>NC_090007.1:6941086-7255766 GCF_036417845.1 Apteryx mantelli
CGCCGCCTGGCAGAGCAGCGCGTGCCTTCGCCGCCTCGCCGCCTGAGAAAGCGCTGCGTGCCTTCTCGCCCTCGCCGCCTAGCAAAGCGCCGTGTCCCTTCACCGCCTCGCCGCCTAGCAAAGCTGCGCGTGCCGTCGCCGCCTAGCAAAGCGCCGTGTTCCTTCGGCGCCTAGCAAAGCAGCGCGTGCCTTCGCCGCCTCGCCGCCTAAGAAAGCGCTGCGTCCCTTTCGCCCTCGCCGCCCAACAAAGCGCCCTGTCCCTTCACCGCCTCCCCAATCGCTTCGGCCCTTCGCCGCCTCGCCGCCCAGCAAAGCGCTGCTTGCCTTCGCCGCCTCACACACTGCTGCGTCCCTTCGCCGCCTCGCCGCTTAGCAAACGCCGTAGTAGCGCCGAAGGCACACGGCGCTTTTGTAGGCGCCCAAGGCACGTGGCGCTTTGCTAAGCACCGAGGCAGCGAAGGCACGCAGCGATCTGATCGTGGTGGACGGGCTAGGGCGCCTTGCTAGGCGGCGAGGCGGCGAAGGCACGCAGCGCTTTGCCAGGCGCCCAAGGACGCAGCGCTGTGCGAGGCGGCGAGGGCACGCAGTGCTTTGGCAGGCGCCGAAGGCACTCAGCGCTTTGCCAGGCGCCCAAGGACGCAGCGCTGTGCGAGGTGGCGAGGGCACGCAGCGCTTTGGCAGGCGCCGAAGGCACTCAGCGCTGTGCGAGGTGGCGAGGGCACGCAGTGCTTTGGCAGGCGCCGAAGGCACTCAGCGCTTTGCCAGGCGCCGAAGGCACGCAGCGCTGTGCGAGGCGGTGAGGGCACACAGCGCTGTGCTAGGCGGCGAGCCGACGTGGAGCTTTGCTAGGCAGCGAAGGCTGAGGACGCTTTGCTAGGCGCTTTGCTAGGCGGCGAAGGCACGAGGCGATTGGGGAGGCGGCGAAGGCACACGGCGCTTTGCTAGGCGGCGAGGGCGAGAAGGCACGCAGCGCTCTCTTAGGCGGCGAGGCAGCGAAGGCACGCGCTGCTTTGCTAGGCGCCGAAGGCACGCAGCGCTTCCTTCGTTTGCGAGGCAGCGAAGAGATGGAGCGGTTTGCTTGTTGGCCAGGCAGCGAACAGGCGCTGTGCTTTGCTTTCTGCCACTCAGCGAATACACGCAGCGCTCTGCTTTTTGGCGAGGCACTGAACAGATGCAGCGTTTAGTTTGCGAGGCGGCCAAGACACGCGGCGCTTTGCATGCTGGCGAGGCGGCGAGCAGATCGAGTGGTTTGCTTGTTGGTGAGGCAGCGAAGAGATGCAGCGGTTTGCTTGTTGGCGAGGCAGCGAAGAGATTCAGCAGTCTCCTTGTTTGTGACACAGCCAACATGCACAGTGCTTGCTCCTTGTGCGAGGCAGCGAAGAGATGCAGCACTTTGCTTGTGCACCAGGTGGCGCAGTGGCATCGCGGATGGCTTTTTGGCGTGGAGGCGAAGCGAGGCAGCACTTTGCTAGTTGGCGAGGCAGCGAAGAGACGCAGCAGGCTGCTTGTTTGTGAGACAGCCAACATGCCCAGTGGTTAGCTCTTGTGCGAGGCAGCGAATGACCGCCGAGCAAATGGCTTTGTGCGTTCGCCGCCTCGCTGCCTAGCAAAGCGTCGTCTGCCTTGGGCGCCTAGCAAAGCTGCGCGTGCCGTCGCCGTCAGGCAAAGCGCCGTGTTCCTTGGGCGCCTAGCAAGGAACTGCCTGCGTTCGGCGCCTCGCCGCATCGCAGCCTAGCAAAGCGCTGCGTGCCTTCGGCGGCTGGCAAAGCCGTGCGTGCCTTCGCCGCCTCACACACCGCGGCGTGCCTTCGCCGCCTCGCCGCCTGAGAAAGCGCTGCGTGCCTTCTCGCCCTCGCCGCCTAGCAAAGCGCCGTGTCCCTTCACCGCCTCGCCGCCTAGCAAAGCTGCGCGTGCCGTCGCCGCCTAGCAAAGCGCCGTGTTCCTTCGGCGCCTAGCAAAGCAGCGCGTGCCTTCGCCGCCTCGCCGCCTAAGAAAGCGCTGCGTCCCTTTCGCCCTCGCCGCCCAACAAAGCGCCCTGTCCCTTCACCGCCTCCCCAATCGCTTCGGCCCTTCGCCGCCTCGCCGCCCAGCAAAGCGCTGCTTGCCTTCGCCGCCTCACACACCGCTGCGTCCCTTCGCCGCCTCGCCGCTTAGCAAACGCCGTAGTAGCGCCGAAGGCACACGGCGCTTTTGTAGGCGCCCAAGGCACGTGGCGCTTTGCTAAGCAGCGAGGCAGCGAAGGCACGCAGCGATCTGATCGTGGTGGACGGGCTAGGGCGCCTTGCTAGGCGGCGAGGCGGCGAAGGCACGCAGCGCTTTGCCAGGCGCCCAAGGACGCAGCGCTGTGCGAGGCGGCGAGGGCACGCAGTGCTTTGGCAGGCGCCGAAGGCACTCAGCGCTTTGCCAGGCGCCGAAGGCACGCAGCGCTGTGCGAGGTGGCGAGGGCACGCAGTGCTTTGGCAGGCGCCGAAGGCACTCAGCGCTGTGCGAGGTGGCGAGGGCACGCAGTGCTTTGGCAGGCGCCGAAGGCACTCAGCGCTTTGGCAGGCGCCGAAGGCACGCAGCGCTGTGCGAGGCGGTGAGGGCACACAGCGCTGTGCTAGGCGGCGAGCCGACGTGGAGCTTTGCTAGGCAGCGAAGGCTGAGGACGCTTTGCTAGGCGCTTTGCTAGGCGGCGAAGGCACGAGGCGATTGGGGAGGCGGCGAAGGCACACGGCGCTTTGCTAGGCGGCGAGGGCGAGAAGGCACGCAGCGCTCTCTTAGGCGGCGAGGCAGCGAAGGCACGCGCTGCTTTGCTAGGCGCCGAAGGCACGCAGCGCTTCCTTCGTTTGCGAGGCAGCGAAGAGATGGAGCGGTTTGCTTGTTGGCCAGGCAGCGAACAGGCGCTGTGCTTTGCTTTCTGCCACTCAGCGAATACACGCAGCGCTCTGCTTTTTGGCGAGGCACTGAACAGATGCAGCGTTTAGTTTGCGAGGCGGCCAAGACACGCGGCGCTTTGCATGCTGGCGAGGCGGCGAGCAGATCGAGTGGTTTGCTTGTTGGCGAGGCAGCAAAGAGATTCAGCAGTCTCCTTGTTTGTGACACAGCCAACATGCACAGTGCTTGCTCCTTGTGCGAGGCAGCGAAGAGATGCAGCACTTTGCTTGTGCACCAGGTGGCGCAGTGGCTTCGCGGATGGCTTTTTGGCGTGGAGGCGAAGCGAGGCAGCACTTTGCTAGTTGGCGAGGCAGCGAAGAGACGCAGCAGGCTGCTTGTTTGTGAGACAGCCAACATGCCCAGTGGTTAGCTCTTGTGCGAGGCAGCGAATGACCGCCGAGCAAATGGCTTTGTGCGTTCGCCGCCTCGCTGCCTAGCAAAGCGTCGTCTGCCTTGGGCGCCTAGCAAAGCTGCGCGTGCCGTCGCCGTCAGGCAAAGCGCCGTGTTCCTTGGGCGCCTAGCAAGGAACTGCCTGCGTTCGGCGCCTCGCCGCATCGCAGCCTAGCAAAGCGCTGCGTGCCTTCGGCGGCTGGCAAAGCCGTGCGTGCCTTCGCCGCCTCACACACCGCGGCGTGCCTTCGCCGCCTGGCAGAGCAGCGCGTGCCTTCGCCGCCTCGCCGCCTGAGAAAGCGCTGCGTGCCTTCTCGCCCTCGCCGCCTAGCAAAGCGCCGTGTCCCTTCACCGCCTCGCCGCCTAGCAAAGCTGCGCGTGCCGTCGCCGCCTAGCAAAGCGCCGTGTTCCTTCGGCGCCTAGCAAAGCAGCGCGTGCCTTCGCCGCCTCGCCGCCTAAGAAAGCGCTGCGTCCCTTTCGCCCTCGCCGCCCAACAAAGCGCCCTGTCCCTTCACCGCCTCCCCAATCGCTTCGGCCCTTCGCCGCCTCGCCGCCCAGCAAAGCGCTGCTTGCCTTCGCCGCCTCACACACCGCTGCGTCCCTTCGCCGCCTCGCCGCTTAGCAAACGCCGTAGTAGCGCCGAAGGCACACGGCGCTTTTGTAGGCGCCCAAGGCACGTGGCGCTTTGCTAAGCAGCGAGGCAGCGAAGGCACGCAGCGATCTGATGGTGGTGGACGGGCTAGGGCGCCTTGCTAGGCGGCGAGGCGGCGAAGGCACGCAGCGCTGTGCGAGGTGGCGAGGGCACGCAGTGCTTTGGCAGGCGCCGAAGGCACTCAGCGCTTTGCCAGGCGCCGAAGGCACGCAGCGCTGTGCGAGGCGGTGAGGGCACACAGCGCTGTGCTAGGCGGCGAGCCGACGTGGAGCTTTGCTAGGCAGCGAAGGGTGAGGACGCTTTGCTAGGCGCTTTGCTAGGCGGCGAAGGCACGAGGCGATTGGGGAGGCGGCGAAGGCACACGGCGCTTTGCTAGGCGGCGAGGGCGAGAAGGCACGCAGCGCTCTCTTAGGCGGCGAGGCAGCGAAGGCACGCGCTGCTTTGCTAGGCGCCGAAGGCACGCAGCGCTTCCTTCGTTTGCGAGGCAGCGAAGAGATGGAGCGCTTTGCTTGTTGGCCAGGCAGCGAACAGGCGCTGTGCTTTGCTTTCTGCCACTCAGCGAATACACGCAGCGCTCTGCTTTTTGGCGAGGCACTGAACAGATGCAGCGTTTAGTTTGCGAGGCGGCCAAGAGACGCGGCGCTTTGCATGCTGGCGAGGCGGCGAGCAGATCGAGTGGTTTGCTTTTTGGCGAGGCACTGAACAGATGCAGCGTTTAGTTTGCGAGGCGGCCAAGAGACGCGGCGCTTTGCATGCTGGCGAGGCAGCGAGCAGATCGAGTGGTTTGCTTGTTGGCGAGGCAGCGAAGAGATTCAGCAGTCTCCTTGTTTGTGAGACAGCCAACATGCACAGTGCTTGCTCCTTGTGCGAGGCAGCGAAGAGATGCAGCACTTTGCTTGTGCACCAGGTGGCGCAGTGGCATCGCGGATGGCTTTTTGGCGTGGAGGCGAAGCGAGGCAGCACTTTGCTAGTTGGCGAGGCAGCGAAGAGACGCAGCAGGCTGCTTGTTTGTGAGACAGCCAACATGCCCAGTGGTTAGCTATTGTGCGAGGCAGCGAATGACCGCCGAGCAAATGGCTTTGTGCGTTCGCCGCCTCGCTGCCTAGCAAAGCGTCGTCTGCCTTGGGCGCCTAGCAAAGCTGCGCGTGCCGTCGCCGTCAGGCAAAGCGCCGTGTTCCTTGGGCGCCTAGCAAGGAACTGCCTGCGTTCGGCGCCTCGCCGCATCGCAGCCTAGCAAAGCGCTGCGTGCCTTCGGCGGCTGGCAAAGCCGTGCGTACCTTCGCCGCCTCACACAGCGCTGCGTGCCTTCGCCGCCTGGCAGAGCAGCGCGTGCCTTCGCCGCCTCGCCGCCTGAGAAAGCGCTGCGTGCCTTCTCGCCCTCGCCGCCTAGCAAAGCGCCGTGTCCCTTCACCGCCTCGCCGCCTAGCAAAGCTGCGCGTGCCGTCGCCGCCTAGCAAAGCGCCGTGTTCCTTCGGCGCCTAGCAAAGCAGCGCGTGCCTTCGCCGCCTCGCCGCCTAAGAAAGCGCTGCGTCCCTTTCGCCCTCGCCGCCCAACAAAGCGCCCTGTCCCTTCACCGCCTCCCCAATCGCTTCGGCCCTTCGCCGCCTCGCCGCCCAGCAAAGCGCTGCTTGCCTTCGCCGCCTCACACACCGCTGCGTCCCTTCGCCGCCTCGCCGCTTAGCAAACGCCGTAGTAGCGCCGAAGGCACACGGCGCTTTTGTAGGCGCCCAAGGCACGTGGCGCTTTGCTAAGCAGCGAGGCAGCGAAGGCACGCAGCGATCTGATCGTGGTGGACGGGCTAGGGCGCCTTGCTAGGCGGCGAGGCGGCGAAGGCACGCAGCGCTTTGCCAGGCGCCCAAGGACGCAGCGCTGTGCGAGGCGGCGAGGGCACGCAGTGCTTTGGCAGGCGCCGAAGGCACTCAGCGCTTTGCCAGGCGCCGAAGGCACGCAGCGCTGTGCGAGGTGGCGAGGGCACGCAGTGCTTTGGCAGGCGCCGAAGGCACTCAGCGCTGTGCGAGGTCGCGAGGGCACGCAGTGCTTTGGCAGGCGCCGAAGGCACTCAGCGCTTTGCCAGGCGCCGAAGGCACGCAGCGCTGTGCGAGGCGGTGAGGGCACACAGCGCTGTGCTAGGCGGCGAGCCGACGTGGAGCTTTGCTAGGCAGCGAAGGCTGAGGACGCTTTGCTAGGCGCTTTGCTAGGCGGCGAAGGCACGAGGCGATTGGGGAGGCGGCGAAGGCACACGGCGCTTTGCTAGGCGGCGAGGGCGAGAAGGCACGCAGCGCTCTCTTAGGCGGCGAGGCAGCGAAGGCACGCGCTGCTTTGCTAGGCGCCGAAGGCACGCAGCGCTTCCTTCGTTTGCGAGGCAGCGAAGAGATGGAGCGGTTTGCTTGTTGGCCAGGCAGCGAACAGGCGCTGTGCTTTGCTTTCTGCCACTCAGCGAATACACGCAGCGCTCTGCTTTTTGGCGAGGCACTGAACAGATGCAGCGTTTAGTTTGCGAGGCGGCCAAGAGACGCGGCGCTTTGCATGCTGGCGAGGCGGCGAGCAGATCGAGTGGTTTGCTTTTTGGCGAGGCACTGAACAGATGCAGCGTTTAGTTTGCGAGGCGGCCAAGAGACGCGGCGCTTTGCATGCTGGCGAGGCGGCGAGCAGATCGAGTGTTTTGCTTGTTGGCGAGGCAGCGAAGAGATTCAGCAGTCTCCTTGTTTGTGACACAGCCATCATGCACAGTGCTTGCTCCTTGTGCGAGGCAGCGAAGAGATGCAGCACTTTGCTTGTGCACCAGGTGGCGCAGTGGCTTCGCGGATGGCTTTTTGGCGTGGAGGCGAAGCGAGGCAGCACTTTGCTAGTTGGCGAGGCAGCGAAGAGACGCAGCAGGCTGCTTGTTTGTGAGACAGCCAACATGCCCAGTGGTTAGCTCTTGTGCGAGGCAGCGAATGACCGCCGAGCAAATGGCTTTGTGCGTTCGCCGCCTCGCTGCCTAGCAAAGCGTCGTCTGCCTTGGGCGCCTAGCAAAGCTGCGCGTGCCGTCGCCGTCAGGCAAAGCGCCGTGTTCCTTGGGCGCCTAGCAAGGAACTGCCTGCGTTCGGCGCCTCGCCGCATCGCAGCCTAGCAAAGCGCTGCGTGCCTTCGGCGGCTGGCAAAGCCGTGCGTGCCTTCGCCGCCTCACACACCGCGGCGTGCCTTCGCCGCCTGGCAGAGCAGCGCGTGCCTTCGCCGCCTCGCCGCCTGAGAAAGCGCTGCGTGCCTTCTCGCCCTCGCCGCCTAGCAAAGCGCCCTGTCCCTTCACCGCCTCGCCGCCTAGCAAAGCTGCGCGTGCCGTCGCCGCCTAGCAAAGCGCCGTGTTCCTTCGGCGCCTAGCAAAGCAGCGCGTGCCTTCGCCGCCTCGCCGCCTAAGAAAGCGCTGCGTCCCTTGGGCCCTCGCCGCCCAACAAAGCGCCCTGTCCCTTCACCGCCTCCCCAATCGCTTCGGCCCTTCGCCGCCTCGCCGCCCAGCAAAGCGCTGCTTGCCTTCGCCGCCTCACACACCGCTGCGTCCCTTCGCCGCCTCGCCGCTTAGCAAACGCCGTAGTAGCGCCGAAGGCACACGGCGCTTTTGTAGGCGCCCAAGGCACGTGGCGCTTTGCTAAGCAGCGAGGCAGCGAAGGCACGCAGCGATCTGATCGTGGTGGACGGGCTAGGGCGCCTTGCTAGGCGGCGAGGCGGCGAAGGCACGCAGCGCTTTGCCAGGCGCCCAAGGACGCAGCGCTGTGCGAGGCGGCGAGGGCACGCAGTGCTTTGGCAGGCGCCGAAGGCACTCAGCGCTTTGCCAGGCGCCCAAGGACGCAGCGCTGTGCGAGGTGGCGAGGGCACGCAGCGCTTTGGCAGGCGCCGAAGGCACTCAGCGCTGTGCGAGGTGGCGAGGGCACGCAGTGCTTTGGCAGGCGCCGAAGGCACTCAGCGCTTTGGCAGGCGCCCAAGGACGCAGCGCTGTGCGAGGCGGTGAGGGCACACAGCGCTGTGCTAGGCGGCGAGCCGACGTGGAGCTTTGCTAGGCAGCGAAGGCTGAGGACGCTTTGCTAGGCGCTTTGCTAGGCGGCGAAGGCACGAGGCGATTGGGGAGGCGGCGAAGGCACACGGCGCTTTGCTAGGCGGCGAGGGCGAGAAGGCACGCAGCGCTCTCTTAGGCGGCGAGGCAGCGAAGGCACGCGCTGCTTTGCTAGGCGCCGAAGGCACGCAGCGCTTCCTTCGTTTGCGAGGCAGCGAAGAGATGGAGCGCTTTGCTTGTTGGCCAGGCAGCGAACAGGCGCTGTGCTTTGCTTTCTGCCACTCAGCGAATACACGCAGCGCTCTGCTTTTTGGCGAGGCACTGAACAGATGCAGCGTTTAGTTTGCGAGGCGGCCAAGAGACGCGGCGCTTTGCATGCTGGCGAGGCGGCGAGCAGATCGAGTGGTTTGCTTGTTGGCGAGGCACTGAACAGATGCAGCGTTTAGTTTGCGAGGCGGCCAAGAGACGCGGCGCTTTGCATGCTGGCGAGGCGGCGAGCAGATCGAGTGGTTTGCTTGTTGGCGAGGCAGCGAAGAGATTCAGCAGTCTCCTTGTTTGTGACACAGCCAACATGCACAGTGCTTGCTCCTTGTGCGAGGCAGCGAAGAGATGCAGCACTTTGCTTGTGCACCAGGTGGCGCAGTGGCATCGCGGATGGCTTTTTGGCGTGGAGGCGAAGCGAGGCAGCACTTTGCTAGTTGGCGAGGCAGCGAAGAGACGCAGCAGGCTGCTTGTTTGTGAGACAGCCAACATGCCCAGTGGTTAGCTCTTGTGCGAGGCAGCGAATGACCGCCGAGCAAATGGCTTTGTGCGTTCGCCGCCTCGCTGCCTAGCAAAGCGTCGTCTGCCTTGGGCGCCTAGCAAAGCTGCGCGTGCCGTCGCCGTCAGGCAAAGCGCCGTGTTCCTTGGGCGCCTAGCAAGGAACTGCCTGCGTTGGGCGCCTCGCCGCATCGCAGCCTAGCAAAGCGCTGCGTGCCTTCGGCGGCTGGCAAAGCCGTGCGTGCCTTCGCCGCCTCACACACCGCGGCGTGCCTTCGCCGCCTGGCAGAGCAGCGCGTGCCTTCGCCGCCTCGCCGCCTGAGAAAGCGCTGCGTGCCTTCTCGCCCTCGCCGCCTAGCAAAGCGCCGTGTCCCTTCACCGCCTCGCCGCCTAGCAAAGCTGCGCGTGCCGTCGCCGCCTAGCAAAGCGCCGTGTTCCTTCGGCGCCTAGCAAAGCAGCGCGTGCCTTCGCCGCCTCGCCGCCTAAGAAAGCGCTGCGTCCCTTTCGCCCTCGCCGCCCAACAAAGCGCCCTGTCCCTTCACCGCCTCCCCAATCGCTTCGGCCCTTCGCCGCCTCGCCGCCCAGCAAAGCGCTGCTTGCCTTCGCCGCCTCACACACCGCTGCGTCCCTTCGCCGCCTCGCCGCTTAGCAAACGCCGTAGTAGCGCCGAAGGCACACGGCGCTTTTGTAGGCGCCCAAGGCACGTGGCGCTTTGCTAAGCAGCGAGGCAGCGAAGGCACGCAGCGATCTGATCGTGGTGGACGGGCTAGGGCGCCTTGCTAGGCGGCGAGGCGGCGAAGGCACGCAGCGCTGTGCGAGGTGGCGAGGGCACGCAGTGCTTTGGCAGGCGCCGAAGGCACTCAGCGCTTTGCCAGGCGCCGAAGGCACGCAGCGCTGTGCGAGGCGGTGAGGGCACACAGCGCTGTGCTAGGCGGCGAGCCGACGTGGAGCTTTGCTAGGCAGCGAAGGCTGAGGACGCTTTGCTAGGCGCTTTGCTAGGCGGCGAAGGCACGAGGCGATTGGGGAGGCGGCGAAGGCACACGGCGCTTTGCTAGGCGGCGAGGGCGAGAAGGCACGCAGCGCTCTCTTAGGCGGCGAGGCAGCGAAGGCACGCGCTGCTTTGCTAGGCGCCGAAGGCACGCAGCGCTTCCTTCGTTTGCGAGGCAGCGAAGAGATGGAGCGGTTTGCTTGTTGGCCAGGCAGCGAACAGGCGCTGTGCTTTGCTTTCTGCCACTCAGCGAATACACGCAGCGCTCTGCTTTTTGGCGAGGCACTGAACAGATGCAGCGTTTAGTTTGCGAGGCGGCCAAGACACGCGGCGCTTTGCATGCTGGCGAGGCGGCGAGCAGATCGAGTGGTTTGCTTTTTGGCGAGGCAGTGAACAGATGCAGCGTTTAGTTTGCGAGGCGGCCAAGAGACGCGGCGCTTTGCATGCTGGCGAGGCGGCGAGCAGATCGAGTGCTTTGCTTGTTGGCGAGGCAGCGAAGAGATTCAGCAGTCTCCTTGTTTGTGACACAGCCAACATGCACAGTGCTTGCTCCTTGTGCGAGGCAGCGAAGAGATGCAGCACTTTGCTTGTGCACCAGGTGGCGCAGTGGCATCGCGGATGGCTTTTTGGCGTGGAGGCGAAGCGAGGCAGCACTTTGCTAGTTGGCGAGGCAGCGAAGAGACGCAGCAGTCTGCTTGTTTGTGAGACAGCCAACATGCCCAGTGGTTAGCTACTGTGCGAGGCAGCGAATGACCGCCGAGCAAATGGCTTTGTGCGTTCGCCGCCTCGCTGCCTAGCAAAGCGTCGTCTGCCTTGGGCGCCTAGCAAAGCTGCGCGTGCCGTCGCCGTCAGGCAAAGCGCCGTGTTCCTTGGGCGCCTAGCAAGGAACTGCCTGCGTTCGGCGCCTCGCCGCATCGCAGCCTAGCAAAGCGCTGCGTGCCTTCGGCGGCTGGCAAAGCCGTGCGTGCCTTCGCCGCCTCACACACCGCGGCGTGCCTTCGCCGCCTGGCAGAGCAGCGCGTGCCTTCGCCGCCTCGCCGCCTGAGAAAGCGCTGCGTGCCTTCTCGCCCTCGCCGCCTAGCAAAGCGCCGTGTCCCTTCACCGCCTCGCCGCCTAGCAAAGCTGCGCGTGCCGTCGCCGCCTAGCAAAGCGCCGTGTTCCTTCGGCGCCTAGCAAAGCAGCGCGTGCCTTCGCCGCCTCGCCGCCTAAGAAAGCGCTGCGTCCCTTGGGCCCTCGCCGCCCAACAAAGCGCCCTGTCCCTTCACCGCCTCCCCAATCGCTTCGGCCCTTCGCCGCCTCGCCGCCCAGCAAAGCGCTGCTTGCCTTCGCCGCCTCACACACTGCTGCGTCCCTTCGCCGCCTCGCCGCTTAGCAAACGCCGTAGTAGCGCCGAAGGCACACGGCGCTTTTGTAGGCGCCCAAGGCACGTGGCGCTTTGCTAAGCACCGAGGCAGCGAAGGCACGCAGCGATCTGATCGTGGTGGACGGGCTAGGGCGCCTTGCTAGGCGGCGAGGCGGCGAAGGCACGCAGCGCTTTGCCAGGCGCCCAAGGACGCAGCGCTGTGCGAGGCGGCGAGGGCACGCAGTGCTTTGGCAGGCGCCGAAGGCACTCAGCGCTTTGCCAGGCGCCCAAGGACGCAGCGCTGTGCGAGGTGGCGAGGGCACGCAGCGCTTTGGCAGGCGCCGAAGGCACTCAGCGCTGTGCGAGGTGGCGAGGGCACGCAGTGCTTTGGCAGGCGCCGAAGGCACTCAGCGCTTTGCCAGGCGCCGAAGGCACGCAGCGCTGTGCGAGGCGGTGAGGGCACACAGCGCTGTGCTAGGCGGCGAGCCGACGTGGAGCTTTGCTAGGCAGCGAAGGCTGAGGACGCTTTGCTAGGCGCTTTGCTAGGCGGCGAAGGCACGAGGCGATTGGGGAGGCGGCGAAGGCACACGGCGCTTTGCTAGGCGGCGAGGGCGAGAAGGCACGCAGCGCTCTCTTAGGCGGCGAGGCAGCGAAGGCACGCGCTGCTTTGCTAGGCGCCGAAGGCACGCAGCGCTTCCTTCGTTTGCGAGGCAGCGAAGAGATGGAGCGGTTTGCTTGTTGGCCAGGCAGCGAACAGGCGCTGTGCTTTGCTTTCTGCCACTCAGCGAATACACGCAGCGCTCTGCTTTTTGGCGAGGCACTGAACAGATGCAGCGTTTAGTTTGCGAGGCGGCCAAGACACGCGGCGCTTTGCATGCTGGCGAGGCGGCGAGCAGATCGAGTGCTTTGCTTGTTGGTGAGGCAGCGAAGAGATGCAGCGGTTTGCTTGTTGGCGAGGCAGCGAAGAGATTCAGCAGTCTCCTTGTTTGTGACACAGCCAACATGCACAGTGCTTGCTCCTTGTGCGAGGCAGCGAAGAGATGCAGCACTTTGCTTGTGCACCAGGTGGCGCAGTGGCATCGCGGATGGCTTTTTGGCGTGGAGGCGAAGCGAGGCAGCACTTTGCTAGTTGGCGAGGCAGCGAAGAGACGCAGCAGGCTGCTTGTTTGTGAGACAGCCAACATGCCCAGTGGTTAGCTCTTGTGCGAGGCAGCGAATGACCGCCGAGCAAATGGCTTTGTGCGTTCGCCGCCTCGCTGCCTAGCAAAGCGTCGTCTGCCTTGGGCGCCTAGCAAAGCTGCGCGTGCCGTCGCCGTCAGGCAAAGCGCCGTGTTCCTTGGGCGCCTAGCAAGGAACTGCCTGCGTTCGGCGCCTCGCCGCATCGCAGCCTAGCAAAGCGCTGCGTGCCTTCGGCGGCTGGCAAAGCCGTGCGTGCCTTCGCCGCCTCACACACCGCGGCGTGCCTTCGCCGCCTCGCCGCCTGAGAAAGCGCTGCGTGCCTTCTCGCCCTCGCCGCCTAGCAAAGCGCCGTGTCCCTTCACCGCCTCGCCGCCTAGCAAAGCTGCGCGTGCCGTCGCCGCCTAGCAAAGCGCCGTGTTCCTTCGGTGCCTAGCAAAGCAGCGCGTGCCTTCGCCGCCTCGCCGCCTAAGAAAGCGCTGCGTCCCTTTCGCCCTCGCCGCCCAACAAAGCGCCCTGTCCCTTCACCGCCTCCCCAATCGCTTCGGCCCTTCGCCGCCTCGCCGCCCAGCAAAGCGCTGCTTGCCTTCGCCGCCTCACACACCGCTGCGTCCCTTCGCCGCCTCGCCGCTTAGCAAACGCCGTAGTAGCGCCGAAGGCACACGGCGCTTTTGTAGGCGCCCAAGGCACGTGGCGCTTTGCTAAGCAGCGAGGCAGCGAAGGCACGCAGCGATCTGATCGTGGTGGACGGGCTAGGGCGCCTTGCTAGGCGGCGAGGCGGCGAAGGCACGCAGCGCTTTGCCAGGCGCCCAAGGACGCAGCGCTGTGCGAGGCGGCGAGGGCACGCAGTGCTTTGGCAGGCGCCGAAGGCACTCAGCGCTTTGCCAGGCGCCGAAGGCACGCAGCGCTGTGCGAGGTGGCGAGGGCACGCAGTGCTTTGGCAGGCGCCGAAGGCACTCAGCGCTGTGCGAGGTGGCGAGGGCACGCAGTGCTTTGGCAGGCGCCGAAGGCACTCAGCGCTTTGGCAGGCGCCGAAGGCACGCAGCGCTGTGCGAGGCGGTGAGGGCACACAGCGCTGTGCTAGGCGGCGAGCCGACGTGGAGCTTTGCTAGGCAGCGAAGGCTGAGGACGCTTTGCTAGGCGCTTTGCTAGGCGGCGAAGGCACGAGGCGATTGGGGAGGCGGCGAAGGCACACGGCGCTTTGCTAGGCGGCGAGGGCGAGAAGGCACGCAGCGCTCTCTTAGGCGGCGAGGCAGCGAAGGCACGCGCTGCTTTGCTAGGCGCCGAAGGCACGCAGCGCTTCCTTCGTTTGCGAGGCAGCGAAGAGATGGAGCGGTTTGCTTGTTGGCCAGGCAGCGAACAGGCGCTGTGCTTTGCTTTCTGCCACTCAGCGAATACACGCAGCGCTCTGCTTTTTGGCGAGGCACTGAACAGATGCAGCGTTTAGTTTGCGAGGCGGCCAAGACACGCGGCGCTTTGCATGCTGGCGAGGCGGCGAGCAGATCGAGTGGTTTGCTTGTTGGCGAGGCAGCAAAGAGATTCAGCAGTCTCCTTGTTTGTGACACAGCCAACATGCACAGTGCTTGCTCCTTGTGCGAGGCAGCGAAGAGATGCAGCACTTTGCTTGTGCACCAGGTGGCGCAGTGGCTTCGCGGATGGCTTTTTGGCGTGGAGGCGAAGCGAGGCAGCACTTTGCTAGTTGGCGAGGCAGCGAAGAGACGCAGCAGGCTGCTTGTTTGTGAGACAGCCAACATGCCCAGTGGTTAGCTCTTGTGCGAGGCAGCGAATGACCGCCGAGCAAATGGCTTTGTGCGTTCGCCGCCTCGCTGCCTAGCAAAGCGTCGTCTGCCTTGGGCGCCTAGCAAAGCTGCGCGTGCCGTCGCCGTCAGGCAAAGCGCCGTGTTCCTTGGGCGCCTAGCAAGGAACTGCCTGCGTTCGGCGCCTCGCCGCATCGCAGCCTAGCAAAGCGCTGCGTGCCTTCGGCGGCTGGCAAAGCCGTGCGTGCCTTCGCCGCCTCACACACCGCGGCGTGCCTTCGCCGCCTGGCAGAGCAGCGCGTGCCTTCGCCGCCTCGCCGCCTGAGAAAGCGCTGCGTGCCTTCTCGCCCTCGCCGCCTAGCAAAGCGCCGTGTCCCTTCACCGCCTCGCCGCCTAGCAAAGCTGCGCGTGCCGTCGCCGCCTAGCAAAGCGCCGTGTTCCTTCGGCGCCTAGCAAAGCAGCGCGTGCCTTCGCCGCCTCGCCGCCTAAGAAAGCGCTGCGTCCCTTGGGCCCTCGCCGCCCAACAAAGCGCCCTGTCCCTTCACCGCCTCCCCAATCGCTTCGGCCCTTCGCCGCCTCGCCGCCCAGCAAAGCGCTGCTTGCCTTCGCCGCCTCACACACCGCTGCGTCCCTTCGCCGCCTCGCCGCTTAGCAAACGCCGTAGTAGCGCCGAAGGCACACGGCGCTTTTGTAGGCGCCCAAGGCACGTGGCGCTTTGCTAAGCAGCGAGGCAGCGAAGGCACGCAGCGATCTGATGGTGGTGGACGGGCTAGGGCGCCTTGCTAGGCGGCGAGGCGGCGAAGGCACGCAGCGCTGTGCGAGGTGGCGAGGGCACGCAGTGCTTTGGCAGGCGCCGAAGGCACTCAGCGCTTTGCCAGGCGCCGAAGGCACGCAGCGCTGTGCGAGGCGGTGAGGGCACACAGCGCTGTGCTAGGCGGCGAGCCGACGTGGAGCTTTGCTAGGCAGCGAAGGGTGAGGACGCTTTGCTAGGCGCTTTGCTAGGCGGCGAAGGCACGAGGCGATTGGGGAGGCGGCGAAGGCACACGGCGCTTTGCTAGGCGGCGAGGGCGAGAAGGCACGCAGCGCTCTCTTAGGCGGCGAGGCAGCGAAGGCACGCGCTGCTTTGCTAGGCGCCGAAGGCACGCAGCGCTTCCTTCGTTTGCGAGGCAGCGAAGAGATGGAGCGCTTTGCTTGTTGGCCAGGCAGCGAACAGGCGCTGTGCTTTGCTTTCTGCCACTCAGCGAATACACGCAGCGCTCTGCTTTTTGGCGAGGCACTGAACAGATGCAGCGTTTAGTTTGCGAGGCGGCCAAGACACGCGGCGCTTTGCATGCTGGCGAGGCGGCGAGCAGATCGAGTGGTTTGCTTGTTGGCGAGGCAGCGAAGAGATTCAGCAGTCTCCTTGTTTGTGACACAGCCAACATGCACAGTGCTTGCTCCTTGTGCGAGGCAGCGAAGAGATGCAGCACTTTGCTTGTGCACCAGGTGGCGCAGTGGCATCGCGGATGGCTTTTTGGCGTGGAGGCGAAGCGAGGCAGCACTTTGCTAGTTGGCGAGGCAGCGAAGAGACGCAGCAGGCTGCTTGTTTGTGAGACAGCCAACATGCCCAGTGGTTAGCTCTTGTGCGAGGCAGCGAATGACCGCCGAGCAAATGGCTTTGTGCGTTCGCCGCCTCGCTGCCTAGGAAAGCGTCGTCTGCCTTGGGCGCCTAGCAAAGCTGCGCGTGCCGTCGCCGTCAGGCAAAGCGCCGTGTTCCTTGGGCGCCTAGCAAGGAACTGCCTGCGTTCGGCGCCTCGCCGCATCGCAGCCTAGCAAAGCGCTGCGTGCCTTCGGCGGCTGGCAAAGCCGTGCGTGCCTTCGCCGCCTCACACACCGCGGCGTGCCTTCGCCGCCTGGCAGAGCAGCGCGTGCCTTCGCCGCCTCGCCGCCTGAGAAAGCGCTGCGTGCCTTCTCGCCCTCGCCGCCTAGCAAAGCGCCGTGTCCCTTCACCGCCTCGCCGCCTAGCAAAGCTGCGCGTGCCGTCGCCGCCTAGCAAAGCGCCGTGTTCCTTCGGCGCCTAGCAAAGCAGCGCGTGCCTTCGCCGCCTCGCCGCCTAAGAAAGCGCTGCGTCCCTTTCGCCCTCGCCGCCCAACAAAGCGCCCTGTCCCTTCACCGCCTCCCCAATCGCTTCGGCCCTTCGCCGCCTCGCCGCCCAGCAAAGCGCTGCTTGCCTTCGCCGCCTCACACACCGCTGCGTCCCTTCGCCGCCTCGCCGCTTAGCAAACGCCGTAGTAGCGCCGAAGGCACACGGCGCTTTTGTAGGCGCCCAAGGCACGTGGCGCTTTGCTAAGCAGCGAGGCAGCGAAGGCACGCAGCGATCTGATGGTGGTGGACGGGCTAGGGCGCCTTGCTAGGCGGCGAGGCGGCGAAGGCACGCAGCGCTGTGCGAGGTGGCGAGGGCACGCAGTGCTTTGGCAGGCGCCGAAGGCACTCAGCGCTTTGCCAGGCGCCCAAGGACGCAGCGCTGTGCGAGGCGGCGAGGGCACGCAGCGCTTTGGCAGGCGCCGAAGGCACTCAGCGCTGTGCGAGGTGGCGAGGGCACGCAGTGCTTTGGCAGGCGCCGAAGGCACTCAGCGCTTTGCCAGGCGCCGAAGGCACGCAGCGCTGTGCGAGGCGGTGAGGGCACACAGTGCTTTGCTAGGCGGCGAGCCGACGTGGAGCTTTGCTAGGCGGCGAAGGCACGAGGCGATTGGGGAGGCGGCGAAGGCACACGGCGCTTTGCTAGGCGGCGAGGGCGAGAAGGCACGCAGCGCTCTCTTAGGCGGCGAGGCAGCGAAGGCACGCGCTGCTTTGCTAGGCGCCGAAGGCACGCAGCGCTTCCTTCGTTTGCGAGGCAGCGAAGAGATGGAGCGGTTTGCTTGTTGGCCAGGCAGCGAACAGGCGCTGTGCTTTGCTTTCTGCCACTCAGCGAATACACGCAGCGCTCTGCTTTTTGGCGAGGCACTGAACAGATGCAGCGTTTAGTTTGCGAGGCGGCCAAGACACGCGGCGCTTTGCATGCTGGCGAGGCGGCGAGCAGATCGAGTGGTTTGCTTTTTGGCGAGGCACTGAACAGATGCAGCGTTTAGTTTGCGAGGCGGCCAAGAGACGCGGCGCTTTGCATGCTGGCGAGGCGGCGAGCAGATCGAGTGGTTTGCTTGTTGGCGAGGCAGCGAAGAGATTCAGCAGTCTCCTTGTTTGTGACACAGCCAACATGCACAGTGCTTGCTCCTTGTGCGAGGCAGCGAAGAGATGCAGCACTTTGCTTGTGCACCAGGTGGCGCAGTGGCTTCGCGGATGGCTTTTTGGCGTGGAGGCGAAGCGAGGCAGCACTTTGCTAGTTGGCGAGGCAGCGAAGAGACGCAGCAGGCTGCTTGTTTGTGAGACAGCCAACATGCCCAGTGGTTAGCTCTTGTGCGAGGCAGCGAATGACCGCCGAGCAAATGGCTTTGTGCGTTCGCCGCCTCGCTGCCTAGCAAAGCGTCGTCTGCCTTGGGCGCCTAGCAAAGCTGCGCGTGCCGTCGCCGTCAGGCAAAGCGCCGTGTTCCTTGGGCGCCTAGCAAGGAACTGCCTGCGTTCGGCGCCTCGCCGCATCGCAGCCTAGCAAAGCGCTGCGTGCCTTCGGCGGCTGGCAAAGCCGTGCGTGCCTTCGCCGCCTCACACACCGCGGCGTGCCTTCGCCGCCTGGCAGAGCAGCGCGTGCCTTCGCCGCCTCGCCGCCTGAGAAAGCGTTGCGTGCCTTCTCGCCCTCGCCGCCTAGCAAAGCGCCGTGTCCCTTCACCGCCTCGCCGCCTAGCAAAGCTCCGCGTGCCGTCGCCGCCTAGCAAAGCGCCGTGTTCCTTCGGCGCCTAGCAAAGCAGCGCGTGCCTTCGCCGCCTCGCCGCCTAAGAAAGCGCTGCGTCCCTTTCGCCCTCGCCGCCCAACAAAGCGCCCTGTCCCTTCACCGCCTCCCCAATCGCTTCGGCCCTTCGCCGCCTCGCCGCCCAGCAAAGCGCTGCTTGCCTTCGCCGCCTCACACACCGCTGCGTCCCTTCGCCGCCTCGCCGCTTAGCAAACGCCGTAGTAGCGCCGAAGGCACACGGCGCTTTTGTAGGCGCCCAAGGCACGTGGCGCTTTGCTAAGCACCGAGGCAGCGAAGGCACGCAGCGATCTGATGGTGGTGGACGGGCTAGGGCGCCTTGCTAGGCGGCGAGGCGGCGAAGGCACGCAGCGCTGTGCGAGGTGGCGAGGGCACGCAGTGCTTTGGCAGGCGCCGAAGGCACTCAGCGCTTTGCCAGGCGCCCAAGGACGCAGCGCTGTGCGAGGCGGCGAGGGCACGCAGTGCTTTGGCAGGCGCCGAAGGCACTCAGCGCTTTGGCAGGCGCCGAAGGCACGCAGCGCTGTGCGAGGCGGTGAGGGCACACAGCGCTGTGCTAGGCGGCGAGCCGACGTGGAGCTTTGCTAGGCAGCGAAGGCTGAGGACGCTTTGCTAGGCGCTTTGCTAGGCGGCGAAGGCACGAGGCGATTGGGGAGGCGGCGAAGGCACACGGCGCTTTGCTAGGCGGCGAGGGCGAGAAGGCACGCAGCGCTCTCTTAGGCGGCGAGGCAGCGAAGGCACGCGCTGCTTTGCTAGGCGCCGAAGGCACGCAGCGCTTCCTTCGTTTGTGAGGCAGCGAAGAGATGGAGCGGTTTGCTTGTTGGCCAGGCAGCGAACAGGCGCTGTGCTTTGCTTTCTGCCACTCAGCGAATACACGCAGCGCTCTGCTTTTTGGCGAGGCACTGAACAGATGCAGCGTTTAGTTTGCGAGGCGGCCAAGACACGCGGCGCTTTGCATGCTGGCGAGGCGGCGAGCAGATCGAGTGGTTTGCTTGTTGGCGAGGCAGCAAAGAGATTCAGCAGTCTCCTTGTTTGTGACACAGCCAACATGCACAGTGCTTGCTCCTTGTGCGAGGCAGCGAAGAGATGCAGCACTTTGCTTGTGCACCAGGTGGCGCAGTGGCTTCGCGGATGGCTTTTTGGCGTGGAGGCGAAGCGAGGCAGCACTTTGCTAGTTGGCGAGGCAGCGAAGAGACGCAGCAGGCTGCTTGTTTGTGAGACAGCCAACATGCCCAGTGGTTAGCTCTTGTGCGAGGCAGCGAATGACCGCCGAGCAAATGGCTTTGTGCGTTCGCCGCCTCGCTGCCTAGCAAAGCGTCGTCTGCCTTGGGCGCCTAGCAAAGCTGCGCGTGCCGTCGCCGTCAGGCAAAGCGCCGTGTTCCTTGGGCGCCTAGCAAGGAACTGCCTGCGTTCGGCGCCTCGCCGCATCGCAGCCTAGCAAAGCGCTGCGTGCCTTCGGCGGCTGGCAAAGCCGTGCGTGCCTTCGCCGCCTCACACACCGCGGCGTGCCTTCGCCGCCTGGCAGAGCAGCGCGTGCCTTCGCCGCCTCGCCGCCTGAGAAAGCGCTGCGTGCCTTCTCGCCCTCGCCGCCTAGCAAAGCGCCGTGTCCCTTCACCGCCTCGCCGCCTAGCAAAGCTGCGCGTGCCGTCGCCGCCTAGCAAAGCGCCGTGTTCCTTCGGCGCCTAGCAAAGCAGCGCGTGCCTTCGCCGCCTCGCCGCCTAAGAAAGCGCTGCGTCCCTTGGGCCCTCGCCGCCCAACAAAGCGCCCTGTCCCTTCACCGCCTCCCCAATCGCTTCGTCCCTTCGCCGCCTCGCCGCCCAGCAAAGCGCTGCTTGCCTTCGCCGCCTCACACACCGCTGCGTCCCTTCGCCGCCTCGCCGCTTAGCAAACGCCGTAGTAGCGCCGAAGGCACACGGCGCTTTTGTAGGCGCCCAAGGCACGTGGCGCTTTGCTAAGCAGCGAGGCAGCGAAGGCACGCAGCGATCTGATGGTGGTGGACGGGCTAGGGCGCCTTGCTAGGCGGCGAGGCGGCGAAGGCACGCAGCGCTGTGCGAGGTGGCGAGGGCACGCAGTGCTTTGGCAGGCGCCGAAGGCACTCAGCGCTTTGCCAGGCGCCGAAGGCACGCAGCGCTGTGCGAGGCGGTGAGGGCACACAGCGCTGTGCTAGGCGGCGAGCCGACGTGGAGCTTTGCTAGGCAGCGAAGGGTGAGGACGCTTTGCTAGGCGCTTTGCTAGGCGGCGAAGGCACGAGGCGATTGGGGAGGCGGCGAAGGCACACGGCGCTTTGCTAGGCGGCGAGGGCGAGAAGGCACGCAGCGCTCTCTCAGGCGGCGAGGCAGCGAAGGCACGCGCTGCTTTGCTAGGCGCCGAAGGCACGCAGCGCTTCCTTCGTTTGCGAGGCAGCGAAGAGATGGAGCGCTTTGCTTGTTGGCCAGGCAGCGAACAGGCGCTGTGCTTTGCTTTCTGCCACTCAGCGAATACACGCAGCGCTCTGCTTTTTGGCGAGGCACTGAACAGATGCAGCGTTTAGTTTGCGAGGCGGCCAAGACACGCGGCGCTTTGCATGCTGGCGAGGCGGCGAGCAGATCGAGTGGTTTGCTTGTTGGCGAGGCAGCGAAGAGATTCAGCAGTCTCCTTGTTTGTGACACAGCCAACATGCACAGTGCTTGCTCCTTGTGCGAGGCAGCGAAGAGATGCAGCACTTTGCTTGTGCACCAGGTGGCGCAGTGGCATCGCGGATGGCTTTTTGGCGTGGAGGCGAAGCGAGGCAGCACTTTGCTAGTTGGCGAGGCAGCGAAGAGACGCAGCAGGCTGCTTGTTTGTGAGACAGCCAACATGCCCAGTGGTTAGCTCTTGTGCGAGGCAGCGAATGACCGCCGAGCAAATGGCTTTGTGCGTTCGCCGCCTCGCTGCCTAGCAAAGCGTCGTCTGCCTTGGGCGCCTAGCAAAGCTGCGCGTGCCGTCGCCGTCAGGCAAAGCGCCGTGTTCCTTGGGCGCCTAGCAAGGAACTGCCTGCGTTCGGCGCCTCGCCGCATCGCAGCCTAGCAAAGCGCTGCGTGCCTTCGGCGGCTGGCAAAGCCGTGCGTGCCTTCGCCGCCTCACACACCGCGGCGTGCCTTCGCCGCCTGGCAGAGCAGCGCGTGCCTTCGCCGCCTCGCCGCCTGAGAAAGCGCTGCGTGCCTTCTCGCCCTCGCCGCCTAGCAAAGCGCCGTGTCCCTTCACCGCCTCGCCGCCTAGCAAAGCTGCGCGTGCCGTCGCCGCCTAGCAAAGCGCCGTGTTCCTTCGGCGCCTAGCAAAGCAGCGCGTGCCTTCGCCGCCTCGCCGCCTAAGAAAGCGCTGCGTCCCTTTCGCCCTCGCCGCCCAACAAAGCGCCCTGTCCCTTCACCGCCTCCCCAATCGCTTCGGCCCTTCGCCGCCTCGCCGCCCAGCAAAGCGCTGCTTGCCTTCGCCGCCTCACACACCGCTGCGTCCCTTCGCCGCCTCGCCGCTTAGCAAACGCCGTAGTAGCGCCGAAGGCACACGGCGCTTTTGTAGGCGCCCAAGGCACGTGGCGCTTTGCTAAGCACCGAGGCAGCGAAGGCACGCAGCGATCTGATGGTGGTGGACGGGCTAGGGCGCCTTGCTAGGCGGCGAGGCGGCGAAGGCACGCAGCGCTGTGCGAGGTGGCGAGGGCACGCAGTGCTTTGGCAGGCGCCGAAGGCACTCAGCGCTTTGCCAGGCGCCCAAGGACGCAGCGCTGTGCGAGGCGGCGAGGGCACGCAGCGCTTTGGCAGGCGCCGAAGGCACTCAGCGCTGTGCGAGGTGGCGAGGGCACGCAGTGCTTTGGCAGGCGCCGAAGGCACTCAGCGCTTTGCCAGGCGCCGAAGGCACGCAGCGCTGTGCGAGGCGGTGAGGGCACACAGTGCTTTGCTAGGCGGCGAGCCGACGTGGAGCTTTGCTAGGCGGCGAAGGCACGAGGCGATTGGGGAGGCGGCGAAGGCACACGGCGCTTTGCTAGGCGGCGAGGGCGAGAAGGCACGCAGCGCTCTCTTAGGCGGCGAGGCAGCGAAGGCACGCGCTGCTTTGCTAGGCGCCGAAGGCACGCAGCGCTTCCTTCGTTTGCGAGGCAGCGAAGAGATGGAGCGGTTTGCTTGTTGGCCAGGCAGCGAACAGGCGCTGTGCTTTGCTTTCTGCCACTCAGCGAATACACGCAGCGCTCTGCTTTTTGGCGAGGCACTGAACAGATGCAGCGTTTAGTTTGCGAGGCGGCCAAGACACGCGGCGCTTTGCATGCTGGCGAGGCGGCGAGCAGATCGAGTGGTTTGCTTTTTGGCGAGGCACTGAACAGATGCAGCGTTTAGTTTGCGAGGCGGCCAAGAGACGCGGCGCTTTGCATGCTGGCGAGGCGGCGAGCAGATCGAGTGCTTTGCTTGTTGGCGAGGCAGCGAAGAGATTCAGCAGTCTCCTTGTTTGTGACACAGCCAACATGCACAGTGCTTGCTCCTTGTGCGAGGCAGCGAAGAGATGCAGCACTTTGCTTGTGCACCAGGTGGCGCAGTGGCTTCGCGGATGGCTTTTTGGCGTGGAGGCGAAGCGAGGCAGCACTTTGCTAGTTGACGAGGCAGCGAAGAGACGCAGCAGGCTGCTTGTTTGTGAGACAGCCAACATGCCCAGTGGTTAGCTCTTGTGCGAGGCAGCGAATGACCGCCGAGCAAATGGCTTTGTGCGTTCGCCGCCTCGCTGCCTAGCAAAGCGTCGTCTGCCTTGGGCGCCTAGCAAAGCTGCGCGTGCCGTCGCCGTCAGGCAAAGCGCCGTGTTCCTTGGGCGCCTAGCAAGGAACTGCCTGCGTTCGGCGCCTCGCCGCATCGCAGCCTAGCAAAGCGCTGCGTGCCTTCGGCGGCTGGCAAAGCCGTGCGTGCCTTCGCCGCCTCACACACCGCGGCGTGCCTTCGCCGCCTGGCAGAGCAGCGCGTGCCTTCGCCGCCTCGCCGCCTGAGAAAGCGTTGCGTGCCTTCTCGCCCTCGCCGCCTAGCAAAGCGCCGTGTCCCTTCACCGCCTCGCCGCCTAGCAAAGCTGCGCGTGCCGTCGCCGCCTAGCAAAGCGCCGTGTTCCTTCGGCGCCTAGCAAAGCAGCGCGTGCCTTCGCCGCCTCGCCGCCTAAGAAAGCGCTGCGTCCCTTTCGCCCTCGCCGCCCAACAAAGCGCCCTGTCCCTTCACCGCCTCCCCAATCGCTTCGGCCCTTCGCCGCCTCGCCGCCCAGCAAAGCGCTGCTTGCCTTCGCCGCCTCACACACCGCTGCGTCCCTTCGCCGCCTCGCCGCTTAGCAAACGCCGTAGTAGCGCCGAAGGCACACGGCGCTTTTGTAGGCGCCCAAGGCACGTGGCGCTTTGCTAAGCAGCGAGGCAGCGAAGGCACGCAGCGATCTGATGGTGGTGGACGGGCTAGGGCGCCTTGCTAGGCGGCGAGGCGGCGAAGGCACGCAGCGCTGTGCGAGGTGGCGAGGGCACGCAGTGCTTTGGCAGGCGCCGAAGGCACTCAGCGCTTTGCCAGGCGCCCAAGGACGCAGCGCTGTGCGAGGCGGCGAGGGCACGCAGCGCTTTGGCAGGCGCCGAAGGCACTCAGCGCTGTGCGAGGTGGCGAGGGCACGCAGTGCTTTGGCAGGCGCCGAAGGCACTCAGCGCTTTGCCAGGCGCCGAAGGCACGCAGCGCTGTGCGAGGCGGTGAGGGCACACAGTGCTTTGCTAGGCGGCGAGCCGACGTGGAGCTTTGCTAGGCGGCGAAGGCACGAGGCGATTGGGGAGGCGGCGAAGGCACACGGCGCTTTGCTAGGCGGCGAGGGCGAGAAGGCACGCAGCGCTCTCTTAGGCGGCGAGGCAGCGAAGGCACGCGCTGCTTTGCTAGGCGCCGAAGGCACGCAGCGCTTCCTTCGTTTGCGAGGCAGCGAAGAGATGGAGCGCTTTGCTTGTTGGCCAGGCAGCGAACAGGCGCTGTGCTTTGCTTTCTGCCACTCAGCGAATACACGCAGCGCTCTGCTTTTTGGCGAGGCACTGAACAGATGCAGCGTTTAGTTTGCGAGGCGGCCAAGACACGCGGCGCTTTGCATGCTGGCGAGGCGGCGAGCAGATCGAGTGGTTTGCTTGTTGGCGAGGCAGCGAAGAGATTCAGCAGTCTCCTTGTTTGTGACACAGCCAACATGCACAGTGCTTGCTCCTTGTGCGAGGCAGCGAAGAGATGCAGCACTTTGCTTGTGCACCAGGTGGCGCAGTGGCATCGCGGATGGCTTTTTGGCGTGGAGGCGAAGCGAGGCAGCACTTTGCTAGTTGGCGAGGCAGCGAAGAGACGCAGCAGGCTGCTTGTTTGTGAGACAGCCAACATGCCCAGTGGTTAGCTCTTGTGCGAGGCAGCGAATGACCGCCGAGCAAATGGCTTTGTGCGTTCGCCGCCTCGCTGCCTAGGAAAGCGTCGTCTGCCTTGGGCGCCTAGCAAAGCTGCGCGTGCCGTCGCCGTCAGGCAAAGCGCCGTGTTCCTTGGGCGCCTAGCAAGGAACTGCCTGCGTTCGGCGCCTCGCCGCATCGCAGCCTAGCAAAGCGCTGCGTGCCTTCGGCGGCTGGCAAAGCCGTGCGTGCCTTCGCCGCCTCACACACCGCGGCGTGCCTTCGCCGCCTGGCAGAGCAGCGCGTGCCTTCGCCGCCTCGCCGCCTAGCAAAGCGCCGTGTCCCTTCACCGCCTCGCCGCCTAGCAAAGCTGCGCGTGCCGTCGCCGCCTAGCAAAGCGCCGTGTTCCTTCGGCGCCTAGCAAAGCAGCGCGTGCCTTCGCCGCCTCGCCGCCTAAGAAAGCGCTGCGTCCCTTGGGCCCTCGCCGCCCAACAAAGCGCCCTGTCCCTTCACCGCCTCCCCAATCGCTTCGGCCCTTCGCCGCCTCGCCGCCCAGCAAAGCGCTGCTTGCCTTCGCCGCCTCACACACCGCTGCGTCCCTTCGCCGCCTCGCCGCTTAGCAAACGCCGTAGTAGCGCCGAAGGCACACGGCGCTTTTGTAGGCGCCCAAGGCACGTGGCGCTTTGCTAAGCACCGAGGCAGCGAAGGCACGCAGCGATCTGATGGTGGTGGACGGGCTAGGGCGCCTTGCTAGGCGGCGAGGCGGCGAAGGCACGCAGCGCTGTGCGAGGTGGCGAGGGCACGCAGTGCTTTGGCAGGCGCCGAAGGCACTCAGCGCTTTGCCAGGCGCCCAAGGACGCAGCGCTGTGCGAGGCGGCGAGGGCACGCAGCGCTTTGGCAGGCGCCGAAGGCACTCAGCGCTGTGCGAGGTGGCGAGGGCACGCAGTGCTTTGGCAGGCGCCGAAGGCACTCAGCGCTTTGCCAGGCGCCGAAGGCACGCAGCGCTGTGCGAGGCGGTGAGGGCACACAGTGCTTTGCTAGGCGGCGAGCCGACGTGGAGCTTTGCTAGGCGGCGAAGGCACGAGGCGATTGGGGAGGCGGCGAAGGCACACGGCGCTTTGCTAGGCGGCGAGGGCGAGAAGGCACGCAGCGCTCTCTTAGGCGGCGAGGCAGCGAAGGCACGCGCTGCTTTGCTAGGCGCCGAAGGCACGCAGCGCTTCCTTCGTTTGCGAGGCAGCGAAGAGATGGAGCGGTTTGCTTGTTGGCCAGGCAGCGAACAGGCGCTGTGCTTTGCTTTCTGCCACTCAGCGAATACACGCAGCGCTCTGCTTTTTGGCGAGGCACTGAACAGATGCAGCGTTTAGTTTGCGAGGCGGCCAAGACACGCGGCGCTTTGCATGCTGGCGAGGCGGCGAGCAGATCGAGTGGTTTGCTTTTTGGCGAGGCACTGAACAGATGCAGCGTTTAGTTTGCGAGGCGGCCAAGAGACGCGGCGCTTTGCATGCTGGCGAGGCGGCGAGCAGATCGAGTGCTTTGCTTGTTGGCGAGGCAGCGAAGAGATTCAGCAGTCTCCTTGTTTGTGACACAGCCAACATGCACAGTGCTTGCTCCTTGTGCGAGGCAGCGAAGAGATGCAGCACTTTGCTTGTGCACCAGGTGGCGCAGTGGCTTCGCGGATGGCTTTTTGGCGTGGAGGCGAAGCGGGGCAGCACTTTGCTAGTTGACGAGGCAGCGAAGAGACGCAGCAGGCTGCTTGTTTGTGAGACAGCCAACATGCCCAGTGGTTAGCTCTTGTGCGAGGCAGCGAATGACCGCCGAGCAAATGGCTTTGTGCGTTCGCCGCCTCGCTGCCTAGCAAAGCGTCGTCTGCCTTGGGCGCCTAGCAAAGCTGCGCGTGCCGTCGCCGTCAGGCAAAGCGCCGTGTTCCTTGGGCGCCTAGCAAGGAACTGCCTGCGTTCGGCGCCTCGCCGCATCGCAGCCTAGCAAAGCGCTGCGTGCCTTCGGCGGCTGGCAAAGCCGTGCGTGCCTTCGCCGCCTCACACACCGCGGCGTGCCTTCGCCGCCTGGCAGAGCAGCGCGTGCCTTCGCCGCCTCGCCGCCTGAGAAAGCGCTGCGTGCCTTCTCGCCCTCGCCGCCTAGCAAAGCGCCGTGTCCCTTCACCGCCTCGCCGCCTAGCAAAGCTGCGCGTGCCGTCGCCGCCTAGCAAAGCGCCGTGTTCCTTCGGCGCCTAGCAAAGCAGCGCGTGCCTTCGCCGCCTCGCCGCCTAAGAAAGCGCTGCGTCCCTTTCGCCCTCGCCGCCCAACAAAGCGCCCTGTCCCTTCACCGCCTCCCCAATCGCTTCGGCCCTTCGCCGCCTCGCCGCCCAGCAAAGCGCTGCTTGCCTTCGCCGCCTCACACACCGCTGCGTCCCTTCGCCGCCTCGCCGCTTAGCAAACGCCGTAGTAGCGCCGAAGGCACACGGCGCTTTTGTAGGCGCCCAAGGCACGTGGCGCTTTGCTAAGCAGCGAGGCAGCGAAGGCACGCAGCGATCTGATGGTGGTGGACGGGCTAGGGCGCCTTGCTAGGCGGCGAGGCGGCGAAGGCACGCAGCGCTGTGCGAGGTGGCGAGGGCACGCAGTGCTTTGGCAGGCGCCGAAGGCACTCAGCGCTTTGCCAGGCGCCCAAGGACGCAGCGCTGTGCGAGGCGGCGAGGGCACGCAGCGCTTTGGCAGGCGCCGAAGGCACTCAGCGCTGTGCGAGGTGGCGAGGGCACGCAGTGCTTTGGCAGGCGCCGAAGGCACTCAGCGCTTTGCCAGGCGCCGAAGGCACGCAGCGCTGTGCGAGGCGGTGAGGGCACACAGTGCTTTGCTAGGCGGCGAGCCGACGTGGAGCTTTGCTAGGCGGCGAAGGCACGAGGCGATTGGGGAGGCGGCGAAGGCACACGGCGCTTTGCTAGGCGGCGAGGGCGAGAAGGCACGCAGCGCTCTCTTAGGCGGCGAGGCAGCGAAGGCACGCGCTGCTTTGCTAGGCGCCGAAGGCACGCAGCGCTTCCTTCGTTTGCGAGGCAGCGAAGAGATGGAGCGGTTTGCTTGTTGGCCAGGCAGCGAACAGGCGCTGTGCTTTGCTTTCTGCCACTCAGCGAATACACGCAGCGCTCTGCTTTTTGGCGAGGCACTGAACAGATGCAGCGTTTAGTTTGCGAGGCGGCCAAGACACGCGGCGCTTTGCATGCTGGCGAGGCGGCGAGCAGATCGAGTGGTTTGCTTTTTGGCGAGGCACTGAACAGATGCAGCGTTTAGTTTGCGAGGCGGCCAAGAGACGCGGCGCTTTGCATGCTGGCGAGGCGGCGAGCAGATCGAGTGCTTTGCTTGTTGGCGAGGCAGCGAAGAGATTCAGCAGTCTCCTTGTTTGTGACACAGCCAACATGCACAGTGCTTGCTCCTTGTGCGAGGCAGCGAAGAGATGCAGCACTTTGCTTGTGCACCAGGTGGCGCAGTGGCTTCGCGGATGGCTTTTTGGCGTGGAGGCGAAGCGAGGCAGCACTTTGCTAGTTGACGAGGCAGCGAAGAGACGCAGCAGGCTGCTTGTTTGTGAGACAGCCAACATGCCCAGTGGTTAGCTCTTGTGCGAGGCAGCGAATGACCGCCGAGCAAATGGCTTTGTGCGTTCGCCGCCTCGCTGCCTAGCAAAGCGTCGTCTGCCTTGGGCGCCTAGCAAAGCTGCGCGTGCCGTCGCCGTCAGGCAAAGCGCCGTGTTCCTTGGGCGCCTAGCAAGGAACTGCCTGCGTTCGGCGCCTCGCCGCATCGCAGCCTAGCAAAGCGCTGCGTGCCTTCGGCGGCTGGCAAAGCCGTGCGTGCCTTCGCCGCCTCACACACCGCGGCGTGCCTTCGCCGCCTGGCAGAGCAGCGCGTGCCTTCGCCGCCTCGCCGCCTGAGAAAGCGCTGCGTGCCTTCTCGCCCTCGCCGCCTAGCAAAGCGCCGTGTCCCTTCACCGCCTCGCCGCCTAGCAAAGCTGCGCGTGCCGTCGCCGCCTAGCAAAGCGCCGTGTTCCTTCGGCGCCTAGCAAAGCAGCGCGTGCCTTCGCCGCCTCGCCGCCTAAGAAAGCGCTGCGTCCCTTTCGCCCTCGCCGCCCAACAAAGCGCCCTGTCCCTTCACCGCCTCCCCAATCGCTTCGGCCCTTCGCCGCCTCGCCGCCCAGCAAAGCGCTGCTTGCCTTCGCCGCCTCACACACCGCTGCGTCCCTTCGCCGCCTCGCCGCTTAGCAAACGCCGTAGTAGCGCCGAAGGCACACGGCGCTTTTGTAGGCGCCCAAGGCACGTGGCGCTTTGCTAAGCACCGAGGCAGCGAAGGCACGCAGCGATCTGATGGTGGTGGACGGGCTAGGGCGCCTTGCTAGGCGGCGAGGCGGCGAAGGCACGCAGCGCTGTGCGAGGTGGCGAGGGCACGCAGTGCTTTGGCAGGCGCCGAAGGCACTCAGCGCTTTGCCAGGCGCCCAAGGACGCAGCGCTGTGCGAGGCGGCGAGGGCACGCAGCGCTTTGGCAGGCGCCGAAGGCACTCAGCGCTGTGCGAGGTGGCGAGGGCACGCAGTGCTTTGGCAGGCGCCGAAGGCACTCAGCGCTTTGCCAGGCGCCGAAGGCACGCAGCGCTGTGCGAGGCGGTGAGGGCACACAGTGCTTTGCTAGGCGGCGAGCCGACGTGGAGCTTTGCTAGGCGGCGAAGGCACGAGGCGATTGGGGAGGCGGCGAAGGCACACGGCGCTTTGCTAGGCGGCGAGGGCGAGAAGGCACGCAGCGCTCTCTTAGGCGGCGAGGCAGCGAAGGCACGCGCTGCTTTGCTAGGCGCCGAAGGCACGCAGCGCTTCCTTCGTTTGCGAGGCAGCGAAGAGATGGAGCGGTTTGCTTGTTGGCCAGGCAGCGAACAGGCGCTGTGCTTTGCTTTCTGCCACTCAGCGAATACACGCAGCGCTCTGCTTTTTGGCGAGGCACTGAACAGATGCAGCGTTTAGTTTGCGAGGCGGCCAAGACACGCGGCGCTTTGCATGCTGGCGAGGCGGCGAGCAGATCGAGTGGTTTGCTTTTTGGCGAGGCACTGAACAGATGCAGCGTTTAGTTTGCGAGGCGGCCAAGAGACGCGGCGCTTTGCATGCTGGCGAGGCGGCGAGCAGATCGAGTGCTTTGCTTGTTGGCGAGGCAGCGAAGAGATTCAGCAGTCTCCTTGTTTGTGACACAGCCAACATGCACAGTGCTTGCTCCTTGTGCGAGGCAGCGAAGAGATGCAGCACTTTGCTTGTGCACCAGGTGGCGCAGTGGCTTCGCGGATGGCTTTTTGGCGTGGAGGCGAAGCGAGGCAGCACTTTGCTAGTTGGCGAGGCAGCGAAGAGACGCAGCAGGCTGCTTGTTTGTGAGACAGCCAACATGCCCAGTGGTTAGCTCTTGTGCGAGGCAGCGAATGACCGCCGAGCAAATGGCTTTGTGCGTTCGCCGCCTCGCTGCCTAGCAAAGCGTCGTCTGCCTTGGGCGCCTAGCAAAGCTGCGCGTGCCGTCGCCGTCAGGCAAAGCGCCGTGTTCCTTGGGCGCCTAGCAAGGAACTGCCTGCGTTCGGCGCCTCGCCGCATCGCAGCCTAGCAAAGCGCTGCGTGCCTTCGGCGGCTGGCAAAGCCGTGCGTGCCTTCGCCGCCTCACACACCGCGGCGTGCCTTCGCCGCCTGGCAGAGCAGCGCGTGCCTTCGCCGCCTCGCCGCCTGAGAAAGCGTTGCGTGCCTTCTCGCCCTCGCCGCCTAGCAAAGCGCCGTGTCCCTTCACCGCCTCGCCGCCTAGCAAAGCTGCGCGTGCCGTCGCCGCCTAGCAAAGCGCCGTGTTCCTTCGGCGCCTAGCAAAGCAGCGCGTGCCTTCGCCGCCTCGCCGCCTAAGAAAGCGCTGCGTCCCTTGGGCCCTCGCCGCCCAACAAAGCGCCCTGTCCCTTCACCGCCTCCCCAATCGCTTCGGCCCTTCGCCGCCTCGCCGCCCAGCAAAGCGCTGCTTGCCTTCGCCGCCTCACACACCGCTGCGTCCCTTCGCCGCCTCGCCGCTTAGCAAACGCCGTAGTAGCGCCGAAGGCACACGGCGCTTTTGTAGGCGCCCAAGGCACGTGGCGCTTTGCTAAGCACCGAGGCAGCGAAGGCACGCAGCGATCTGATGGTGGTGGACGGGCTAGGGCGCCTTGCTAGGCGGCGAGGCGGCGAAGGCACGCAGCGCTGTGCGAGGTGGCGAGGGCACGCAGTGCTTTGGCAGGCGCCGAAGGCACTCAGCGCTTTGCCAGGCGCCCAAGGACGCAGCGCTGTGCGAGGCGGCGAGGGCACGCAGCGCTTTGGCAGGCGCCGAAGGCACTCAGCGCTGTGCGAGGTGGCGAGGGCACGCAGTGCTTTGGCAGGCGCCGAAGGCACTCAGCGCTTTGCCAGGCGCCGAAGGCACGCAGCGCTGTGCGAGGCGGTGAGGGCACACAGTGCTTTGCTAGGCGGCGAGCCGACGTGGAGCTTTGCTAGGCGGCGAAGGCACGAGGCGATTGGGGAGGCGGCGAAGGCACACGGCGCTTTGCTAGGCGGCGAGGGCGAGAAGGCACGCAGCGCTCTCTTAGGCGGCGAGGCAGCGAAGGCACGCGCTGCTTTGCTAGGCGCCGAAGGCACGCAGCGCTTCCTTCGTTTGCGAGGCAGCGAAGAGATGGAGCGGTTTGCTTGTTGGCCAGGCAGCGAACAGGCGCTGTGCTTTGCTTTCTGCCACTCAGCGAATACACGCAGCGCTCTGCTTTTTGGCGAGGCACTGAACAGATGCAGCGTTTAGTTTGCGAGGCGGCCAAGACACGCGGCGCTTTGCATGCTGGCGAGGCGGCGAGCAGATCGAGTGGTTTGCTTTTTGGCGAGGCACTGAACAGATGCAGCGTTTAGTTTGCGAGGCGGCCAAGAGACGCGGCGCTTTGCATGCTGGCGAGGCAGCGAGCAGATCGAGTGCTTTGCTTGTTGGCGAGGCAGCGAAGAGATTCAGCAGTCTCCTTGTTTGTGACACAGCCAACATGCACAGTGCTTGCTCCTTGTGCGAGGCAGCGAAGAGATGCAGCACTTTGCTTGTGCACCAGGTGGCGCAGTGGCTTCGCGGATGGCTTTTTGGCGTGGAGGCGAAGCGAGGCAGCACTTTGCTAGTTGGTGAGGCAGCGAAGAGACGCAGCAGGCTGCTTGTTTGTGAGACAGCCAACATGCCCAGTGGTTAGCTCTTGTGCGAGGCAGCGAATGACCGCCGAGCAAATGGCTTTGTGCGTTCGCCGCCTCGCTGCCTAGCAAAGCGTCGTCTGCCTTGGGCGCCTAGCAAAGCTGCGCGTGCCGTCGCCGTCAGGCAAAGCGCCGTGTTCCTTGGGCGCCTAGCAAGGAACTGCCTGCGTTCGGCGCCTCGCCGCATCGCAGCCTAGCAAAGCGCTGCGTGCCTTCGGCGGCTGGCAAAGCCGTGCGTGCCTTCGCCGCCTCACACACCGCGGCGTGCCTTCGCCGCCTGGCAGAGCAGCGCGTGCCTTCGCCGCCTCGCCGCCTGAGAAAGCGTTGCGTGCCTTCTCGCCCTCGCCGCCTAGCAAAGCGCCGTGTCCCTTCACCGCCTCGCCGCCTAGCAAAGCTGCGCGTGCCGTCGCCGCCTAGCAAAGCGCCGTGTTCCTTCGGCGCCTAGCAAAGCAGCACGTGCCTTCGCCGCCTCGCCGCCTAAGAAAGCGCTGCGTCCCTTTCGCCCTCGCCGCCCAACAAAGCGCCCTGTCCCTTCACCGCCTCCCCAATCGCTTCGGCCCTTCGCCGCCTCGCCGCCCAGCAAAGCGCTGCTTGCCTTCGCCGCCTCACACACCGCTGCGTCCCTTCGCCGCCTCGCCGCTTAGCAAACGCCGTAGTAGCGCCGAAGGCACACGGCGCTTTTGTAGGCGCCCAAGGCACGTGGCGCTTTGCTAAGCACCGAGGCAGCGAAGGCACGCAGCGATCTGATGGTGGTGGACGGGCTAGGGCGCCTTGCTAGGCGGCGAGGCGGCGAAGGCACGCAGCGCTGTGCGAGGTGGCGAGGGCACGCAGTGCTTTGGCAGGCGCCGAAGGCACTCAGCGCTTTGCCAGGCGCCCAAGGACGCAGCGCTGTGCGAGGCGGCGAGGGCACGCAGCGCTTTGGCAGGCGCCGAAGGCACTCAGCGCTGTGCGAGGTGGCGAGGGCACGCAGTGCTTTGGCAGGCGCCGAAGGCACTCAGCGCTTTGCCAGGCGCCGAAGGCACGCAGCGCTGTGCGAGGCGGTGAGGGCACACAGTGCTTTGCTAGGCGGCGAGCCGACGTGGAGCTTTGCTAGGCGGCGAAGGCACGAGGCGATTGGGGAGGCGGCGAAGGCACACGGCGCTTTGCTAGGCGGCGAGGGCGAGAAGGCACGCAGCGCTCTCTTAGGCGGCGAGGCAGCGAAGGCACGCGCTGCTTTGCTAGGCGCCGAAGGCACGCAGCGCTTCCTTCGTTTGCGAGGCAGCGAAGAGATGGAGCGGTTTGCTTGTTGGCCAGGCAGCGAACAGGCGCTGTGCTTTGCTTTCTGCCACTCAGCGAATACACGCAGCGCTCTGCTTTTTGGCGAGGCACTGAACAGATGCAGCGTTTAGTTTGCGAGGCGGCCAAGACACGCGGCGCTTTGCATGCTGGCGAGGCGGCGAGCAGATCGAGTGGTTTGCTTTTTGGCGAGGCAGTGAACAGATGCAGCGTTTAGTTTGCGAGGCGGCCAAGAGACGCGGCGCTTTGCATGCTGGCGAGGCGGCGAGCAGATCGAGTGGTTTGCTTGTTGGCGAGGCAGCGAAGAGATTCAGCAGTCTCCTTGTTTGTGACACAGCCAACATGCACAGTGCTTGCTCCTTGTGCGAGGCAGCGAAGAGATGCAGCACTTTGCTTGTGCACCAGGTGGCGCAGTGGCTTCGCGGATGGCTTTTTGGCGTGGAGGCGAAGCGAGGCAGCACTTTGCTAGTTGGCGAGGCAGCGAAGAGACGCAGCAGGCTGCTTGTTTGTGAGACAGCCAACATGCCCAGTGGTTAGCTCTTGTGCGAGGCAGCGAATGACCGCCGAGCAAATGGCTTTGTGCGTTCGCCGCCTCGCTGCCTAGCAAAGCGTCGTCTGCCTTGGGCGCCTAGCAAAGCTGCGCGTGCCGTCGCCGTCAGGCAAAGCGCCGTGTTCCTTGGGCGCCTAGCAAGGAACTGCCTGCGTTCGGCGCCTCGCCGCATCGCAGCCTAGCAAAGCGCTGCGTGCCTTCGGCGGCTGGCAAAGCCGTGCGTGCCTTCGCCGCCTCACACACCGCGGCGTGCCTTCGCCGCCTGGCAGAGCAGCGCGTGCCTTCGCCGCCTCGCCGCCTGAGAAAGCGCTGCGTGCCTTCTCGCCCTCGCCGCCTAGCAAAGCGCCGTGTCCCTTCACCGCCTCGCCGCCTAGCAAAGCTCCGCGTGCCGTCGCCGCCTAGCAAAGCGCCGTGTTCCTTCGGCGCCTAGCAAAGCAGCGCGTGCCTTCGCCGCCTCGCCGCCTAAGAAAGCGCTGCGTCCCTTTCGCCCTCGCCGCCCAACAAAGCGCCCTGTCCCTTCACCGCCTCCCCAATCGCTTCGGCCCTTCGCCGCCTCGCCGCCCAGCAAAGCGCTGCTTGCCTTCGCCGCCTCACACACCGCTGCGTCCCTTCGCCGCCTCGCCGCTTAGCAAACGCCGTAGTAGCGCCGAAGGCACACGGCGCTTTTGTAGGCGCCCAAGGCACGTGGCGCTTTGCTAAGCACCGAGGCAGCGAAGGCACGCAGCGATCTGATGGTGGTGGACGGGCTAGGGCGCCTTGCTAGGCGGCGAGGCGGCGAAGGCACGCAGCGCTGTGCGAGGTGGCGAGGGCACGCAGTGCTTTGGCAGGCGCCGAAGGCACTCAGCGCTTTGCCAGGCGCCCAAGGACGCAGCGCTGTGCGAGGCGGCGAGGGCACGCAGTGCTTTGGCAGGCGCCGAAGGCACTCAGCGCTTTGGCAGGCGCCGAAGGCACGCAGCGCTGTGCGAGGCGGTGAGGGCACACAGCGCTGTGCTAGGCGGCGAGCCGACGTGGAGCTTTGCTAGGCAGCGAAGGGTGAGGACGCTTTGCTAGGCGCTTTGCTAGGCGGCGAAGGCACGAGGCGATTGGGGAGGCGGCGAAGGCACACGGCGCTTTGCTAGGCGGCGAGGGCGAGAAGGCACGCAGCGCTCTCTCAGGCGGCGAGGCAGCGAAGGCACGCGCTGCTTTGCTAGGCGCCGAAGGCACGCAGCGCTTCCTTCGTTTGCGAGGCAGCGAAGAGATGGAGCGCTTTGCTTGTTGGCCAGGCAGCGAACAGGCGCTGTGCTTTGCTTTCTGCCACTCAGCGAATACACGCAGCGCTCTGCTTTTTGGCGAGGCACTGAACAGATGCAGCGTTTAGTTTGCGAGGCGGCCAAGACACGCGGCGCTTTGCATGCTGGCGAGGCGGCGAGCAGATCGAGTGGTTTGCTTGTTGGCGAGGCAGCGAAGAGATTCAGCAGTCTCCTTGTTTGTGACACAGCCAACATGCACAGTGCTTGCTCCTTGTGCGAGGCAGCGAAGAGATGCAGCACTTTGCTTGTGCACCAGGTGGCGCAGTGGCATCGCGGATGGCTTTTTGGCGTGGAGGCGAAGCGAGGCAGCACTTTGCTAGTTGGCGAGGCAGCGAAGAGACGCAGCAGGCTGCTTGTTTGTGAGACAGCCAACATGCCCAGTGGTTAGCTCTTGTGCGAGGCAGCGAATGACCGCCGAGCAAATGGCTTTGTGCGTTCGCCGCCTCGCTGCCTAGCAAAGCGTCGTCTGCCTTGGGCGCCTAGCAAAGCTGCGCGTGCCGTCGCCGTCAGGCAAAGCGCCGTGTTCCTTGGGCGCCTAGCAAGGAACTGCCTGCGTTCGGCGCCTCGCCGCATCGCAGCCTAGCAAAGCGCTGCGTGCCTTCGGCGGCTGGCAAAGCCGTGCGTGCCTTCGCCGCCTCACACACCGCGGCGTGCCTTCGCCGCCTGGCAGAGCAGCGCGTGCCTTCGCCGCCTCGCCGCCTGAGAAAGCGCTGCGTGCCTTCTCGCCCTCGCCGCCTAGCAAAGCGCCGTGTCCCTTCACCGCCTCGCCGCCTAGCAAAGCTGCGCGTGCCGTCGCCGCCTAGCAAAGCGCCGTGTTCCTTCGGCGCCTAGCAAAGCAGCGCGTGCCTTCGCCGCCTCGCCGCCTAAGAAAGCGCTGCGTCCCTTTCGCCCTCGCCGCCCAACAAAGCGCCCTGTCCCTTCACCGCCTCCCCAATCGCTTCGGCCCTTCGCCGCCTCGCCGCCCAGCAAAGCGCTGCTTGCCTTCGCCGCCTCACACACCGCTGCGTCCCTTCGCCGCCTCGCCGCTTAGCAAACGCCGTAGTAGCGCCGAAGGCACACGGCGCTTTTGTAGGCGCCCAAGGCACGTGGCGCTTTGCTAAGCAGCGAGGCAGCGAAGGCACGCAGCGATCTGATCGTGGTGGACGGGCTAGGGCGCCTTGCTAGGCGGCGAGGCGGCGAAGGCAGGCAGCGCTGTGCGAGGTGGCGAGGGCACGCAGTGCTTTGGCAGGCGCCGAAGGCACTCAGCGCTTTGCCAGGCGCCCAAGGACGCAGCGCTGTGCGAGGCGGCGAGGGCACGCAGCGCTTTGGCAGGCGCCGAAGGCACTCAGCGCTGTGCGAGGTGGCGAGGGCACGCAGTGCTTTGGCAGGCGCCGAAGGCACTCAGCGCTTTGCCAGGCGCCGAAGGCACGCAGCGCTGTGCGAGGCGGTGAGGGCACACAGTGCTTTGCTAGGCGGCGAGCCGACGTGGAGCTTTGCTAGGCGGCGAAGGCACGAGGCGATTGGGGAGGCGGCGAAGGCACACGGCGCTTTGCTAGGCGGCGAGGGCGAGAAGGCACGCAGCGCTCTCTTAGGCGGCGAGGCAGCGAAGGCACGCGCTGCTTTGCTAGGCGCCGAAGGCACGCAGCGCTTCCTTCGTTTGCGAGGCAGCGAAGAGATGGAGCGGTTTGCTTGTTGGCCAGGCAGCGAACAGGCGCTGTGCTTTGCTTTCTGCCACTCAGCGAATACACGCAGCGCTCTGCTTTTTGGCGAGGCACTGAACAGATGCAGCGTTTAGTTTGCGAGGCGGCCAAGACACGCGGCGCTTTGCATGCTGGCGAGGCGGCGAGCAGATCGAGTGGTTTGCTTTTTGGCGAGGCACTGAACAGATGCAGCGTTTAGTTTGCGAGGCGGCCAAGAGACGCGGCGCTTTGCATGCTGGCGAGGCGGCGAGCAGATCGAGTGCTTTGCTTGTTGGCGAGGCAGCGAAGAGATTCAGCAGTCTCCTTGTTTGTGACACAGCCAACATGCACAGTGCTTGCTCCTTGTGCGAGGCAGCGAAGAGATGCAGCACTTTGCTTGTGCACCAGGTGGCGCAGTGGCTTCGCGGATGGCTTTTTGGCGTGGAGGCGAAGCGAGGCAGCACTTTGCTAGTTGGCGAGGCAGCGAAGAGACGCAGCAGGCTGCTTGTTTGTGAGACAGCCAACATGCCCAGTGGTTAGCTCTTGTGCGAGGCAGCGAATGACCGCCGAGCAAATGGCTTTGTGCGTTCGCCGCCTCGCTGCCTAGCAAAGCGTCGTCTGCCTTGGGCGCCTAGCAAAGCTGCGCGTGCCGTCGCCGTCAGGCAAAGCGCCGTGTTCCTTGGGCGCCTAGCAAGGAACTGCCTGCGTTCGGCGCCTCGCCGCATCGCAGCCTAGCAAAGCGCTGCGTGCCTTCGGCGGCTGGCAAAGCCGTGCGTGCCTTCGCCGCCTCACACACCGCGGCGTGCCTTCGCCGCCTGGCAGAGCAGCGCGTGCCTTCGCCGCCTCGCCGCCTGAGAAAGCGTTGCGTGCCTTCTCGCCCTCGCCGCCTAGCAAAGCGCCGTGTCCCTTCACCGCCTCGCCGCCTAGCAAAGCTGCGCGTGCCGTCGCCGCCTAGCAAAGCGCCGTGTTCCTTCGGCGCCTAGCAAAGCAGCGCGTGCCTTCGCCGCCTCGCCGCCTAAGAAAGCGCTGCGTCCCTTTCGCCCTCGCCGCCCAACAAAGCGCCCTGTCCCTTCACCGCCTCCCCAATCGCTTCGGCCCTTCGCCGCCTCGCCGCCCAGCAAAGCGCTGCTTGCCTTCGCCGCCTCACACACCGCTGCGTCCCTTCGCCGCCTCGCCGCTTAGCAAACGCCGTAGTAGCGCCGAAGGCACACGGCGCTTTTGTAGGCGCCCAAGGCACGTGGCGCTTTGCTAAGCACCGAGGCAGCGAAGGCACGCAGCGATCTGATGGTGGTGGACGGGCTAGGGCGCCTTGCTAGGCGGCGAGGCGGCGAAGGCACGCAGCGCTGTGCGAGGTGGCGAGGGCACGCAGTGCTTTGGCAGGCGCCGAAGGCACTCAGCGCTTTGCCAGGCGCCCAAGGACGCAGCGCTGTGCGAGGCGGCGAGGGCACGCAGCGCTTTGGCAGGCGCCGAAGGCACTCAGCGCTGTGCGAGGTGGCGAGGGCACGCAGTGCTTTGGCAGGCGCCGAAGGCACTCAGCGCTTTGCCAGGCGCCGAAGGCACGCAGCGCTGTGCGAGGCGGTGAGGGCACACAGTGCTTTGCTAGGCGGCGAGCCGACGTGGAGCTTTGCTAGGCGGCGAAGGCACGAGGCGATTGGGGAGGCGGCGAAGGCACACGGCGCTTTGCTAGGCGGCGAGGGCGAGAAGGCACGCAGCGCTCTCTTAGGCGGCGAGGCAGCGAAGGCACGCGCTGCTTTGCTAGGCGCCGAAGGCACGCAGCGCTTCCTTCGTTTGCGAGGCAGCGAAGAGATGGAGCGCTTTGCTTGTTGGCCAGGCAGCGAACAGGCGCTGTGCTTTGCTTTCTGCCACTCAGCGAATACACGCAGCGCTCTGCTTTTTGGCGAGGCACTGAACAGATGCAGCGTTTAGTTTGCGAGGCGGCCAAGACACGCGGCGCTTTGCATGCTGGCGAGGCGGCGAGCAGATCGAGTGGTTTGCTTTTTGGCGAGGCAGTGAACAGATGCAGCGTTTAGTTTGCGAGGCGGCCAAGAGACGCGGCGCTTTGCATGCTGGCGAGGCGGCGAGCAGATCGAGTGGTTTGCTTGTTGGCGAGGCAGCGAAGAGATTCAGCAGTCTCCTTGTTTGTGACACAGCCAACATGCACAGTGCTTGCTCCTTGTGCGAGGCAGCGAAGAGATGCAGCACTTTGCTTGTGCACCAGGTGGCGCAGTGGCATCGCGGATGGCTTTTTGGCGTGGAGGCGAAGCGAGGCAGCACTTTGCTAGTTGGCGAGGCAGCGAAGAGACGCAGCAGGCTGCTTGTTTGTGAGACAGCCAACATGCCCAGTGGTTAGCTCTTGTGCGAGGCAGCGAATGACCGCCGAGCAAATGGCTTTGTGCGTTCGCCGCCTCGCTGCCTAGCAAAGCGTCGTCTGCCTTGGGCGCCTAGCAAAGCTGCGCGTGCCGTCGCCGTCAGGCAAAGCGCCGTGTTCCTTGGGCGCCTAGCAAGGAACTGCCTGCGTTCGGCGCCTCGCCGCATCGCAGCCTAGCAAAGCGCTGCGTGCCTTCGGCGGCTGGCAAAGCCGTGCGTGCCTTCGCCGCCTCACACACCGCGGCGTGCCTTCGCCGCCTGGCAGAGCAGCGCGTGCCTTCGCCGCCTCGCCGCCTGAGAAAGCGCTGCGTGCCTTCTCGCCCTCGCCGCCTAGCAAAGCGCCGTGTCCCTTCACCGCCTCGCCGCCTAGCAAAGCTGCGCGTGCCGTCGCCGCCTAGCAAAGCGCCGTGTTCCTTCGGCGCCTAGCAAAGCAGCGCGTGCCTTCGCCGCCTCGCCGCCTAAGAAAGCGCTGCGTCCCTTTCGCCCTCGCCGCCCAACAAAGCGCCCTGTCCCTTCACCGCCTCCCCAATCGCTTCGGCCCTTCGCCGCCTCGCCGCCCAGCAAAGCGCTGCTTGCCTTCGCCGCCTCACACACCGCTGCGTCCCTTCGCCGCCTCGCCGCTTAGCAAACGCCGTAGTAGCGCCGAAGGCACACGGCGCTTTTGTAGGCGCCCAAGGCACGTGGCGCTTTGCTAAGCAGCGAGGCAGCGAAGGCACGCAGCGATCTGATGGTGGTGGACGGGCTAGGGCGCCTTGCTAGGCGGCGAGGCGGCGAAGGCACGCAGCGCTGTGCGAGGTGGCGAGGGCACGCAGTGCTTTGGCAGGCGCCGAAGGCACTCAGCGCTTTGCCAGGCGCCGAAGGCACGCAGCGCTGTGCGAGGCGGTGAGGGCACACAGCGCTGTGCTAGGCGGCGAGCCGACGTGGAGCTTTGCTAGGCAGCGAAGGGTGAGGACGCTTTGCTAGGCGCTTTGCTAGGCGGCGAAGGCACGAGGCGATTGGGGAGGCGGCGAAGGCACACGGCGCTTTGCTAGGCGGCGAGGGCGAGAAGGCACGCAGCGCTCTCTTAGGCGGCGAGGCAGCGAAGGCACGCGCTGCTTTGCTAGGCGCCGAAGGCACGCAGCGCTTCCTTCGTTTGCGAGGCAGCGAAGAGATGGAGCGGTTTGCTTGTTGGCCAGGCAGCGAACAGGCGCTGTGCTTTGCTTTCTGCCACTCAGCGAATACACGCAGCGCTCTGCTTTTTGGCGAGGCACTGAACAGATGCAGCGTTTAGTTTGCGAGGCGGCCAAGAGACGCGGCGCTTTGCATGCTGGCGAGGCGGCGAGCAGATCGAGTGGTTTGCTTGTTGGCGAGGCAGCGAAGAGATTCAGCAGTCTCCTTGTTTGTGACACAGCCAACATGCACAGTGCTTGCTCCTTGTGCGAGGCAGCGAAGAGATGCAGCACTTTGCTTGTGCACCAGGTGGCGCAGTGGCTTCGCGGATGGCTTTTTGGCGTGGAGGCGAAGCGAGGCAGCACTTTGCTAGTTGGCGAGGCAGCGAAGAGACGCAGCAGGCTGCTTGTTTGTGAGACAGCCAACATGCCCAGTGGTTAGCTCTTGTGCGAGGCAGCGAATGACCGCCGAGCAAATGGCTTTGTGCGTTCGCCGCCTCGCTGCCTAGCAAAGCGTCGTCTGCCTTGGGCGCCTAGCAAAGCTGCGCGTGCCGTCGCCGTCAGGCAAAGCGCCGTGTTCCTTGGGCGCCTAGCAAGGAACTGCCTGCGTTCGGCGCCTCGCCGCATCGCAGCCTAGCAAAGCGCTGCGTGCCTTCGGCGGCTGGCAAAGCCGTGCGTGCCTTCGCCGCCTCACACACCGCGGCGTGCCTTCGCCGCCTGGCAGAGCAGCGCGTGCCTTCGCCGCCTCGCCGCCTGAGAAAGCGCTGCGTGCCTTCTCGCCCTCGCCGCCTAGCAAAGCGCCGTGTCCCTTCACCGCCTCGCCGCCTAGCAAAGCTGCGCGTGCCGTCGCCGCCTAGCAAAGCGCCGTGTTCCTTCGGCGCCTAGCAAAGCAGCGCGTGCCTTCGCCGCCTCGCCGCCTAAGAAAGCGCTGCGTCCCTTGGGCCCTCGCCGCCCAACAAAGCGCCCTGTCCCTTCACCGCCTCCCCAATCGCTTCGGCCCTTCGCCGCCTCGCCGCCTAGCAAAGCGCTGCTTGCCTTCGCCGCCTCACACACTGCTGCGTCCCTTCGCCGCCTCGCCGCTTAGCAAACGCCGTAGTAGCGCCGAAGGCACACGGCGCTTTTGTAGGCGCCCAAGGCACGTGGCGCTTTGCTAAGCAGCGAGGCAGCGAAGGCACGCAGCGATCTGATGGTGGTGGACGGGCTAGGGCGCCTTGCTAGGCGGCGAGGCGGCGAAGGCACGCAGCGCTTTGCCAGGCGCCCAAGGACGCAGCGCTGTGCGAGGCGGCGAGGGCACGCAGTGCTTTGGCAGGCGCCGAAGGCACTCAGCGCTGTGCGAGGTCGCGAGGGCACGCAGTGCTTTGGCAGGCGCCGAAGGCACTCAGCGCTTTGCCAGGCGCCGAAGGCACGCAGCGCTGTGCGAGGCGGTGACGGCACACAGCGCTGTGCTAGGCGGCGAGCCGACGTGGAGCTTTGCTAGGCAGCGAAGGCTGAGGACGCTTTGCTAGGCGCTTTGCTAGGCGGCGAAGGCACGAGGCGATTGGGGAGGCGGCGAAGGCACACGGCGCTTTGCTAGGCGGCGAGGGCGAGAAGGCACGCAGCGCTCTCTTAGGCGGCGAGGCAGCGAAGGCACGCGCTGCTTTGCTAGGCGCCGAAGGCACGCAGCGCTTCCTTCGTTTGCGAGGCAGCGAAGAGATGGAGCGCTTTGCTTGTTGGCCAGGCAGCGAACAGGCGCTGTGCTTTGCTTTCTGCCACTCAGCGAATACACGCAGCGCTCTGCTTTTTGGCGAGGCACTGAAAAGATGCAGCGTTTAGTTTGCGAGGCGGCCAAGACACGCGACGCTTTGCATGCTGGCGAGGCGGCGAGCAGATCGAGTGGTTTGCTTTTTGGCGATGCAGTGAACAGATGCAGCGTTTAGTTTGCGAGGCGGCCAAGAGACGCGGCGCTTTGCATGCTGGCGAGGCGGCGAGCAGACCGAGCGGTTTGCTAGTTGGCGAGGCAGCGAAGAGACGCAGCAGGCTGCTTGTTTGTGAGACAGCCAACATGCCCAGTGGTTAGCTCTTGTGCGAGGCAGCGAATGACCGCCGAGCAAATGGCTTTGTGCGTTCGCCGCCTCGCTGCCTAGCAAAGCGTCGTCTGCCTTGGGCGCCTAGCAAAGCTGCGCGTGCCGTCGCCGTCAGGCAAAGCGCCGTGTTCCTTGGGCGCCTAGCAAGGAACTGCCTGCGTTCGGCGCCTCGCCGCATCGCAGCCTAGCAAAGCGCTGCGTGCCTTCGGCGGCTGGCAAAGCCGTGCGTGCCTTCGCCGCCTCACACACCGCGGCGTGCCTTCGCCGCCTGGCAGAGCAGCGCGTGCCTTCGCCGCCTCGCCGCCTGAGAAAGCGTTGCGTGCCTTCTCGCCCTCGCCGCCTAGCAAAGCGCCGTGTCCCTTCACCGCCTTGCCGCCTAGCAAAGCTGCGCGTGCCGTCGCCGCCTAGCAAAGCGCCGTGTTCCTTCGGCGCCTAGCAAAGCAGCGCGTGCCTTCGCCGCCTCGCCGCCTAAGAAAGCGCTGCGTCCCTTTCGCCCTCGCCGCCCAACAAAGCGCCCTGTCCCTTCACCGCCTCCCCAATCGCTTCGGCCCTTCGCCGCCTCGCCGCCCAGCAAAGCGCTGCTTGCCTTCGCCGCCTCACACACCGCTGCGTCCCTTCGCCGCCTCGCCGCTTAGCAAACGCCGTAGTAGCGCCGAAGGCACACGGCGCTTTTGTAGGCGCCCAAGGCACGTGGCGCTTTGCTAAGCACCGAGGCAGCGAAGGCACGCAGCGATCTGATGGTGGTGGACGGGCTAGGGCGCCTTGCTAGGCGGCGAGGCGGCGAAGGCACGCAGCGCTGTGCGAGGTGGCGAGGGCACGCAGTGCTTTGGCAGGCGCCGAAGGCACTCAGCGCTTTGCCAGGCGCCCAAGGACGCAGCGCTGTGCGAGGTGCCGAGGGCACGCAGCGCTTTGGCAGGCGCCGAAGGCACTCAGCGCTGTGCGAGGTGGCGAGGGCACGCAGTGCTTTGGCAGGCGCCGAAGGCACTCAGCGCTTTGCCAGGCGCCGAAGGCACGCAGCGCTGTGCGAGGCGGTGAGGGCACACAGTGCTTTGCTAGGCGGCGAGCCGACGTGGAGCTTTGCTAGGCGGCGAAGGCACGAGGCGATTGGGGAGGCGGCGAAGGCACACGGCGCTTTGCTAGGCGGCGAGGGCGAGAAGGCACGCAGCGCTCTCTTAGGCGGCGAGGCAGCGAAGGCACGCGCTGCTTTGCTAGGCGCCGAAGGCACGCAGCGCTTCCTTCGTTTGCGAGGCAGCGAAGAGATGGAGCGGTTTGCTTGTTGGCCAGGCAGCGAACAGGCGCTGTGCTTTGCTTTCTGCCACTCAGCGAATACACGCAGCGCTCTGCTTTTTGGCGAGGCACTGAACAGATGCAGCGTTTAGTTTGCGAGGCGGCCAAGACACGCGGCGCTTTGCATGCTGGCGAGGCGGCGAGCAGATCGAGTGGTTTGCTTTTTGGCGAGGCACTGAACAGATGCAGCGTTTAGTTTGCGAGGCGGCCAAGAGACGCGGCGCTTTGCATGCTGGCGAGGCGGCGAGCAGATCGAGTGGTTTGCTTGTTGGCGAGGCAGCGAAGAGATTCAGCAGTCTCCTTGTTTGTGACACAGCCAACATGCACAGTGCTTGCTCCTTGTGCGAGGCAGCGAAGAGATGCAGCACTTTGCTTGTGCACCAGGTGGCGCAGTGGCTTCGCGGATGGCTTTTTGGCGTGGAGGCGAAGCGAGGCAGCACTTTGCTAGTTGGCGAGGCAGCGAAGAGACGCAGCAGGCTGCTTGTTTGTGAGACAGCCAACATGCCCAGTGGTTAGCTCTTGTGCGAGGCAGCGAATGACCGCCGAGCAAATGGCTTTGTGCGTTCGCCGCCTCGCTGCCTAGCAAAGCGTCGTCTGCCTTGGGCGCCTAGCAAAGCTGCGCGTGCCGTCGCCGTCAGGCAAAGCGCCGTGTTCCTTGGGCGCCTAGCAAGGAACTGCCTGCGTTCGGCGCCTCGCCGCATCGCAGCCTAGCAAAGCGCTGCGTGCCTTCGGCGGCTGGCAAAGCCGTGCGTGCCTTCGCCGCCTCACACACCGCGGCGTGCCTTCGCCGCCTGGCAGAGCAGCGCGTGCCTTCGCCGCCTCGCCGCCTGAGAAAGCGCTGCGTGCCTTCTCGCCCTCGCCGCCTAGCAAAGCGCCGTGTCCCTTCACCGCCTCGCCGCCTAGCAAAGCTGCGCGTGCCGTCGCCGCCTAGCAAAGCGCCGTGTTCCTTCGGCGCCTAGCAAAGCAGCGCGTGCCTTCGCCGCCTCGCCGCCTAAGAAAGCGCTGCGTCCCTTTCGCCCTCGCCGCCCAACAAAGCGCCCTGTCCCTTCACCGCCTCCCCAATCGCTTCGGCCCTTCGCCGCCTCGCCGCCCAGCAAAGCGCTGCTTGCCTTTGCCGCCTCACACACCGCTGCGTCCCTTCGCCGCCTCGCCGCTTAGCAAACGCCGTAGTAGCGCCGAAGGCACACGGCGCTTTTGTAGGCGCCCAAGGCACGTGGCGCTTTGCTAAGCAGCGAGGCAGCGAAGGCACGCAGCGATCTGATGGTGGTGGACGGGCTAGGGCGCCTTGCTAGGCGGCGAGGCGGCGAAGGCACGCAGCGCTGTGCGAGGTGGCGAGGGCACGCAGTGCTTTGGCAGGCGCCGAAGGCACTCAGCGCTTTGCCAGGCGCCGAAGGCACGCAGCGCTGTGCGAGGCGGTGAGGGCACACAGCGCTGTGCTAGGCGGCGAGCCGACGTGGAGCTTTGCTAGGCAGCGAAGGGTGAGGACGCTTTGCTAGGCGCTTTGCTAGGCGGCGAAGGCACGAGGCGATTGGGGAGGCGGCGAAGGCACACGGCGCTTTGCTAGGCGGCGAGGGCGAGAAGGCACGCAGCGCTCTCTTAGGCGGCGAGGCAGCGAAGGCACGCGCTGCTTTGCTAGGCGCCGAAGGCACGCAGCGCTTCCTTCGTTTGCGAGGCAGCGAAGAGATGGAGCGGTTTGCTTGTTGGCCAGGCAGCGAACAGGCGCTGTGCTTTGCTTTCTGCCACTCAGCGAATACACGCAGCGCTCTGCTTTTTGGCGAGGCACTGAACAGATGCAGCGTTTAGTTTGCGAGGCGGCCAAGAGACGCGGCGCTTTGCATGCTGGCGAGGCGGCGAGCAGATCGAGTGGTTTGCTTGTTGGCGAGGCAGCGAAGAGATTCAGCAGTCTCCTTGTTTGTGACACAGCCAACATGCACAGTGCTTGCTCCTTGTGCGAGGCAGCGAAGAGATGCAGCACTTTGCTTGTGCACCAGGTGGCGCAGTGGCATCGCGGATGGCTTTTTGGCGTGGAGGCGAAGCGAGGCAGCACTTTGCTAGTTGGCGAGGCAGCGAAGAGACGCAGCAGGCTGCTTGTTTGTGAGACAGCCAACATTCCCAGTGGTTAGCTACTGTGCGAGGCAGCGAATGACCGCCGAGCAAATGGCTTTGTGCGTTCGCCGCCTCGCTGCCTAGCAAAGCGTCGTCTGCCTTGGGCGCCTAGCAAAGCTGCGCGTGCCGTCGCCGTCAGGCAAAGCGCCGTGTTCCTTGGGCGCCTAGCAAGGAACTGCCTGCGTTCGGCGCCTCGCCGCATCGCAGCCTAGCAAAGCGCTGCGTGCCTTCGGCGGCTGGCAAAGCCGTGCGTGCCTTCGCCGCCTCACACACCGCGGCGTGCCTTCGCCGCCTGGCAGAGCAGCGCGTGCCTTCGCCGCCTCGCCGCCTGAGAAAGCGCTGCGTGCCTTCTCGCCCTCGCCGCCTAGCAAAGCGCCGTGTCCCTTCACCGCCTCGCCGCCTAGCAAAGCTGCGCGTGCCGTCGCCGCCTAGCAAAGCGCCGTGTTCCTTCGGCGCCTAGCAAAGCAGCGCGTGCCTTCGCCGCCTCGCCGCCTAAGAAAGCGCTGCGTCCCTTTCGCCCTCGCCGCCCAACAAAGCGCCCTGTCCCTTCACCGCCTCCCCAATCGCTTCGGCCCTTCGCCGCCTCGCCGCCTAGCAAAGCGCTGCTTGCCTTCGCCGCCTCACACACTGCTGCGTCCCTTCGCCGCCTCGCCGCTTAGCAAACGCCGTAGTAGCGCCGAAGGCACACGGCGCTTTTGTAGGCGCCCAAGGCACGTGGCGCTTTGCTAAGCAGCGAGGCAGCGAAGGCACGCAGCGATCTGATGGTGGTGGACGGGCTAGGGCGCCTTGCTAGGCGGCGAGGCGGCGAAGGCACGCAGCGCTGTGCGAGGTGGCGAGCCGACGTGGAGCTTTGCTAGGCAGCGAAGGGTGAGGACGCTTTGCTAGGCGCTTTGCTAGGCGGCGAAGGCACGAGGCGATTGGGGAGGCGGCGAAGGCACACGGCGCTTTGCTAGGCGGCGAGGGCGAGAAGGCACGCAGCGCTCTCTTAGGCGGCGAGGCAGCGAAGGCACGCGCTGCTTTGCTAGGCGCCGAAGGCACGCAGCGCTTCCTTCGTTTGCGAGGCAGCGAAGAGATGGAGCGGTTTGCTTGTTGGCCAGGCAGCGAACAGGCGCTGTGCTTTGCTTTCTGCCACTCAGCGAATACACGCAGCGCTCTGCTTTTTGGCGAGGCACTGAACAGATGCAGCGTTTAGTTTGCGAGGCGGCCAAGACACGCGGCGCTTTGCATGCTGGCGAGGCGGCGAGCAGATCGAGTGGTTTGCTTTTTGGCGAGGCACTGAACAGATGCAGCGTTTAGTTTGCAAGGCGGCCAAGAGACGCGGCGCTTTGCATGCTGGCGAGGCGGCGAGCAGATCGAGTGGTTTGCTTGTTGGCGAGGCAGCGAAGAGATTCAGCAGTCTCCTTGTTTGTGACACAGCCAACATGCACAGTGCTTGCTCCTTGTGCGAGGCAGCGAAGAGATGCAGCACTTTGCTTGTGCACCAGGTGGCGCAGTGGCATCGCGGATGGCTTTTTGGCGTGGAGGCGAAGCGAGGCAGCACTTTGCTAGTTGGCGAGGCAGCGAAGAGACGCAGCAGGCTGCTTGTTTGTGAGACAGCCAACATGCCCAGTGGTTAGCTCTTGTGCGAGGCAGCGAATGACCGCCGAGCAAATGGCTTTGTGCGTTCGCCGCCTCGCTGCCTAGCAAAGCGTCGTCTGCCTTGGGCGCCTAGCAAAGCTGCGCGTGCCGTCGCCGTCAGGCAAAGCGCCGTGTTCCTTGGGCGCCTAGCAAGGAACTGCCTGCGTTCGGCGCCTCGCCGCATCGCAGCCTAGCAAAGCGCTGCGTGCCTTCGGCGGCTGGCAAAGCCGTGCGTGCCTTCGCCGCCTCACACACCGCGGCGTGCCTTCGCCGCCTGGCAGAGCAGCGCGTGCCTTCGCCGCCTCGCCGCCTGAGAAAGCGCTGCGTGCCTTCTCGCCCTCGCCGCCTAGCAAAGCGCCGTGTCCCTTCACCGCCTCGCCGCCTAGCAAAGCTGCGCGTGCCGTCGCCGCCTAGCAAAGCGCCGTGTTCCTTCGGCGCCTAGCAAAGCAGCGCGTGCCTTCGCCGCCTCGCCGCCTAAGAAAGCGCTGCGTCCCTTTCGCCCTCGCCGCCCAACAAAGCGCCCTGTCCCTTCACCGCCTCCCCAATCGCTTCGGCCCTTCGCCGCCTCGCCGCCCAGCAAAGCGCTGCTTGCCTTCGCCGCCTCACACACCGCTGCGTCCCTTCGCCGCCTCGCCGCTTAGCAAACGCCGTAGTAGCGCCGAAGGCACACGGCGCTTTTGTAGGCGCCCAAGGCACGTGGCGCTTTGCTAAGCAGCGAGGCAGCGAAGGCACGCAGCGATCTGATGGTGGTGGACGGGCTAGGGCGCCTTGCTAGGCGGCAAGGCGGCGAAGGCACGCAGCGCTGTGCGAGGTGGCGAGCCGACGTGGAGCTTTGCTAGGCAGCGAAGGGTGAGGACGCTTTGCTAGGCGCTTTGCTAGGCGGCGAAGGCACGAGGCGATTGGGGAGGCGGCAAAGGCACACGGCGCTTTGCTAGGCGGCGAGGGCGAGAAGGCACGCAGCGCTCTCTTAGGCGGCGAGGCAGCGAAGGCACGCGCTGCTTTGCTCGGCGCCGAAGGCACGCAGCGCTTCCTTCGTTTGCGAGGCAGCGAAGAGATGGAGCGGTTTGCTTGTTGGCCAGGCAGCGAACAGGCGCTGTGCTTTGCTTTCTGCCACTCAGCGAATACACGCAGCGCTCTGCTTTTTGGCGAGGCACTGAACAGATGCAGCGTTTAGTTTGCGAGGCGGCCAAGACACGCGGCGCTTTGCATGCTGGCGAGGCGGCGAGCAGATCGAGTGGTTTGCTTTTTGGCGAGGCACTGAACAGATGCAGCGTTTAGTTTGCGAGGCGGCCAAGAGACGCGGCGCTTTGCATGCTGGCGAGGCGGCGAGCAGATCGAGTGGTTTGCTTGTTGGCGAGGCAGCGAAGAGATTCAGCAGTCTCCTTGTTTGTGACACAGCCAACATGCACAGTGCTTGCTCCTTGTGCGAGGCAGCGAAGAGATGCAGCACTTTGCTTGTGCACCAGGTGGCGCAGTGGCATCGCGGATGGCTTTTTGGCGTGGAGGCGAAGCGAGGCAGCACTTTGCTAGTTGGCGAGGCAGCGAAGAGACGCAGCAGGCTGCTTGTTTGTGAGACAGCCAACATGCCCAGTGGTTAGCTCTTGCGCGAGGCAGCGAATGACCGCCGAGCAAATGGCTTTGTGCGTTCGCCGCCTCGCTGCCTAGCAAAGCGTCGTCTGCCTTGGGCGCCTAGCAAAGCTGCGCGTGCCGTCGCCGTCAGGCAAAGCGCCGTGTTCCTTGGGCGCCTAGCAAGGAACTGCCTGCGTTCGGCGCCTCGCCGCATCGCAGCCTAGCAAAGCGCTGCGTGCCTTCGGCGGCTGGCAAAGCCGTGCGTGCCTTCGCCGCCTCACACACCGCGGCGTGCCTTCGCCGCCTGGCAGAGCAGCGCGTGCCTTCGCCGCCTCGCCGCCTGAGAAAGCGCTGCGTGCCTTCTCGCCCTCGCCGCCTAGCAAAGCGCCGTGTCCCTTCACCGCCTCGCCGCCTAGCAAAGCTGCGCGTGCCGTCGCCGCCTAGCAAAGCGCCGTGTTCCTTCGGCGCCTAGCAAAGCAGCGCGTGCCTTCGCCGCCTCGCCGCCTAAGAAAGCGCTGCGTCCCTTGGGCCCTCGCCGCCCAACAAAGCGCCCTGTCCCTTCACCGCCTCCCCAATCGCTTCGGCCCTTCGCCGCCTCGCCGCCCAGCAAAGCGCTGCTTGCCTTCGCCGCCTCACACACCGCTGCGTCCCTTCGCCGCCTCGCCGCTTAGCAAACGCCGTAGTAGCGCCGAAGGCACACGGCGCTTTTGTAGGCGCCCAAGGCACGTGGCGCTTTGCTAAGCACCGAGGCAGCGAAGGCACGCAGCGATCTGATGGTGGTGGACGGGCTAGGGCGCCTTGCTAGGCGGCGAGGCGGCGAAGGCACGCAGCGCTGTGCGAGGTGGCGAGGGCACGCAGTGCTTTGGCAGGCGCCGAAGGCACTCAGCGCTTTGCCAGGCGCCCAAGGACGCAGCGCTGTGCGAGGCGGCGAGGGCACGCAGCGCTTTGGCAGGCGCCGAAGGCACTCAGCGCTGTGCGAGGTGGCGAGGGCACGCAGTGCTTTGGCAGGCGCCGAAGGCACTCAGCGCTTTGCCAGGCGCCGAAGGCACGCAGCGCTGTGCGAGGCGGTGAGGGCACACAGTGCTTTGCTAGGCGGCGAGCCGACGTGGAGCTTTGCTAGGCGGCGAAGGCACGAGGCGATTGGGGAGGCGGCGAAGGCACACGGCGCTTTGCTAGGCGGCGAGGGCGAGAAGGCACGCAGCGCTCTCTTAGGCGGCGAGGCAGCGAAGGCACGCGCTGCTTTGCTAGGCGCCGAAGGCACGCAGCGCTTCCTTCGTTTGCGAGGCAGCGAAGAGATGGAGCGGTTTGCTTGTTGGCCAGGCAGCGAACAGGCGCTGTGCTTTGCTTTCTGCCACTCAGCGAATACACGCAGCGCTCTGCTTTTTGGCGAGGCACTGAACAGATGCAGCGTTTAGTTTGCGAGGCGGCCAAGAGACGCGGCGCTTTGCATGCTGGCGAGGCGGCGAGCAGATCGAGTGGTTTGCTTTTTGGCGAGGCACTGAACAGATGCAGCGTTTAGTTTGCGAGGCGGCCAAGAGACGCGGCGCTTTGCATGCTGGCGAGGCGGCGAGCAGATCGAGTGGTTTGCTTGTTGGCGAGGCAGCGAAGAGATTCAGCAGTCTCCTTGTTTGTGACACAGCCAACATGCACAGTGCTTGCTCCTTGTGCGAGGCAGCGAAGAGATGCAGCACTTTGCTTGTGCACCAGGTGGCGCAGTGGCTTCGCGGATGGCTTTTTGGCGTGGAGGCGAAGCGAGGCAGCACTTTGCTAGTTGGCGAGGCAGCGAAGAGACGCAGCAGGCTGCTTGTTTGTGAGACAGCCAACATGCCCAGTGGTTAGCTCTTGTGCGAGGCAGCGAATGACCGCCGAGCAAATGGCTTTGTGCGTTCGCCGCCTCGCTGCCTAGCAAAGCGTCGTCTGCCTTGGGCGCCTAGCAAAGCTGCGCGTGCCGTCGCCGTCAGGCAAAGCGCCGTGTTCCTTGGGCGCCTAGCAAGGAACTGCCTGTGTTCGGCGCCTCGCCGCATCGCAGCCTAGCAAAGCGCTGCGTGCCTTCGGCGGCTGGCAAAGCCGTGCGTGCCTTCGCCGCCTCACACACCGCGGCGTGCCTTCGCCGCCTGGCAGAGCAGCGCGTGCCTTCGCCGCCTCGCCGCCTGAGAAAGCGCTGCGTGCCTTCTCGCCCTCGCCGCCTAGCAAAGCGCCGTGTCCCTTCACCGCCTCGCCGCCTAGCAAAGCTGCGCGTGCCGTCGCCGCCTAGCAAAGCGCCGTGTTCCTTCGGCGCCTAGCAAAGCAGCGCGTGCCTTCGCCGCCTCGCCGCCTAAGAAAGCGCTGCGTCCCTTGGGCCCTCGCCGCCCAACAAAGCGCCCTGTCCCTTCACCGCCTCCCCAATCGCTTCGGCCCTTCGCCGCCTCGCCGCCCAGCAAAGCGCTGCTTGCCTTCGCCGCCTCACACACCGCTGCGTCCCTTCGCCGCCTCGCCGCTTAGCAAACGCCGTAGTAGCGCCGAAGGCACACGGCGCTTTTGTAGGCGCCCAAGGCACGTGGCGCTTTGCTAAGCAGCGAGGCAGCGAAGGCACGCAGCGATCTGATGGTGGTGGACGGGCTAGGGCGCCTTGCTAGGCGGCGAGGCGGCGAAGGCACGCAGCGCTGTGCGAGGTGGCGAGGGCACGCAGTGCTTTGGCAGGCGCCGAAGGCACTCAGCGCTTTGCCAGGCGCCCAAGGACGCAGCGCTGTGCGAGGTGGCGAGGGCACGCAGTGCTTTGGCAGGCGCCGAAGGCACTCAGCGCTGTGCGAGGTCGCGAGGGCACGCAGTGCTTTGGCAGGCGCCGAAGGCACTCAGCGCTTTGCCAGGCGCCGAAGGCACGCAGCGCTGTGCGAGGCGGTGAGGGCACACAGCGCTGTGCTAGGCGGCGAGCCGACGTGGAGCTTTGCTAGGCAGCGAAGGCTGAGGACGCTTTGCTAGGCGCTTTGCTAGGCGGCGAAGGCACGAGGCGATTGGGGAGGCGGCGAAGGCACACGGCGCTTTGCTAGGCGGCGAGGGCGAGAAGGCACGCAGCGCTCTCTTAGGCGGCGAGGCAGCGAAGGCACGCGCTGCTTTGCTAGGCGCCGAAGGCACGCAGCGCTTCCTTCGTTTGCGAGGCAGCGAAGAGATGGAGCGCTTTGCTTGTTGGCCAGGCAGCGAACAGGCGCTGTGCTTTGCTTTCTGCCACTCAGCGAATACACGCAGCGCTCTGCTTTTTGGCGAGGCACTGAACAGATGCAGCGTTTAGTTTGCGAGGCGGCCAAGACACGCGGCGCTTTGCATGCTGGCGAGGCGGCGAGCAGATCGAGTGGTTTGCTTGTTGGCGAGGCAGCGAAGAGATTCAGCAGTCTCCTTGTTTGTGACACAGCCAACATGCACAGTGCTTGCTCCTTGTGCGAGGCAGCGAAGAGATGCAGCACTTTGCTTGTGCACCAGGTGGCGCAGTGGCTTCGCGGATGGCTTTTTGGCGTGGAGGCGAAGCGAGGCAGCACTTTGCTAGTTGGCGAGGCAGCGAAGAGACGCAGCAGGCTGCTTGTTTGTGAGACAGCCAACATGCCCAGTGGTTAGCTCTTGTGCGAGGCAGCGAATGACCGCCGAGCAAATGGCTTTGTGCGTTCGCCGCCTCGCTGCCTAGCAAAGCGTCGTCTGCCTTGGGCGCATAGCAAAGCTGCGCGTGCCGTCGCCGTCAGGCAAAGCGCCGTGTTCCTTGGGCGCCTAGCAAGGAACTGCCTGCGTTCGGCGCCTCGCCGCATCGCAGCCTAGCAAAGCGCTGCGTGCCTTCGGCGGCTGGCAAAGCCGTGCGTGCCTTCGCCGCCTCACACACCGCGGCGTGCCTTCGCCGCCTGGCAGAGCAGCGCGTGCCTTCGCCGCCTCGCCGCCTGAGAAAGCGCTGCGTGCCTTCTCGCCCTCGCCGCCTAGCAAAGCGCCGTGTCCCTTCACCGCCTCGCCGCCTAGCAAAGCTGCGCGTGCCGTCGCCGCCTAGCAAAGCGCCGTGTTCCTTCGGCGCCTAGCAAAGCAGCGCGTGCCTTCGCCGCCTCGCCGCCTAAGAAAGCGCTGCGTCCCTTTCGCCCTCGCCGCCCAACAAAGCGCCCTGTCCCTTCACCGCCTCCCCAAACGCTTCGGCCCTTCGCCGCCTCGCCGCCTAGCAAAGCGCTGCTTGCCTTCGCCGCCTCACACACTGCTGCGTCCCTTCGCCGCCTCGCCGCTTAGCAAACGCCGTAGTAGCGCCGAAGGCACACGGCGCTTTTGTAGGCGCCCAAGGCACGTGGCGCTTTGCTAAGCAGCGAGGCAGCGAAGGCACGCAGCGATCTGATCGTGGTGGACGGGCTAGGGCGCCTTGCTAGGCGGCGAGGCGGCGAAGGCACGCAGCGCTTTGCCAGGCGCCCAAGGACGCAGCGCTGTGCGAGGCGGCGAGGGCACGCAGTGCTTTGGCAGGCGCCGAAGGCACTCAGCGCTTTGCCAGGCGCCGAAGGCACGCAGCGCTGTGCGAGGTGGCGAGGGCACGCAGTGCTTTGGCAGGCGCCGAAGGCACTCAGCGCTGTGCGAGGTCGCGAGGGCACGCAGTGCTTTGGCAGGCGCCGAAGGCACTCAGCGCTTTGCCAGGCGCCGAAGGCACGCAGCGCTGTGCGAGGCGGTGAGGGCACACAGCGCTGTGCTAGGCGGCGAGCCGACGTGGAGCTTTGCTAGGCAGCGAAGGGTGAGGACGCTTTGCTAGGCGCTTTGCTAGGCGGCGAAGGCACGAGGCGATTGGGGAGGCGGCGAAGGCACACGGCGCTTTGCTAGGCGGCGAGGGCGAGAAGGCACGCAGCGCTCTCTTAGGCGGCGAGGCAGCGAAGGCACGCGCTGCTTTGCTAGGCGCCGAAGGCACGCAGCGCTTCCTTCGTTTGCGAGGCAGCGAAGAGATGGAGCGGTTTGCTTGTTGGCCAGGCAGCGAACAGGCGCTGTGCTTTGCTTTCTGCCACTCAGCGAATACACGCAGCGCTCTGCTTTTTGGCGAGGCACTGAACAGATGCAGCGTTTAGTTTGCGAGGCGGCCAAGAGACGCGGCGCTTTGCATGCTGGCGAGGCGGCGAGCAGATCGAGTGGTTTGCTTTTTGGCGAGGCACTGAACAGATGCAGCGTTTAGTTTGCGAGGCGGCCAAGAGACGCGGCGCTTTGCATGCTGGCGAGGCGGCGAGCAGATCGAGCGGTTTGCTAGTTGGCGAGGCAGCGAAGAGACGCAGCAGGCTGCTTGTTTGTGAGACAGCCAACATGCCCAGTGGTTAGCTCTTGTGCGAGGCAGCGAATGACCGCCGAGCAAATGGCTTTGTGCGTTCGCCGCCTCGCTGCCTAGCAAAGCGTCGTCTGCCTTGGGCGCCTAGCAAAGCTGCGCGTGCCGTCGCCGTCAGGCAAAGCGCCGTGTTCCTTGGGCGCCTAGCAAGGAACTGCCTGCGTTCGGCGCCTCGCCGCATCGCAGCCTAGCAAAGCGCTGCGTGCCTTCGGCGGCTGGCAAAGCCGTGCGTGCCTTCGCCGCCTCACACACCGCGGCGTGCCTTCGCCGCCTGGCAGAGCAGCGCGTGCCTTCGCCGCCTCGCCGCCTGAGAAAGCGCTGCGTGCCTTCTCGCCCTCGCCGCCTAGCAAAGCGCCGTGTCCCTTCACCGCCTCGCCGCCTAGCAAAGCTCCGCGTGCCGTCGCCGCCTAGCAAAGCGCCGTGTTCCTTCGGCGCCTAGCAAAGCAGCGCGTGCCTTCGCCGCCTCGCCGCCTAAGAAAGCGCTGCGTCCCTTTCGCCCTCGCCGCCCAACAAAGCGCCCTGTCCCTTCACCGCCTCCCCAATCGCTTCGGCCCTTCGCCGCCTCGCCGCCCAGCAAAGCGCTGCTTGCCTTCGCCGCCTCACACACCGCTGCGTCCCTTCGCCGCCTCGCCGCTTAGCAAACGCCGTAGTAGCGCCGAAGGCACACGGCGCTTTTGTAGGCGCCCAAGGCACGTGGCGCTTTGCTAAGCACCGAGGCAGCGAAGGCACGCAGCGATCTGATGGTGGTGGACGGGCTAGGGCGCCTTGCTAGGCGGCGAGGCGGCGAAGGCACGCAGCGCTGTGCGAGGTGGCGAGGGCACGCAGTGCTTTGGCAGGCGCCGAAGGCACTCAGCGCTTTGCCAGGCGCCCAAGGACGCAGCGCTGTGCGAGGTGGCGAGGGCACGCAGTGCTTTGGCAGGCGCCGAAGGCACTCAGCGCTGTGCGAGGTCGCGAGGGCACGCAGTGCTTTGGCAGGCGCCGAAGGCACTCAGCGCTTTGCCAGGCGCCGAAGGCACGCAGCGCTGTGCGAGGCGGTGAGGGCACACAGCGCTGTGCTAGGCGGCGAGCCGACGTGGAGCTTTGCTAGGCAGCGAAGGCTGAGGACGCTTTGCTAGGCGCTTTGCTAGGCGGCGAAGGCACGAGGCGATTGGGGAGGCGGCGAAGGCACACGGCGCTTTGCTAGGCGGCGAGGGCGAGAAGGCACGCAGCGCTCTCTTAGGCGGCGAGGCAGCGAAGGCACGCGCTGCTTTGCTAGGCGCCGAAGGCACGCAGCGCTTCCTTCGTTTGCGAGGCAGCGAAGAGATGGAGCGGTTTGCTTGTTGGCCAGGCAGCGAACAGGCGCTGTGCTTTGCTTTCTGCCACTCAGCGAATACACGCAGCGCTCTGCTTTTTGGCGAGGCACTGAACAGATGCAGCGTTTAGTTTGCGAGGCGGCCAAGACACGCGGCGCTTTGCATGCTGGCGAGGCGGCGAGCAGATCGAGTGGTTTGCTTTTTGGCGAGGCACTGAACAGATGCAGCGTTTAGTTTGCGAGGCGGCCAAGAGACGCGGCGCTTTGCATGCTGGCGAGGCGGCGAGCAGATCGAGTGGTTTGCTTGTTGGCGAGGCAGCGAAGAGATTCAGCAGTCTCCTTGTTTGTGAGACAGCCAACATGCACAGTGCTTGCTCCTTGTGCGAGGCAGCGAAGAGATGCAGCACTTTGCTTGTGCACCAGGTGGCGCAGTGGCATCGCGGATGGCTTTTTGGCGTGGAGGCGAAGCGAGGCAGCACTTTGCTAGTTGGCGAGGCAGCGAAGAGACGCAGCAGGCTGCTTGTTTGTGAGACAGCCAACATGCCCAGTGGTTAGCTCTTGTGCGAGGCAGCGAATGACCGCCGAGCAAATGGCTTTGTGCGTTCGCCGCCTCGCTGCCTAGCAAAGCGTCGTCTGCCTTGGGCGCCTAGCAAAGCTGCGCGTGCCGTCGCCGTCAGGCAAAGCGCCGTGTTCCTTGGGCGCCTAGCAAGGAACTGCCTGCGTTCGGCGCCTCGCCGCATCGCAGCCTAGCAAAGCGCTGCGTGCCTTCGGCGGCTGGCAAAGCCGTGCGTGCCTTCGCCGCCTCACACACCGCGGCGTGCCTTCGCCGCCTGGCAGAGCAGCGCGTGCCTTCGCCGCCTCGCCGCCTGAGAAAGCGCTGCGTGCCTTCTCGCCCTCGCCGCCTAGCAAAGCGCCGTGTCCCTTCACCGCCTCGCCGCCTAGCAAAGCTGCGCGTGCCGTCGCCGCCTAGCAAAGCGCCGTGTTCCTTCGGCGCCTAGCAAAGCAGCGCGTGCCTTCGCCGCCTCGCCGCCTAAGAAAGCGCTGCGTCCCTTTCGCCCTCGCCGCCCAACAAAGCGCCCTGTCCCTTCACCGCCTCCCCAAACGCTTCGGCCCTTCGCCGCCTCGCCGCCTAGCAAAGCGCTGCTTGCCTTCGCCGCCTCACACACTGCTGCGTCCCTTCGCCGCCTCGCCGCTTAGCAAACGCCGTAGTAGCGCCGAAGGCACACGGCGCTTTTGTAGGCGCCCAAGGCACGTGGCGCTTTGCTAAGCAGCGAGGCAGCGAAGGCACGCAGCGATCTGATGGTGGTGGACGGGCTAGGGCGCCTTGCTAGGCGGCGAGGCGGCGAAGGCACGCAGCGCTTTGCCAGGCGCCCAAGGACGCAGCGCTGTGCGAGGCGGCGAGGGCACGCAGTGCTTTGGCAGGCGCCGAAGGCACTCAGCGCTTTGCCAGGCGCCGAAGGCACGCAGCGCTGTGCGAGGTGGCGAGGGCACGCAGTGCTTTGGCAGGCGCCGAAGGCACTCAGCGCTGTGCGAGGTCGCGAGGGCACGCAGTGCTTTGGCAGGCGCCGAAGGCACTCAGCGCTTTGCCAGGCGCCGAAGGCACGCAGCGCTGTGCGAGGCGGTGAGGGCACACAGCGCTGTGCTAGGCGGCGAGCCGACGTGGAGCTTTGCTAGGCAGCGAAGGGTGAGGACGCTTTGCTAGGCGCTTTGCTAGGCGGCGAAGGCACGAGGCGATTGGGGAGGCGGCGAAGGCACACGGCGCTTTGCTAGGCGGCGAGGGCGAGAAGGCACGCAGCGCTCTCTTAGGCGGCGAGGCAGCGAAGGCACGCGCTGCTTTGCTAGGCGCCGAAGGCACGCAGCGCTTCCTTCGTTTGCGAGGCAGCGAAGAGATGGAGCGCTTTGCTTGTTGGCCAGGCAGCGAACAGGCGCTGTGCTTTGCTTTCTGCCACTCAGCGAATACACGCAGCGCTCTGCTTTTTGGCGAGGCACTGAACAGATGCAGCGTTTAGTTTGCGAGGCGGCCAAGACACGCGGCGCTTTGCATGCTGGCGAGGCGGCGAGCAGATCGAGTGGTTTGCTTTTTGGCGAGGCACTGAACAGATGCAGCGTTTAGTTTGCGAGGCGGCCAAGAGACGCGGCGCTTTGCATGCTGGCGAGGCGGCGAGCAGATCGAGCGGTTTGCTAGTTGGCGAGGCAGCGAAGAGACGCAGCAGGCTGCTTGTTTGTGAGACAGCCAACATGCCCAGTGGTTAGCTCTTGCGCGAGGCAGCGAATGACCGCCGAGCAAATGGCTTTGTGCGTTCGCCGCCTCGCTGCCTAGCAAAGCGTCGTCTGCCTTGGGCGCCTAGCAAAGCTGCGCGTGCCGTCGCCGTCAGGCAAAGCGCCGTGTTCCTTGGGCGCCTAGCAAGGAACTGCCTGCGTTCGGCGCCTCGCCGCATCGCAGCCTAGCAAAGCGCTGCGTGCCTTCGGCGGCTGGCAAAGCCGTGCGTGCCTTCGCCGCCTCACACACCGCGGCGTGCCTTCGCCGCCTGGCAGAGCAGCGCGTGCCTTCGCCGCCTCGCCGCCTGAGAAAGCGCTGCGTGCCTTCTCGCCCTCGCCGCCTAGCAAAGCGCCGTGTCCCTTCACCGCCTCGCCGCCTAGCAAAGCTGCGCGTGCCGTCGCCGCCTAGCAAAGCGCCGTGTTCCTTCGGCGCCTAGCAAAGCAGCGCGTGCCTTCGCCGCCTCGCCGCCTAAGAAAGCGCTGCGTCCCTTTCGCCCTCGCCGCCCAACAAAGCGCCCTGTCCCTTCACCGCCTCCCCAATCGCTTCGGCCCTTCGCCGCCTCGCCGCCCAGCAAAGCGCTGCTTGCCTTCGCCGCCTCACACACCGCTGCGTCCCTTCGCCGCCTCGCCGCTTAGCAAACGCCGTAGTAGCGCCGAAGGCACACGGCGCTTTTGTAGGCGCCCAAGGCACGTGGCGCTTTGCTAAGCACCGAGGCAGCGAAGGCACGCAGCGATCTGATGGTGGTGGACGGGCTAGGGCGCCTTGCTAGGCGGCGAGGCGGCGAAGGCACGCAGCGCTGTGCGAGGTGGCGAGGGCACGCAGTGCTTTGGCAGGCGCCGAAGGCACTCAGCGCTTTGCCAGGCGCCCAAGGACGCAGCGCTGTGCGAGGTGGCGAGGGCACGCAGTGCTTTGGCAGGCGCCGAAGGCACTCAGCGCTGTGCGAGGTCGCGAGGGCACGCAGTGCTTTGGCAGGCGCCGAAGGCACTCAGCGCTTTGCCAGGCGCCGAAGGCACGCAGCGCTGTGCGAGGCGGTGAGGGCACACAGCGCTGTGCTAGGCGGCGAGCCGACGTGGAGCTTTGCTAGGCAGCGAAGGCTGAGGACGCTTTGCTAGGCGCTTTGCTAGGCGGCGAAGGCACGAGGCGATTGGGGAGGCGGCGAAGGCACACGGCGCTTTGCTAGGCGGCGAGGGCGAGAAGGCACGCAGCGCTCTCTTAGGCGGCGAGGCAGCGAAGGCACGCGCTGCTTTGCTAGGCGCCGAAGGCACGCAGCGCTTCCTTCGTTTGCGAGGCAGCGAAGAGATGGAGCGCTTTGCTTGTTGGCCAGGCAGCGAACAGGCGCTGTGCTTTGCTTTCTGCCACTCAGCGAATACACGCAGCGCTCTGCTTTTTGGCGAGGCACTGAACAGATGCAGCGTTTAGTTTGCGAGGCGGCCAAGACACGCGGCGCTTTGCATGCTGGCGAGGCGGCGAGCAGATCGAGTGGTTTGCTTTTTGGCGAGGCACTGAACAGATGCAGCGTTTAGTTTGCGAGGCGGCCAAGAGACGCGGCGCTTTGCATGCTGGCGAGGCGGCGAGCAGATCGAGTGGTTTGCTTGTTGGCGAGGCAGCGAAGAGATTCAGCAGTCTCCTTGTTTGTGACACAGCCAACATGCACAGTGCTTGCTCCTTGTGCGAGGCAGCGAAGAGATGCAGCACTTTGCTTGTGCACCAGGTGGCGCAGTGGCATCGCGGATGGCTTTTTGGCGTGGAGGCGAAGCGAGGCAGCACTTTGCTAGTTGGCGAGGCAGCGAAGAGACGCAGCAGGCTGCTTGTTTGTGAGACAGCCAACATGCCCAGTGGTTAGCTCTTGTGCGAGGCAGCGAATGACCGCCGAGCAAATGGCTTTGTGCGTTCGCCGCCTCGCTGCCTAGCAAAGCGTCGTCTGCCTTGGGCGCCTAGCAAAGCTGCGCGTGCCGTCGCCGTCAGGCAAAGCGCCGTGTTCCTTGGGCGCCTAGCAAGGAACTGCCTGCGTTCGGCGCCTCGCCGCATCGCAGCCTAGCAAAGCGCTGCGTGCCTTCGGCGGCTGGCAAAGCCGTGCGTGCCTTCGCCGCCTCACACACCGCGGCGTGCCTTCGCCGCCTGGCAGAGCAGCGCGTGCCTTCGCCGCCTCGCCGCCTGAGAAAGCGCTGCGTGCCTTCTCGCCCTCGCCGCCTAGCAAAGCGCCGTGTCCCTTCACCGCCTCGCCGCCTAGCAAAGCTGCGCGTGCCGTCGCCGCCTAGCAAAGCGCCGTGTTCCTTCGGCGCCTAGCAAAGCAGCGCGTGCCTTCGCCGCCTCGCCGCCTAAGAAAGCGCTGCGTCCCTTTCGCCCTCGCCGCCCAACAAAGCGCCCTGTCCCTTCACCGCCTCCCCAAACGCTTCGGCCCTTCGCCGCCTCGCCGCCTAGCAAAGCGCTGCTTGCCTTCGCCGCCTCACACACTGCTGCGTCCCTTCGCCGCCTCGCCGCTTAGCAAACGCCGTAGTAGCGCCGAAGGCACACGGCGCTTTTGTAGGCGCCCAAGGCACGTGGCGCTTTGCTAAGCAGCGAGGCAGCGAAGGCACGCAGCGATCTGATCGTGGTGGACGGGCTAGGGCGCCTTGCTAGGCGGCGAGGCGGCGAAGGCACGCAGCGCTTTGCCAGGCGCCCAAGGACGCAGCGCTGTGCGAGGCGGCGAGGGCACGCAGTGCTTTGGCAGGCGCCGAAGGCACTCAGCGCTTTGCCAGGCGCCGAACGCACGCAGCGCTGTGCGAGGTGGCGAGGGCACGCAGTGCTTTGGCAGGCGCCGAAGGCACTCAGCGCTGTGCGAGGTCGCGAGGGCACGCAGTGCTTTGGCAGGCGCCGAAGGCACTCAGCGCTTTGCCAGGCGCCGAAGGCACGCAGCGCTGTGCGAGGCGGTGAGGGCACACAGCGCTGTGCTAGGCGGCGAGCCGACGTGGAGCTTTGCTAGGCAGCGAAGGCTGAGGACGCTTTGCTAGGCGCTTTGCTAGGCGGCGAAGGCACGAGGCGATTGGGGAGGCGGCGAAGGCACACGGCGCTTTGCTAGGCGGCGAGGGCGAGAAGGCACGCAGCGCTCTCTTAGGCGGCGAGGCAGCGAAGGCACGCGCTGCTTTGCTAGGCGCCGAAGGCACGCAGCGCTTCCTTCGTTTGCGAGGCAGCGAAGAGATGGAGCGCTTTGCTTGTTGGCCAGGCAGCGAACAGGCGCTGTGCTTTGCTTTCTGCCACTCAGCGAATACACGCAGCGCTCTGCTTTTTGGCGAGGCACTGAACAGATGCAGCGTTTAGTTTGCGAGGCGGCCAAGACACGCGGCGCTTTGCATGCTGGCGAGGCGGCGAGCAGATCGAGTGGTTTGCTTTTTGGCGAGGCAGTGAACAGATGCAGCGTTTAGTTTGCGAGGCGGCCAAGAGACGCGGCGCTTTGCATGCTGGCGAGGCGGCGAGCAGATCGAGTGGTTTGCTTGTTGGCGAGGCAGCGAAGAGACGCAGCAGGCTGCTTGTTTGTGAGACAGCCAACATGCCCAGTGGTTAGCTCTTGTGCGAGGCAGCGAATGACCGCCGAGCAAATGGCTTTGTGCGTTCGCCGCCTCGCTGCCTAGCAAAGCGTCGTCTGCCTTGGGCGCCTAGCAAAGCTGCGCGTGCCGTCGCCGTCAGGCAAAGCGCCGTGTTCCTTGGGCGCCTAGCAAGGAACTGCCTGCGTTCGGCGCCTCGCCGCATCGCAGCCTAGCAAAGCGCTGCGTGCCTTCGGCGGCTGGCAAAGCCGTGCGTGCCTTCGCCGCCTCACACACCGCGGCGTGCCTTCGCCGCCTGGCAGAGCAGCGCGTGCCTTCGCCGCCTCGCCGCCTGAGAAAGCGCTGCGTGCCTTCTCGCCCTCGCCGCCTAGCAAAGCGCCGTGTCCCTTCACCGCCTCGCCGCCTAGCAAAGCTGCGCGTGCCGTCGCCGCCTAGCAAAGCGCCGTGTTCCTTCGGCGCCTAGCAAAGCAGCGCGTGCCTTCGCCGCCTCGCCGCCTAAGAAAGCGCTGCGTCCCTTTCGCCCTCGCCGCCCAACAAAGCGCCCTGTCCCTTCACCGCCTCCCCAAACGCTTCGGCCCTTCGCCGCCTCGCCGCCTAGCAAAGCGCTGCTTGCCTTCGCCGCCTCACACACTGCTGCGTCCCTTCGCCGCCTCGCCGCTTAGCAAACGCCGTAGTAGCGCCGAAGGCACACGGCGCTTTTGTAGGCGCCCAAGGCACGTGGCGCTTTGCTAAGCAGCGAGGCAGCGAAGGCACGCAGCGATCTGATCGTGGTGGACGGGCTAGGGCGCCTTGCTAGGCGGCGAGGCGGCGAAGGCACGCAGCGCTTTGCCAGGCGCCCAAGGACGCAGCGCTGTGCGAGGCGGCGAGGGCACGCAGTGCTTTGGCAGGCGCCGAAGGCACTCAGCGCTTTGCCAGGCGCCGAAGGCACGCAGCGCTGTGCGAGGTGGCGAGGGCACGCAGTGCTTTGGCAGGCGCCGAAGGCACTCAGCGCTGTGCGAGGTCGCGAGGGCACGCAGTGCTTTGGCAGGCGCCGAAGGCACTCAGCGCTTTGCCAGGCGCCGAAGGCACGCAGCGTTGTGCGAGGCGGTGAGGGCACACAGTGCTTTGCTAGGCGGCGAGCCGACGTGGAGCTTTGCTAGGCGGCGAAGGCACGAGGCGATTGGGGAGGCGGCGAAGGCACACGGCGCTTTGCTAGGCGGCGAGGGCGAGAAGGCACGCAGCGCTCTCTTAGGCGGCGAGGCAGCGAAGGCACGCGCTGCTTTGCTAGGCGCCGAAGGCACGCAGCGCTTCCTTCGTTTGCGAGGCAGCGAAGAGATGGAGCGGTTTGCTTGTTGGCCAGGCAGCGAACAGGCGCTGTGCTTTGCTTTCTGCCACTCAGCGAATACACGCAGCGCTCTGCTTTTTGGCGAGGCACTGAACAGATGCAGCGTTTAGTTTGCGAGGCGGCCAAGACACGCGGCGCTTTGCATGCTGGCGAGGCGGCGAGCAGATCGAGTGGTTTGCTTTTTGGCGAGGCACTGAACAGATGCAGCGTTTAGTTTGCGAGGCGGCCAAGAGACGCGGCGCTTTGCATGCTGGCGAGGCGGCGAGCAGATCGAGTGGTTTGCTTGTTGGCGAGGCAGCGAAGAGATTCAGCAGTCTCCTTGTTTGTGACACAGCCAACATGCACAGTGCTTGCTCCTTGTGCGAGGCAGCGAAGAGATGCAGCACTTTGCTTGTGCACCAGGTGGCGCAGTGGCATCGCGGATGGCTTTTTGGCGTGGAGGCGAAGCGAGGCAGCACTTTGCTAGTTGGCGAGGCAGCGAAGAGACGCAGCAGGCTGCTTGTTTGTGAGACAGCCAACATGCCCAGTGGTTAGCTCTTGTGCGAGGCAGCGAATGACCGCCGAGCAAATGGCTTTGTGCGTTCGCCGCCTCGCTGCCTAGCAAAGCGTCGTCTGCCTTGGGCGCCTAGCAAAGCTGCGCGTGCCGTCGCCGTCAGGCAAAGCGCCGTGTTCCTTGGGCGCCTAGCAAGGAACTGCCTGCGTTCGGCGCCTCGCCGCATCGCAGCCTAGCAAAGCGCTGCGTGCCTTCGGCGGCTGGCAAAGCCGTGCGTGCCTTCGCCGCCTCACACACCGCGGCGTGCCTTCGCCGCCTGGCAGAGCAGCGCGTGCCTTCGCCGCCTCGCCGCCTGAGAAAGCGCTGCGTGCCTTCTCGCCCTCGCCGCCTAGCAAAGCGCCGTGTCCCTTCACCGCCTCGCCGCCTAGCAAAGCTGCGCGTGCCGTCGCCGCCTAGCAAAGCGCCGTGTTCCTTCGGCGCCTAGCAAAGCAGCGCGTGCCTTCGCCGCCTCGCCGCCTAAGAAAGCGCTGCGTCCCTTTCGCCCTCGCCGCCCAACAAAGCGCCCTGTCCCTTCACCGCCTCCCCAAACGCTTCGGCCCTTCGCCGCCTCGCCGCCTAGCAAAGCGCTGCTTGCCTTCGCCGCCTCACACACTGCTGCGTCCCTTCGCCGCCTCGCCGCTTAGCAAACGCCGTAGTAGCGCCGAAGGCACACGGCGCTTTTGTAGGCGCCCAAGGCACGTGGCGCTTTGCTAAGCAGCGAGGCAGCGAAGGCACGCAGCGATCTGATCGTGGTGGACGGGCTAGGGCGCCTTGCTAGGCGGCGAGGCGGCGAAGGCACGCAGCGCTTTGCCAGGCGCCCAAGGACGCAGCGCTGTGCGAGGCGGCGAGGGCACGCAGTGCTTTGGCAGGCGCCGAAGGCACTCAGCGCTTTGCCAGGCGCCGAAGGCACGCAGCGCTGTGCGAGGTGGCGAGGGCACGCAGTGCTTTGGCAGGCGCCGAAGGCACTCAGCGCTGTGCGAGGTCGCGAGGGCACGCAGTGCTTTGGCAGGCGCCGAAGGCACTCAGCGCTTTGCCAGGCGCCGAAGGCACGCAGCGCTGTGCGAGGCGGTGAGGGCACACAGCGCTGTGCTAGGCGGCGAGCCGACGTGGAGCTTTGCTAGGCAGCGAAGGCTGAGGACGCTTTGCTAGGCGCTTTGCTAGGCGGCGAAGGCACGAGGCGATTGGGGAGGCGGCGAAGGCACACGGCGCTTTGCTAGGCGGCGAGGGCGAGAAGGCACGCAGCGCTCTCTTAGGCGGCGAGGCAGCGAAGGCACGCGCTGCTTTGCTAGGCGCCGAAGGCACGCAGCGCTTCCTTCGTTTGCGAGGCAGCGAAGAGATGGAGCGCTTTGCTTGTTGGCCAGGCAGCGAACAGGCGCTGTGCTTTGCTTTCTGCCACTCAGCGAATACACGCAGCGCTCTGCTTTTTGGCGAGGCACTGAACAGATGCAGCGTTTAGTTTGCGAGGCGGCCAAGACACGCGGCGCTTTGCATGCTGGCGAGGCGGCGAGCAGATCGAGTGGTTTGCTTTTTGGCGAGGCACTGAACAGATGCAGCGTTTAGTTTGCGAGGCGGCCAAGAGACGCGGCGCTTTGCATGCTGGCGAGGCGGCGAGCAGATCGAGCGGTTTGCTAGTTGGCGAGGCAGCGAAGAGACGCAGCAGGCTGCTTGTTTGTGAGACAGCCAACATGCCCAGTGGTTAGCTCTTGTGCGAGGCAGCGAATGACCGCCGAGCAAATGGCTTTGTGCGTTCGCCGCCTCGCTGCCTAGCAAAGCGTCGTCTGCCTTGGGCGCCTAGCAAAGCTGCGCGTGCCGTCGCCGTCAGGCAAAGCGCCGTGTTCCTTGGGCGCCTAGCAAGGAACTGCCTGCGTTCGGCGCCTCGCCGCATCGCAGCCTAGCAAAGCGCTGCGTGCCTTCGGCGGCTGGCAAAGCCGTGCGTGCCTTCGCCGCCTCACACACCGCGGCGTGCCTTCGCCGCCTGGCAGAGCAGCGCGTGCCTTCGCCGCCTCGCCGCCTGAGAAAGCGCTGCGTGCCTTCTCGCCCTCGCCGCCTAGCAAAGCGCCGTGTCCCTTCACCGCCTCGCCGCCTAGCAAAGCTGCGCGTGCCGTCGCCGCCTAGCAAAGCGCCGTGTTCCTTCGGCGCCTAGCAAAGCAGCGCGTGCCTTCGCCGCCTCGCCGCCTAAGAAAGCGCTGCGTCCCTTTCGCCCTCGCCGCCCAACAAAGCGCCCTGTCCCTTCACCGCCTCCCCAATCGCTTCGGCCCTTCGCCGCCTCGCCGCCCAGCAAAGCGCTGCTTGCCTTCGCCGCCTCACACACCGCTGCGTCCCTTCGCCGCCTCGCCGCTTAGCAAACGCCGTAGTAGCGCCGAAGGCACACGGCGCTTTTGTAGGCGCCCAAGGCACGTGGCGCTTTGCTAAGCAGCGAGGCAGCGAAGGCACGCAGCGATCTGATGGTGGTGGACGGGCTAGGGCGCCTTGCTAGGCGGCGAGGCGGCGAAGGCACGCAGCGCTGTGCGAGGTGGCGAGGGCACGCAGTGCTTTGGCAGGCGCCGAAGGCACTCAGCGCTTTGCCAGGCGCCCAAGGACGCAGCGCTGTGCGAGGTGGCGAGGGCACGCAGTGCTTTGGCAGGCGCCGAAGGCACTCAGCGCTGTGCGAGGTCGCGAGGGCACGCAGTGCTTTGGCAGGCGCCGAAGGCACTCAGCGCTTTGCCAGGCGCCGAAGGCACGCAGCGCTGTGCGAGGCGGTGAGGGCACACAGCGCTGTGCTAGGCGGCGAGCCGACGTGGAGCTTTGCTAGGCAGCGAAGGCTGAGGACGCTTTGCTAGGCGCTTTGCTAGGCGGCGAAGGCACGAGGCGATTGGGGAGGCGGCGAAGGCACACGGCGCTTTGCTAGGCGGCGAGGGCGAGAAGGCACGCAGCGCTCTCTTAGGCGGCGAGGCAGCGAAGGCACGCGCTGCTTTGCTAGGCGCCGAAGGCACGCAGCGCTTCCTTCGTTTGCGAGGCAGCGAAGAGATGGAGCGCTTTGCTTGTTGGCCAGGCAGCGAACAGGCGCTGTGCTTTGCTTTCTGCCACTCAGCGAATACACGCAGCGCTCTGCTTTTTGGCGAGGCACTGAACAGATGCAGCGTTTAGTTTGCGAGGCGGCCAAGACACGCGGCGCTTTGCATGCTGGCGAGGCGGCGAGCAGATCGAGTGGTTTGCTTTTTGGCGAGGCACTGAACAGATGCAGCGTTTAGTTTGCGAGGCGGCCAAGAGACGCGGCGCTTTGCATGCTGGCGAGGCGGCGAGCAGATCGAGTGGTTTGCTTGTTGGCGAGGCAGCGAAGAGATTCAGCAGTCTCCTTGTTTGTGACACAGCCAACAGCACAGTGCTTGCTCCTTGTGCGAGGCAGCGAAGAGATGCAGCACTTTGCTTGTGCACCAGGTGGCGCAGTGGCATCGCGGATGGCTTTTTGGCGTGGAGGCGAAGCGAGGCAGCACTTTGCTAGTTGGCGAGGCAGCGAAGAGACGCAGCAGGCTGCTTGTTTGTGAGACAGCCAACATGCCCAGTGGTTAGCTCTTGTGCGAGGCAGCGAATGACCGCCGAGCAAATGGCTTTGTGCGTTCGCCGCCTCGCTGCCTAGCAAAGCGTCGTCTGCCTTGGGCGCCTAGCAAAGCTGCGCGTGCCGTCGCCGTCAGGCAAAGCGCCGTGTTCCTTGGGCGCCTAGCAAGGAACTGCCTGCGTTCGGCGCCTCGCCGCATCGCAGCCTAGCAAAGCGCTGCGTGCCTTCGGCGGCTGGCAAAGCCGTGCGTGCCTTCGCCGCCTCACACACCGCGGCGTGCCTTCGCCGCCTGGCAGAGCAGCGCGTGCCTTCGCCGCCTCGCCGCCTGAGAAAGCGCTGCGTGCCTTCTCGCCCTCGCCGCCTAGCAAAGCGCCGTGTCCCTTCACCGCCTCGCCGCCTAGCAAAGCTGCGCGTGCCGTCGCCGCCTAGCAAAGCGCCGTGTTCCTTCGGCGCCTAGCAAAGCAGCGCGTGCCTTCGCCGCCTCGCCGCCTAAGAAAGCGCTGCGTCCCTTTCGCCCTCGCCGCCCAACAAAGCGCCCTGTCCCTTCACCGCCTCCCCAAACGCTTCGGCCCTTCGCCGCCTCGCCGCCTAGCAAAGCGCTGCTTGCCTTCGCCGCCTCACACACTGCTGCGTCCCTTCGCCGCCTCGCCGCTTAGCAAACGCCGTAGTAGCGCCGAAGGCACACGGCGCTTTTGTAGGCGCCCAAGGCATGTGGCGCTTTGCTAAGCAGCGAGGCAGCGAAGGCACGCAGCGATCTGATGGTGGTGGACGGGCTAGGGCGCCTTGCTAGGCGGCGAGGCGGCGAAGGCACGCAGCGCTTTGCCAGGCGCCCAAGGACGCAGCGCTGTGCGAGGCGGCGAGGGCACGCAGTGCTTTGGCAGGCGCCGAAGGCACTCAGCGCTTTGCCAGGCGCCGAAGGCACGCAGCGCTGTGCGAGGTGGCGAGGGCACGCAGTGCTTTGGCAGGCGCCGAAGGCACTCAGCGCTGTGCGAGGTCGCGAGGGCACGCAGTGCTTTGGCAGGCGCCGAAGGCACTCAGCGCTTTGCCAGGCGCCGAAGGCACGCAGCGCTGTGCGAGGCGGTGAGGGCACACAGCGCTGTGCTAGGCGGCGAGCCGACGTGGAGCTTTGCTAGGCAGCGAAGGCTGAGGACGCTTTGCTAGGCGCTTTGCTAGGCGGCGAAGGCACGAGGCGATTGGGGAGGCGGCGAAGGCACACGGCGCTTTGCTAGGCGGCGAGGGCGAGAAGGCACGCAGCGCTCTCTTAGGCGGCGAGGCAGCGAAGGCACGCGCTGCTTTGCTAGGCGCCGAAGGCACGCAGCGCTTCCTTCGTTTGCGAGGCAGCGAAGAGATGGAGCGCTTTGCTTGTTGGCCAGGCAGCGAACAGGCGCTGTGCTTTGCTTTCTGCCACTCAGCGAATACACGCAGCGCTCTGCTTTTTGGCGAGGCACTGAACAGATGCAGCGTTTAGTTTGCGAGGCGGCCAAGACACGCGGCGCTTTGCATGCTGGCGAGGCGGCGAGCAGATCGAGTGGTTTGCTTTTTGGCGAGGCACTGAACAGATGCAGCGTTTAGTTTGCGAGGCGGCCAAGAGACGCGGCGCTTTGCATGCTGGCGAGGCGGCGAGCAGATCGAGTGGTTTGCTTGTTGGTGAGGCAGCGAAGAGACGCAGCAGGCTGCTTGTTTGTGAGACAGCCAACATGCCCAGTGGTTAGCTCTTGTGCGAGGCAGCGAATGACCGCCGAGCAAATGGCTTTGTGCGTTCGCCGCCTCGCTGCCTAGCAAAGCGTCGTCTGCCTTGGGCGCCTAGCAAAGCTGCGCGTGCCGTCGCCGTCAGGCAAAGCGCCGTGTTCCTTGGGCGCCTAGCAAGGAACTGCCTGCGTTCGGCGCCTCGCCGCATCGCAGCCTAGCAAAGCGCTGCGTGCCTTCGGCGGCTGGCAAAGCCGTGCGTGCCTTCGCCGCCTCACACACCGCGGCGTGCCTTCGCCGCCTGGCAGAGCAGCGCGTGCCTTCGCCGCCTCGCCGCCTGAGAAAGCGCTGCGTGCCTTCTCGCCCTCGCCGCCTAGCAAAGCGCCGTGTCCCTTCACCGCCTCGCCGCCTAGCAAAGCTGCGCGTGCCGTCGCCGCCTAGCAAAGCGCCGTGTTCCTTCGGCGCCTAGCAAAGCAGCGCGTGCCTTCGCCGCCTCGCCGCCTAAGAAAGCGCTGCGTCCCTTTCGCCCTCGCCGCCCAACAAAGCGCCCTGTCCCTTCACCGCCTCCCCAATCGCTTCGGCCCTTCGCCGCCTCGCCGCCCAGCAAAGCGCTGCTTGCCTTCGCCGCCTCACACACCGCTGCGTCCCTTCGCCGCCTCGCCGCTTAGCAAACGCCGTAGTAGCGCCGAAGGCACACGGCGCTTTTGTAGGCGCCCAAGGCACGTGGCGCTTTGCTAAGCACCGAGGCAGCGAAGGCACGCAGCGATCTGATGGTGGTGGACGGGCTAGGGCGCCTTGCTAGGCGGCGAGGCGGCGAAGGCACGCAGCGCTGTGCGAGGTGGCGAGGGCACGCAGTGCTTTGGCAGGCGCCGAAGGCACTCAGCGCTTTGCCAGGCGCCCAAGGACGCAGCGCTGTGCGAGGCGGCGAGGGCACGCAGCGCTTTGGCAGGCGCCGAAGGCACTCAGCGCTGTGCGAGGTGGCGAGGGCACGCAGTGCTTTGGCAGGCGCCGAAGGCACTCAGCGCTTTGCCAGGCGCCGAAGGCACGCAGCGCTGTGCGAGGCGGTGAGGGCACACAGTGCTTTGCTAGGCGGCGAGCCGACGTGGAGCTTTGCTAGGCGGCGAAGGCACGAGGCGATTGGGGAGGCGGCGAAGGCACACGGCGCTTTGCTAGGCGGCGAGGGCGAGAAGGCACGCAGCGCTCTCTTAGGCGGCGAGGCAGCGAAGGCACGCGCTGCTTTGCTAGGCGCCGAAGGCACGCAGCGCTTCCTTCGTTTGCGAGGCAGCGAAGAGATGGAGCGGTTTGCTTGTTGGCCAGGCAGCGAACAGGCGCTGTGCTTTGCTTTCTGCCACTCAGCGAATACACGCAGCGCTCTGCTTTTTGGCGAGGCACTGAACAGATGCAGCGTTTAGTTTGCGAGGCGGCCAAGACACGCGGCGCTTTGCATGCTGGCGAGGCGGCGAGCAGATCGAGTGGTTTGCTTTTTGGCGAGGCACTGAACAGATGCAGCGTTTAGTTTGCGAGGCGGCCAAGAGACGCGGCGCTTTGCATGCTGGCGAGGCGGCGAGCAGATCGAGTGGTTTGCTTGTTGGCGAGGCAGCGAAGAGATTCAGCAGTCTCCTTGTTTGTGACACAGCCAACATGCACAGTGCTTGCTCCTTGTGCGAGGCAGCGAAGAGATGCAGCACTTTGCTTGTGCACCAGGTGGCGCAGTGGCATCGCGGATGGCTTTTTGGCGTGGAGGCGAAGCGAGGCAGCACTTTGCTAGTTGGCGAGGCAGCGAAGAGACGCAGCAGGCTGCTTGTTTGTGAGACAGCCAACATGCCCAGTGGTTAGCTCTTGTGCGAGGCAGCGAATGACCGCCGAGCAAATGGCTTTGTGCGTTCGCCGCCTCGCTGCCTAGCAAAGCGTCGTCTGCCTTGGGCGCCTAGCAAAGCTGCGCGTGCCGTCGCCGTCAGGCAAAGCGCCGTGTTCCTTGGGCGCCTAGCAAGGAACTGCCTGCGTTCGGCGCCTCGCCGCATCGCAGCCTAGCAAAGCGCTGCGTGCCTTCGGCGGCTGGCAAAGCCGTGCGTGCCTTCGCCGCCTCACACACCGCGGCGTGCCTTCGCCGCCTGGCAGAGCAGCGCGTGCCTTCGCCGCCTCGCCGCCTGAGAAAGCGCTGCGTGCCTTCTCGCCCTCGCCGCCTAGCAAAGCGCCGTGTCCCTTCACCGCCTCGCCGCCTAGCAAAGCTGCGCGTGCCGTCGCCGCCTAGCAAAGCGCCGTGTTCCTTCGGCGCCTAGCAAAGCAGCGCGTGCCTTCGCCGCCTCGCCGCCTAAGAAAGCGCTGCGTCCCTTTCGCCCTCGCCGCCCAACAAAGCGCCCTGTCCCTTCACCGCCTCCCCAAACGCTTCGGCCCTTCGCCGCCTCGCCGCCTAGCAAAGCGCTGCTTGCCTTCGCCGCCTCACACACTGCTGCGTCCCTTCGCCGCCTCGCCGCTTAGCAAACGCCGTAGTAGCGCCGAAGGCACACGGCGCTTTTGTAGGCGCCCAAGGCACGTGGCGCTTTGCTAAGCAGCGAGGCAGCGAAGGCACGCAGCGATCTGATGGTGGTGGACGGGCTAGGGCGCCTTGCTAGGCGGCGAGGCGGCGAAGGCACGCAGCGCTTTGCCAGGCGCCCAAGGACGCAGCGCTGTGCGAGGCGGCGAGGGCACGCAGTGCTTTGGCAGGCGCCGAAGGCACTCAGCGCTTTGCCAGGCGCCGAAGGCACGCAGCGCTGTGCGAGGTGGCGAGGGCACGCAGTGCTTTGGCAGGCGCCGAAGGCACTCAGCGCTGTGCGAGGTCGCGAGGGCACGCAGTGCTTTGGCAGGCGCCGAAGGCACTCAGCGCTTTGCCAGGCGCCGAAGGCACGCAGCGCTGTGCGAGGCGGTGAGGGCACACAGCGCTGTGCTAGGCGGCGAGCCGACGTGGAGCTTTGCTAGGCAGCGAAGGCTGAGGACGCTTTGCTAGGCGCTTTGCTAGGCGGCGAAGGCACGAGGCGATTGGGGAGGCGGCGAAGGCACACGGCGCTTTGCTAGGCGGCGAGGGCGAGAAGGCACGCAGCGCTCTCTTAGGCGGCGAGGCAGCGAAGGCACGCGCTGCTTTGCTAGGCGCCGAAGGCACGCAGCGCTTCCTTCGTTTGCGAGGCAGCGAAGAGATGGAGCGCTTTGCTTGTTGGCCAGGCAGCGAACAGGCGCTGTGCTTTGCTTTCTGCCACTCAGCGAATACACGCAGCGCTCTGCTTTTTGGCGAGGCACTGAACAGATGCAGCGTTTAGTTTGCGAGGCGGCCAAGACACGCGGCGCTTTGCATGCTGGCGAGGCGGCGAGCAGAACGAGTGCTTTGCTTTTTGGCGAGGCAGTGAACAGATGCAGCGTTTAGTTTGCGAGGCGGCCAAGAGACGCGGCGCTTTGCATGCTGGCGAGGCGGCGAGCAGATCGAGTGGTTTGCTTGTTGGTGAGGCAGCGAAGAGACGCAGCAGGCTGCTTGTTTGTGAGACAGCCAACATGCCCAGTGGTTAGCTCTTGTGCGAGGCAGCGAATGACCGCCGAGCAAATGGCTTTGTGCGTTCGCCGCCTCGCTGCCTAGCAAAGCGTCGTCTGCCTTGGGCGCCTAGCAAAGCTGCGCGTGCCGTCGCCGTCAGGCAAAGCGCCGTGTTCCTTGGGCGCCTAGCAAGGAACTGCCTGCGTTCGGCGCCTCGCCGCATCGCAGCCTAGCAAAGCGCTGCGTGCCTTCGGCGGCTGGCAAAGCCGTGCGTGCCTTCGCCGCCTCACACACCGCGGCGTGCCTTCGCCGCCTGGCAGAGCAGCGCGTGCCTTCGCCGCCTCGCCGCCTGAGAAAGCGCTGCGTGCCTTCTCGCCCTCGCAGCCTAGCAAAGCGCCGTGTCCCTTCACCGCCTCGCCGCCTAGCAAAGCTGCGCGTGCCGTCGCCGCCTAGCAAAGCGCCGTGTTCCTTCGGCGCCTAGCAAAGCAGCGCGTGCCTTCGCCGCCTCGCCGCCTAAGAAAGCGCTGCGTCCCTTTCGCCCTCGCCGCCCAACAAAGCGCCCTGTCCCTTCACCGCCTCCCCAATCGCTTCGGCCCTTCGCCGCCTCGCCGCCCAGCAAAGCGCTGCTTGCCTTCGCCGCCTCACACACCGCTGCGTCCCTTCGCCGCCTCGCCACTTAGCAAACGCCGTAGTAGCGCCGAAGGCACACGGCGCTTTTGTAGGCGCCCAAGGCACGTGGCGCTTTGCTAAGCAGCGAGGCAGCGAAGGCACGCAGCGATCTGATGGTGGTGGACGGGCTAGGGCGCCTTGCTAGGCGGCGAGGCGGCGAAGGCACGCAGCGCTGTGCGAGGTGGCGAGGGCACGCAGTGCTTTGGCAGGCGCCGAAGGCACTCAGCGCTTTGCCAGGCGCCGAACGCACGCAGCGCTGTGCGAGGTGGCGAGGGCACGCAGTGCTTTGGCAGGCGCCGAAGGCACTCAGCGCTGTGCGAGGTCGCGAGGGCACGCAGTGCTTTGGCAGGCGCCGAAGGCACTCAGCGCTTTGCCAGGCGCCGAAGGCACGCAGCGCTGTGCGAGGCGGTGAGGGCACACAGCGCTGTGCTAGGCGGCGAGCCGACGTGGAGCTTTGCTAGGCAGCGAAGGGTGAGGACGCTTTGCTAGGCGCTTTGCTAGGCGGCGAAGGCACGAGGCGATTGGGGAGGCGGCGAAGGCACACGGCGCTTTGCTAGGCGGCGAGGGCGAGAAGGCACGCAGCGCTCTCTTAGGCGGCGAGGCAGCGAAGGCACGCGCTGCTTTGCTAGGCGCCGAAGGCACGCAGCGCTTCCTTCGTTTGCGAGGCAGCGAAGAGATGGAGCGGTTTGCTTGTTGGCCAGGCAGCGAACAGGCGCTGTGCTTTGCTTTCTGCCACTCAGCGAATACACGCAGCGCTCTGCTTTTTGGCGAGGCACTGAACAGATGCAGCGTTTAGTTTGCGAGGCGGCCAAGAGACGCGGCGCTTTGCATGCTGGCGAGGCGGCGAGCAGATCGAGTGGTTTGCTTTTTGGCGAGGCACTGAACAGATGCAGCGTTTAGTTTGCGAGGCGGCCAAGAGACGCGGCGCTTTGCATGCTGGCGAGGCGGCGAGCAGATCGAGTGGTTTGCTTGTTGGCGAGGCAGCGAAGAGATTCAGCAGTCTCCTTGTTTGTGAGACAGCCAACATGCACAGTGCTTGCTCCTTGTGCGAGGCAGCGAAGAGATGCAGCACTTTGCTTGTGCACCAGGTGGCGCAGTGGCATCGCGGATGGCTTTTTGGCGTGGAGGCGAAGCGAGGCAGCACTTTGCTAGTTGGCGAGGCAGCGAAGAGACGCAGCAGGCTGCTTGTTTGTGAGACAGCCAACATGCCCAGTGGTTAGCTCTTGTGCGAGGCAGCGAATGACCGCCGAGCAAATGGCTTTGTGCGTTCGCCGCCTCGCTGCCTAGCAAAGCGTCGTCTGCCTTGGGCGCCTAGCAAAGCTGCGCGTGCCGTCGCCGTCAGGCAAAGCGCCGTGTTCCTTGGGCGCCTAGCAAGGAACTGCCTGCGTTCGGCGCCTCGCCGCATCGCAGCCTAGCAAAGCGCTGCGTGCCTTCGGCGGCTGGCAAAGCCGTGCGTGCCTTCGCCGCCTCACACACCGCGGCGTGCCTTCGCCGCCTGGCAGAGCAGCGCGTGCCTTCGCCGCCTCGCCGCCTGAGAAAGCGCTGCGTGCCTTCTCGCCCTCGCCGCCTAGCAAAGCGCCGTGTCCCTTCACCGCCTCGCCGCCTAGCAAAGCTGCGCGTGCCGTCGCCGCCTAGCAAAGCGCCGTGTTCCTTCGGCGCCTAGCAAAGCAGCGCGTGCCTTCGCCGCCTCGCCGCCTAAGAAAGCGCTGCGTCCCTTTCGCCCTCGCCGCCCAACAAAGCGCCCTGTCCCTTCACCGCCTCCCCAATCGCTTCGGCCCTTCGCCGCCTCGCCGCCCAGCAAAGCGCTGCTTGCCTTCGCCGCCTCACACACCGCTGCGTCCCTTCGCCGCCTCGCCGCTTAGCAAACGCCGTAGTAGCGCCGAAGGCACACGGCGCTTTTGTAGGCGCCCAAGGCACGTGGCGCTTTGCTAAGCACCGAGGCAGCGAAGGCACGCAGCGATCTGATGGTGGTGGACGGGCTAGGGCGCCTTGCTAGGCGGCGAGGCGGCGAAGGCACGCAGCGCTGTGCGAGGTGGCGAGGGCACGCAGTGCTTTGGCAGGCACCGAAGGCACTCAGCGCTTTGCCAGGCGCCCAAGGACGCAGCGCTGTGCGAGGCGGCGAGGGCACGCAGCGCTTTGGCAGGCGCCGAAGGCACTCAGCGCTGTGCGAGGTCGCGAGGGCACGCAGTGCTTTGGCAGGCGCCGAAGGCACTCAGCGCTTTGCCAGGCGCCGAAGGCACGCAGCGCTGTGCGAGGCGGTGAGGGCACACAGTGCTTTGCTAGGCGGCGAGCCGACGTGGAGCTTTGCTAGGCGGCGAAGGCACGAGGCGATTGGGGAGGCGGCGAAGGCACACGGCGCTTTGCTAGGCGGCGAGGGCGAGAAGGCACGCAGCGCTCTCTTAGGCGGCGAGGCAGCGAAGGCACGCGCTGCTTTGCTAGGCGCCGAAGGCACGCAGCGCTTCCTTCGTTTGCGAGGCAGCGAAGAGATGGAGCGGTTTGCTTGTTGGCCAGGCAGCGAACAGGCGCTGTGCTTTGCTTTCTGCCACTCAGCGAATACACGCAGCGCTCTGCTTTTTGGCGAGGCACTGAACAGATGCAGCGTTTAGTTTGCGAGGCGGCCAAGACACGCGGCGCTTTGCATGCTGGCGAGGCGGCGAGCAGATCGAGTGGTTTGCTTTTTGGCGAGGCACTGAACAGATGCAGCGTTTAGTTTGCGAGGCGGCCAAGAGACGCGGCGCTTTGCATGCTGGCGAGGCGGCGAGCAGATCGAGTGGTTTGCTTGTTGGCGCGGCAGCGAAGAGATTCAGCAGTCTCCTTGTTTGTGACACAGCCAACATGCACAGTGCTTGCTCCTTGTGCGAGGCAGCGAAGAGATGCAGCACTTTGCTTGTGCACCAGGTGGCGCAGTGGCATCGCGGATGGCTTTTTGGCGTGGAGGCGAAGCGAGGCAGCACTTTGCTAGTTGGCGAGGCAGCGAAGAGACGCAGCAGGCTGCTTGTTTGTGAGACAGCCAACATGCCCAGTGGTTAGCTCTTGTGCGAGGCAGCGAATGACCGCCGAGCAAATGGCTTTGTGCGTTCGCCGCCTCGCTGCCTAGCAAAGCGTCGTCTGCCTTGGGCGCCTAGCAAAGCTGCGCGTGCCGTCGCCGTCAGGCAAAGCGCCGTGTTCCTTGGGCGCCTAGCAAGGAACTGCCTGCGTTCGGCGCCTCGCCGCATCGCAGCCTAGCAAAGCGCTGCGTGCCTTCGGCGGCTGGCAAAGCCGTGCGTGCCTTCGCCGCCTCACACACCGCGGCGTGCCTTCGCCGCCTCGCCGCCTGAGAAAGCGCTGCGTGCCTTCTCGCCCTCGCCGCCTAGCAAAGCGCCGTGTCCCTTCACCGCCTCGCCGCCTAGCAAAGCTGCGCGTGCCGTCGCCGCCTAGCAAAGCGCCGTGTTCCTTCGGCGCCTAGCAAAGCAGCGCGTGCCTTCGCCGCCTCGCCGCCTAAGAAAGCGCTGCGTCCCTTTCGCCCTCGCCGCCCAACAAAGCGCCCTGTCCCTTCACCGCCTCCCCAATCGCTTCGGCCCTTCGCCGCCTCGCCGCCCAGCAAAGCACTGCTTGCCTTCGCCGCCTCACACACCGCTGCGTCCCTTCGCCGCCTCGCCGCTTAGCAAACGCCGTAGTAGCGCCGAAGGCACACGGCGCTTTTGTAGGCGCCCAAGGCACGTGGCGCTTTGCTAAGCAGCGAGGCAGCGAAGGCACGCAGCGATCTGATCGTGGTGGACGGGCTAGGGCGCCTTGCTAGGCGGCGAGGCGGCGAAGGCACGCAGCGCTTTGCCAGGCGCCCAAGGACGCAGCGCTGTGCGAGGCGGCGAGGGCACGCAGTGCTTTGGCAGGCGCCGAAGGCACTCAGCGCTTTGCCAGGCGCCGAAGGCACGCAGCGCTGTGCGAGGTGGCGAGGGCACGCAGTGCTTTGGCAGGCGCCGAAGGCACTCAGCGCTGTGCGAGGTGGCGAGGGCACGCAGTGCTTTGGCAGGCGCCGAAGGCACTCAGCGCTTTGCCAGGCGCCCAAGGACGCAGCGCTGTGCGAGGCGGTGAGGGCACACAGCGCTGTGCTAGGCGGCGAGCCGACGTGGAGCTTTGCTAGGCAGCGAAGGCTGAGGACGCTTTGCTAGGCGCTTTGCTAGGCGGCGAAGGCACGAGGCGATTGGGGAGGCGGCGAAGGCACACGGCGCTTTGCTAGGCGGCGAGGGCGAGAAGGCACGCAGCGCTCTCTTAGGCGGCGAGGCAGCGAAGGCACGCGCTGCTTTGCTAGGCGCCGAAGGCACGCAGCGCTTCCTTCGTTTGCGAGGCAGCGAAGAGATGGAGCGGTTTGCTTGTTGGCCAGGCAGCGAACAGGCGCTGTGCTTTGCTTTCTGCCACTCAGCGAATACACGCAGCGCTCTGCTTTTTGGCGAGGCACTGAACAGATGCAGCGTTTAGTTTGCGAGGCGGCCAAGACACGCGGCGCTTTGCATGCTGGCGAGGCGGCGAGCAGATCGAGTGGTTTGCTTTTTGGCGAGGCAGTGAACAGATGCAGCGTTTAGTTTGCGAGGCGGCCAAGAGACGCGGCGCTTTGCATGCTGGCGAGGCAGCGAGCAGATCGAGTGGTTTGCTTGTTGGCGAGGCAGCGAAGAGATTCAGCAGTCTCCTTGTTTGTGACACAGCCAACATGCACAGTGCTTGCTCCTTGTGCGAGGCAGCGAAGAGATGCAGCACTTTGCTTGTGCACCAGGTGGCACCGCGGATTGCTTTTTGGCGTGGAGGCGAAGCGAGGCAGCACTTTGCTAGTTGGCGAGGCAGCGAAGAGACGCAGCAGGCTGCTTGTTTGTGAGACAGCCAACATGCCCAGTGGTTAGCTCTTGTGCGAGGCAGCGAATGACCGCCGAGCAAATGGCTTTGTGCGTTCGCCGCCTCGCTGCCTAGCAAAGCGTCGTCTGCCTTGGGCGCCTAGCAAAGCTGCGCGTGCCGTCGCCGTCAGGCAAAGCGCCGTGTTCCTTGGGCGCCTAGCAAGGAACTGCCTGCGTTCGGCGCCTCGCCGCATCGCAGCCTAGCAAAGCGCTGCGTGCCTTCGGCGGCTGGCAAAGCCGTGCGTGCCTTCGCCGCCTCACACACCGCGGCGTGCCTTCGCCGCCTGGCAGAGCAGCGCGTGCCTTCGCCGCCTCGCCGCCTGAGAAAGCGCTGCGTGCCTTCTCGCCCTCGCCGCCTAGCAAAGCGCCGTGTCCCTTCACCGCCTCGCCGCCTAGCAAAGCTGCGCGTGCCGTCGCCGCCTAGCAAAGCGCCGTGTTCCTTCGGCGCCTAGCAAAGCAGCGCGTGCCTTCGCCGCCTCGCCGCCTAAGAAAGCGCTGCGTCCCTTTCGCCCTCGCCGCCCAACAAAGCGCCCTGTCCCTTCACCGCCTCCCCAATCGCTTCGGCCCTTCGCCGCCTCGCCGCCCAGCAAAGCGCTGCTTGCCTTCGCCGCCTCACACACTGCTGCGTCCCTTCGCCGCCTCGCCGCTTAGCAAACGCCGTAGTAGCGCCGAAGGCACACGGCGCTTTTGTAGGCGCCCAAGGCACGTGGCGCTTTGCTAAGCAGCGAGGCAGCGAAGGCACGCAGCGATCTGATCGTGGTGGACGGGCTAGGGCGCCTTGCTAGGCGGCGAGGCGGCGAAGGCACGCAGCGCTTTGCCAGGCGCCCAAGGACGCAGCGCTGTGCGAGGCGGCGAGGGCACGCAGTGCTTTGGCAGGCGCCGAAGGCACTCAGTGCTTTGCCAGGCGCCCAAGGACGCAGCGCTGTGCGAGGTGGCGAGGGCACGCAGCGCTTTGGCAGGCGCCGAAGGCACTCAGCGCTGTGCGAGGTGGCGAGGGCACGCAGTGCTTTGGCAGGCGCCGAAGGCACTCAGCGCTTTGCCAGGCGCCGAAGGCACGCAGCGCTGTGCGAGGCGGTGAGGGCACACAGCGCTGTGCTAGGCGGCGAGCCGACGTGGAGCTTTGCTAGGCAGCGAAGGGTGAGGACGCTTTGCTAGGCGCTTTGCTAGGCGGCGAAGGCACGAGGCGATTGGGGAGGCGGCGAAGGCACACGGCGCTTTGCTAGGCGGCGAGGGCGAGAAGGCACGCAGCGCTCTCTTAGGCGGCGAGGCAGCGAAGGCACGCGCTGCTTTGCTAGGCGCCGAAGGCACGCAGCGCTTCCTTCGTTTGCGAGGCAGCGAAGAGATGGAGCGCTTTGCTTGTTGGCCAGGCAGCGAACAGGCGCTGTGCTTTGCTTTCTGCCACTCAGCGAATACACGCAGCGCTCTGCTTTTTGGCGAGGCACTGAACAGATGCAGCGTTTAGTTTGCGAGGCGGCCAAGACACGCGGCACTTTGCATGCTGGCGAGGCGGCGAGCAGATCGAGTGGTTTGCTTGTTGGTGAGGCAGCGAAGAGATGCAGCGGTTTGCTTGTTGGCGAGGCAGCGAAGAGATTCAGCAGTCTCCTTGTTTGTGACACAGCCAACATGCACAGTGCTTGCTCCTTGTGCGAGGCAGCGAAGAGATGCAGCACTTTGCTTGTGCACCAGGTGGCGCAGTGGCATCGCGGATGGCTTTTTGGCGTGGAGGCGAAGCGAGGCAGCACTTTGCTAGTTGGCGAGGCAGCGAAGAGACGCAGCAGGCTGCTTGTTTGTGAGACAGCCAACATGCCCAGTGGTTAGCTCTTGTGCGAGGCAGCGAATGACCGCCGAGCAAATGGCTTTGTGCGTTCGCCGCCTCGCTGCCTAGCAAAGCGTCGTCTGCCTTGGGCGCCTAGCAAAGCTGCGCGTGCCGTCGCCGTCAGGCAAAGCGCCGTGTTCCTTGGGCGCCTAGCAAGGAACTGCCTGCGTTCGGCGCCTCGCCGCATCGCAGCCTAGCAAAGCGCTGCGTGCCTTCGGCGGCTGGCAAAGCCGTGCGTGCCTTCGCCGCCTCACACACCGCGGCGTGCCTTCGCCGCCTGGCAGAGCAGCGCGTGCCTTCGCCGCCTCGCCGCCTGAGAAAGCGCTGCGTGCCTTCTCGCCCTCGCCGCCTAGCAAAGCGCCGTGTCCCTTCACCGCCTCGCCGCCTAGCAAAGCTGCGCGTGCCGTCGCCGCCTAGCAAAGCGCCGTGTTCCTTCGGCGCCTAGCAAAGCAGCGCGTGCCTTCGCCGCCTCGCCGCCTAAGAAAGCGCTGCGTCCCTTTCGCCCTCGCCGCCCAACAAAGCGCCCTGTCCCTTCACCGCCTCCCCAATCGCTTCGGCCCTTCGCCGCCTCGCCGCCCAGCAAAGCGCTGCTTGCCTTCGCCGCCTCACACACTGCTGCGTCCCTTCGCCGCCTCGCCGCTTAGCAAACGCCGTAGTAGCGCCGAAGGCACACGGCGCTTTTGTAGGCGCCCAAGGCACGTGGCGCTTTGCTAAGCACCGAGGCAGCGAAGGCACGCAGCGATCTGATCGTGGTGGACGGGCTAGGGCGCCTTGCTAGGCGGCGAGGCGGCGAAGGCACGCAGCGCTTTGCCAGGCGCCCAAGGACGCAGCGCTGTGCGAGGCGGCGAGGGCACGCAGTGCTTTGGCAGGCGCCGAAGGCACTCAGCGCTTTGCCAGGCGCCCAAGGACGCAGCGCTGTGCGAGGTGGCGAGGGCACGCAGCGCTTTGGCAGGCGCCGAAGGCACTCAGCGCTGTGCGAGGTGGCGAGGGCACGCAGTGCTTTGGCAGGCGCCGAAGGCACTCAGCGCTTTGCCAGGCGCCGAAGGCACGCAGCGCTGTGCGAGGCGGTGAGGGCACACAGCGCTGTGCTAGGCGGCGAGCCGACGTGGAGCTTTGCTAGGCAGCGAAGGGTGAGGACGCTTTGCTAGGCGCTTTGCTAGGCGGCGAAGGCACGAGGCGATTGGGGAGGCGGCGAAGGCACACGGCGCTTTGCTAGGCGGCGAGGGCGAGAAGGCACGCAGCGCTCTCTTAGGCGGCGAGGCAGCGAAGGCACGCGCTGCTTTGCTAGGCGCCGAAGGCACGCAGCGCTTCCTTCGTTTGCGAGGCAGCGAAGAGATGGAGCGGTTTGCTTGTTGGCCAGGCAGCGAACAGGCGCTGTGCTTTGCTTTCTGCCACTCAGCGAATACACGCAGCGCTCTGCTTTTTGGCGAGGCACTGAACAGATGCAGCGTTTAGTTTGCGAGGCGGCCAAGACACGCGGCGCTTTGCATGCTGGCGAGGCGGCGAGCAGATCGAGTGGTTTGCTTGTTGGTGAGGCAGCGAAGAGATGCAGCGGTTTGCTTGTTGGCGAGGCAGCGAAGAGATTCAGCAGTCTCCTTGTTTGTGACACAGCCAACATGCACAGTGCTTGCTCCTTGTGCGAGGCAGCGAAGAGATGCAGCACTTTGCTTGTGCACCAGGTGGCGCAGTGGCATCGCGGATGGCTTTTTGGCGTGGAGGCGAAGCGAGGCAGCACTTTGCTAGTTGGCGAGGCAGCGAAGAGACGCAGCAGGCTGCTTGTTTGTGAGACAGCCAACATGCCCAGTGGTTAGCTCTTGTGCGAGGCAGCGAATGACCGCCGAGCAAATGGCTTTGTGCGTTCGCCGCCTCGCTGCCTAGCAAAGCGTCGTCTGCCTTGGGCGCCTAGCAAAGCTGCGCGTGCCGTCGCCGTCAGGCAAAGCGCCGTGTTCCTTGGGCGCCTAGCAAGGAACTGCCTGCGTTCGGCGCCTCGCCGCATCGCAGCCTAGCAAAGCGCTGCGTGCCTTCGGCGGCTGGCAAAGCCGTGCGTGCCTTCGCCGCCTCACACACCGCGGCGTGCCTTCGCCGCCTCGCCGCCTGAGAAAGCGCTGCGTGCCTTCTCGCCCTCGCCGCCTAGCAAAGCGCCGTGTCCCTTCACCGCCTCGCCGCCTAGCAAAGCTGCGCGTGCCGTCGCCGCCTAGCAAAGCGCCGTGTTCCTTCGGCGCCTAGCAAAGCAGCGCGTGCCTTCGCCGCCTCGCCGCCTAAGAAAGCGCTGCGTCCCTTGGGCCCTCGCCGCCCAACAAAGCGCCCTGTCCCTTCACCGCCTCCCCAATCGCTTCGGCCCTTCGCCGCCTCGCCGCCCAGCAAAGCGCTGCTTGCCTTCGCCGCCTCACACACCGCTGCGTCCCTTCGCCGCCTCGCCGCTTAGCAAACGCCGTAGTAGCGCCGAAGGCACACGGCGCTTTTGTAGGCGCCCAAGGCACGTGGCGCTTTGCTAAGCAGCGAGGCAGCGAAGGCACGCAGCGATCTGATCGTGGTGGACGGGCTAGGGCGCCTTGCTAGGCGGCGAGGCGGCGAAGGCACGCAGCGCTTTGCCAGGCGCCCAAGGACGCAGCGCTGTGCGAGGCGGCGAGGGCACGCAGTGCTTTGGCAGGCGCCGAAGGCACTCAGCGCTTTGCCAGGCGCCGAAGGCACACAGCGCTGTGCGAGGTGGCGAGGGCACGCAGTGCTTTGGCAGGCGCCGAAGGCACTCAGCGCTGTGCGAGGTGGCGAGGGCACACAGCGCTGTGCTAGGCGCCGAAGGCACGCAGCGCTGTGCGAGGCGGTGAGGGCACACAGCGCTGTGCTAGGCGGCGAGCCGACGTGGAGCTTTGCTAGGCAGCGAAGGCTGAGGACGCTTTGCTAGGCGCTTTGCTAGGCGGCGAAGGCACGAGGCGATTGGGGAGGCGGCGAAGGCACACGGCGCTTTGCTAGGCGGCGAGGGCGAGAAGGCACGCAGCGCTCTCTTAGGCGGCGAGGCAGCGAAGGCACGCGCTGCTTTGCTAGGCGCCGAAGGCACGCAGCGCTTCCTTCGTTTGCGAGGCAGCGAAGAGATGGAGCGGTTTGCTTGTTGGCCAGGCAGCGAACAGGCGCTGTGCTTTGCTTTCTGCCACTCAGCGAATACACGCAGCGCTCTGCTTTTTGGCGAGGCACTGAACAGATGCAGCGTTTAGTTTGCGAGGCGGCCAAGACACGCGGCGCTTTGCATGCTGGCGAGGCGGCGAGCAGATCGAGTGGTTTGCTTTTTGGCGAGGCACTGAACAGATGCAGCGTTTAGTTTGCGAGGCGGCCAAGAGACGCGGCGCTTTGCATACTGGCGAGGCAGCGAGCAGATCGAGTGGTTTGCTTGTTGGCGAGGCAGCGAAGAGATTCAGCAGTCTCCTTGTTTGTGACACAGCCAACATGCACAGTGCTTGCTCCTTGTGCGAGGCAGCGAAGAGATGCAGCACTTTGCTTGTGCACCAGGTGGCGCAGTGGCATCGCGGATGGCTTTTTGGCGTGGAGGCGAAGCGAGGCAGCACTTTGCTAGTTGGCGAGGCAGCGAAGAGACGCAGCAGGCTGCTTGTTTGTGAGACAGCCAACATGCCCAGTGGTTAGCTCTTGTGCGAGGCAGCGAATGACCGCCGAGCAAATGGCTTTGTGCGTTCGCCGCCTCGCTGCCTAGCAAAGCGTCGTCTGCCTTGGGCGCCTAGCAAAGCTGCGCGTGCCGTCGCCGTCAGGCAAAGCGCCGTGTTCCTTGGGCGCCTAGCAAGGAACTGCCTGCGTTCGGCGCCTCGCCGCATCGCAGCCTAGCAAAGCGCTGCGTGCCTTCGGCGGCTGGCAAAGCCGTGCGTGCCTTCGCCGCCTCACACACCGCGGCGTGCCTTCGCCGCCTGGCAGAGCAGCGCGTGCCTTCGCCGCCTCGCCGCCTGAGAAAGCGCTGCGTGCCTTCTCGCCCTCGCCGCCTAGCAAAGCGCCGTGTCCCTTCACCGCCTCGCCGCCTAGCAAAGCTGCGCGTGCCGTCGCCGCCTAGCAAAGCGCCGTGTTCCTTCGGCGCCTAGCAAAGCAGCGCGTGCCTTCGCCGCCTCGCCGCCTAAGAAAGCGCTGCGTCCCTTTCGCCCTCGCCGCCCAACAAAGCGCCCTGTCCCTTCACCGCCTCCCCAATCGCTTCGGCCCTTCGCCGCCTCGCCGCCCAGCAAAGCGCTGCTTGCCTTCGCCGCCTCACACACTGCTGCGTCCCTTCGCCGCCTCGCCGCTTAGCAAACGCCGTAGTAGCGCCGAAGGCACACGGCGCTTTTGTAGGCGCCCAAGGCACGTGGCGCTTTGCTAAGCACCGAGGCAGCGAAGGCACGCAGCGATCTGATCGTGGTGGACGGGCTAGGGCGCCTTGCTAGGCGGCGAGGCGGCGAAGGCACGCAGCGCTTTGCCAGGCGCCCAAGGACGCAGCGCTGTGCGAGGCGGCGAGGGCACGCAGTGCTTTGGCAGGCGCCGAAGGCACTCAGCGCTTTGCCAGGCGCCCAAGGACGCAGCGCTGTGCGAGGTGGCGAGGGCACGCAGTGCTTTGGCAGGCGCCGAAGGCACTCAGCGCTGTGCGAGGTCGCGAGGGCACGCAGTGCTTTGGCAGGCGCCGAAGGCACTCAGCGCTTTGCCAGGCGCCCAAGGACGCAGCGCTGTGCGAGGCGGTGAGGGCACACAGCGCTGTGCTAGGCGGCGAGCCGACGTGGAGCTTTGCTAGGCAGCGAAGGCTGAGGACGCTTTGCTAGGCGCTTTGCTAGGCGGCGAAGGCACGAGGCGATTGGGGAGGCGGCGAAGGCACACGGCGCTTTGCTAGGCGGCGAGGGCGAGAAGGCACGCAGCGCTCTCTTAGGCGGCGAGGCAGCGAAGGCACGCGCTGCTTTGCTAGGCGCCGAAGGCACGCAGCGCTTCCTTCGTTTGCGAGGCAGCGAAGAGATGGAGCGGTTTGCTTGTTGGCCAGGCAGCGAGCAGGCGCTGTGCTTTGCTTTCTGCCACTCAGCGAATACACGCAGCGCTCTGCTTTTTGGCGAGGCACTGAACAGATGCAGCGTTTAGTTTGCGAGGCGGCCAAGACACGCGGCGCTTTGCATGCTGGCGAGGCGGCGAGCAGATCGAGTGGTTTGCTTGTTGGTGAGGCAGCGAAGAGATGCAGCGGTTTGCTTGTTGGCGAGGCAGCGAAGAGATTCAGCAGTCTCCTTGTTTGTGAGACAGCCAACATGCACAGTGCTTGCTCCTTGTGCGAGGCAGCGAAGAGATGCAGCACTTTGCTTGTGCACCAGGTGGCGCAGTGGCATCGCGGATGGCTTTTTGGCGTGGAGGCGAAGCGAGGCAGCACTTTGCTAGTTGGCGAGGCAGCGAAGAGACGCAGCAGGCTGCTTGTTTGTGAGACAGCCAACATGCCCAGTGGTTAGCTCTTGTGCGAGGCAGCGAATGACCGCCGAGCAAATGGCTTTGTGCGTTCGCCGCCTCGCTGCCTAGCAAAGCGTCGTCTGCCTTGGGCGCCTAGCAAAGCTGCGCGTGCCGTCGCCGTCAGGCAAAGCGCCGTGTTCCTTGGGCGCCTAGCAAGGAACTGCCTGCGTTCGGCGCCTCGCCGCATCGCAGCCTAGCAAAGCGCTGCGTGCCTTCGGCGGCTGGCAAAGCCGTGCGTGCCTTCGCCGCCTCACACACCGCGGCGTGCCTTCGCCGCCTGGCAGAGCAGCGCGTGCCTTCGCCGCCTCGCCGCCTGAGAAAGCGCTGCGTGCCTTCTCGCCCTCGCCGCCTAGCAAAGCGCCGTGTCCCTTCACCGCCTCGCCGCCTAGCAAAGCTGCGCGTGCCGTCGCCGCCTAGCAAAGCGCCGTGTTCCTTCGGCGCCTAGCAAAGCAGCGCGTGCCTTCGCCGCCTCGCCGCCTAAGAAAGCGCTGCGTCCCTTTCGCCCTCGCCGCCCAACAAAGCGCCCTGTCCCTTCACCGCCTCCCCAATCGCTTCGGCCCTTCGCCGCCTCGCCGCCCAGCAAAGCGCTGCTTGCCTTCGCCGCCTCACACACCGCTGCGTCCCTTCGCCGCCTCGCCGCTTAGCAAACGCCGTAGTAGCGCCGAAGGCACACGGCGCTTTTGTAGGCGCCCAAGGCACGTGGCGCTTTGCTAAGCACCGAGGCAGCGAAGGCACGCAGCGATCTGATGGTGGTGGACGGGCTAGGGCGCCTTGCTAGGCGGCGAGGCGGCGAAGGCACGCAGCGCTGTGCGAGGTGGCGAGGGCACGCAGTGCTTTGGCAGGCACCGAAGGCACTCAGCGCTTTGCCAGGCGCCCAAGGACGCAGCGCTGTGCGAGGCGGCGAGGGCACGCAGCGCTTTGGCAGGCGCCGAAGGCACTCAGCGCTGTGCGAGGTCGCGAGGGCACGCAGTGCTTTGGCAGGCGCCGAAGGCACTCAGCGCTTTGCCAGGCGCCGAAGGCACGCAGCGCTGTGCGAGGCGGTGAGGGCACACAGTGCTTTGCTAGGCGGCGAGCCGACGTGGAGCTTTGCTAGGCGGCGAAGGCACGAGGCGATTGGGGAGGCGGCGAAGGCACACGGCGCTTTGCTAGGCGGCGAGGGCGAGAAGGCACGCAGCGCTCTCTTAGGCGGCGAGGCAGCGAAGGCACGCGCTGCTTTGCTAGGCGCCGAAGGCACGCAGCGCTTCCTTCGTTTGCGAGGCAGCGAAGAGATGGAGCGGTTTGCTTGTTGGCCAGGCAGCGAACAGGCGCTGTGCTTTGCTTTCTGCCACTCAGCGAATACACGCAGCGCTCTGCTTTTTGGCGAGGCACTGAACAGATGCAGCGTTTAGTTTGCGAGGCGGCCAAGAGACGCGGCGCTTTGCATGCTGGCGAGGCGGCGAGCAGATCGAGTGGTTTGCTTTTTGGCGAGGCACTGAACAGATGCAGCGTTTAGTTTGCGAGGCGGCCAAGAGACGCGGCGCTTTGCATGCTGGCGAGGCGGCGAGCAGATCGAGTGGTTTGCTTGTTGGCGAGGCAGCGAAGAGATTCAGCAGTCTCCTTGTTTGTGAGACAGCCAACATGCACAGTGCTTGCTCCTTGTGCGAGGCAGCGAAGAGATGCAGCACTTTGCTTGTGCACCAGGTGGCGCAGTGGCATCGCGGATGGCTTTTTGGCGTGGAGGCGAAGCGAGGCAGCACTTTGCTAGTTGGCGAGGCAGCGAAGAGACGCAGCAGGCTGCTTGTTTGTGAGACAGCCAACATGCCCAGTGGTTAGCTCTTGTGCGAGGCAGCGAATGACCGCCGAGCAAATGGCTTTGTGCGTTCGCCGCCTCGCTGCCTAGCAAAGCGTCGTCTGCCTTGGGCGCCTAGCAAAGCTGCGCGTGCCGTCGCCGTCAGGCAAAGCGCCGTGTTCCTTGGGCGCCTAGCAAGGAACTGCCTGCGTTCGGCGCCTCGCCGCATCGCAGCCTAGCAAAGCGCTGCGTGCCTTCGGCGGCTGGCAAAGCCGTGCGTGCCTTCGCCGCCTCACACACCGCGGCGTGCCTTCGCCGCCTCGCGGCCTGAGAAAGCGCTGCGTGCCTTCTCGCCCTCGCCGCCTAGCAAAGCGCCGTGTCCCTTCACCGCCTCGCCGCCTAGCAAAGCTGCGCGTGCCGTCGCCGCCTAGCAAAGCGCCGTGTTCCTTCGGCGCCTAGCAAAGCAGCGCGTGCCTTCGCCGCCTCGCCGCCTAAGAAAGCGCTGCGTCCCTTTCGCCCTCGCCGCCCAACAAAGCGCCCTGTCCCTTCACCGCCTCCCCAATCGCTTCGGCCCTTCGCCGCCTCGCCGCCCAGCAAAGCGCTGCTTGCCTTCGCCGCCTCACACACCGCTGCGTCCCTTCGCCGCCTCGCCGCTTAGCAAACGCCGTAGTAGCGCCGAAGGCACACGGCGCTTTTGTAGGCGCCCAAGGCACGTGGCGCTTTGCTAAGCACCGAGGCAGCGAAGGCACGCAGCGATCTGATCGTGGTGGACGGGCTAGGGCGCCTTGCTAGGCGGCGAGGCGGCGAAGGCACGCAGCGCTTTGCCAGGCGCCCAAGGACGCAGCGCTGTGCGAGGCGGCGAGGGCACGCAGTGCTTTGGCAGGCGCCGAAGGCACTCAGCGCTTTGCCAGGCGCCGAAGGCACGCAGCGCTGTGCGAGGTGGCGAGGGCACGCAGTGCTTTGGCAGGCGCCGAAGGCACTCAGCGCTGTGCGAGGTGGCGAGGGCACGCAGTGCTTTGGCAGGCGCCGAAGGCACTCAGCGCTTTGCCAGGCGCCGAAGGCACGCAGCGCTGTGCGAGGCGGTGAGGGCACACAGCGCTGTGCTAGGCGGCGAGCCGACGTGGAGCTTTGCTAGGCAGCGAAGGGTGAGGACGCTTTGCTAGGCGCTTTGCTAGGCGGCGAAGGCACGAGGCGATTGGGGAGGCGGCGAAGGCACACGGCGCTTTGCTAGGCGGCGAGGGCGAGAAGGCACGCAGCGCTCTCTTAGGCGGCGAGGCAGCGAAGGCACGCGCTGCTTTGCTAGGCGCCGAAGGCACGCAGCGCTTCCTTCGTTTGCGAGGCAGCGAAGAGATGGAGCGCTTTGCTTGTTGGCCAGGCAGCGAACAGGCGCTGTGCTTTGCTTTCTGCCACTCAGCGAATACACGCAGCGCTCTGCTTTTTGGCGAGGCACTGAACAGATGCAGCGTTTAGTTTGCGAGGCGGCCAAGACACGCGGCGCTTTGCATGCTGGCGAGGCGGCGAGCAGATCGAGTGGTTTGCTTGTTGGTGAGGCAGCGAAGAGATGCAGCGGTTTGCTTGTTGGCGAGGCAGCGAAGAGATTCAGCAGTCTCCTTGTTTGTGACACAGCCAACATGCACAGTGCTTGCTCCTTGTGCGAGGCAGCGAAGAGATGCAGCACTTTGCTTGTGCACCAGGTGGCGCAGTGGCATCGCGGATGGCTTTTTGGCGTGGAGGCGAAGCGAGGCAGCACTTTGCTAGTTGGCGAGGCAGCGAAGAGACGCAGCAGGCTGCTTGTTTGTGAGACAGCCAACATGCCCAGTGGTTAGCTCTTGTGCGAGGCAGCGAATGACCGCCGAGCAAATGGCTTTGTGCGTTCGCCGCCTCGCTGCCTAGCAAAGCGTCGTCTGCCTTGGGCGCCTAGCAAAGCTGCGCGTGCCGTCGCCGTCAGGCAAAGCGCCGTGTTCCTTGGGCGCCTAGCAAGGAACTGCCTGCGTTCGGCGCCTCGCCGCATCGCAGCCTAGCAAAGCGCTGCGTGCCTTCGGCGGCTGGCAAAGCCGTGCGTGCCTTCGCCGCCTCACACACCGCGGCGTGCCTTCGCCGCCTCGCGGCCTGAGAAAGCGCTGCGTGCCTTCTCGCCCTCGCCGCCTAGCAAAGCGCCGTGTCCCTTCACCGCCTCGCCGCCTAGCAAAGCTGCGCGTGCCGTCGCCGCCTAGCAAAGCGCCGTGTTCCTTCGGCGCCTAGCAAAGCAGCGCGTGCCTTCGCCGCCTCGCCGCCTAAGAAAGCGCTGCGTCCCTTTCGCCCTCGCCGCCCAACAAAGCGCCCTGTCCCTTCACCGCCTCCCCAATCGCTTCGGCCCTTCGCCGCCTCGCCGCCCAGCAAAGCGCTGCTTGCCTTCGCCGCCTCACACACCGCTGCGTCCCTTCGCCGCCTCGCCGCTTAGCAAACGCCGTAGTAGCGCCGAAGGCACACGGCGCTTTTGTAGGCGCCCAAGGCACGTGGCGCTTTGCTAAGCACCGAGGCAGCGAAGGCACGCAGCGATCTGATCGTGGTGGACGGGCTAGGGCGCCTTGCTAGGCGGCGAGGCGGCGAAGGCACGCAGCGCTTTGCCAGGCGCCCAAGGACGCAGCGCTGTGCGAGGCGGCGAGGGCACGCAGTGCTTTGGCAGGCGCCGAAGGCACTCAGCGCTTTGCCAGGCGCCGAAGGCACGCAGCGCTGTGCGAGGTGGCGAGGGCACGCAGTGCTTTGGCAGGCGCCGAAGGCACTCAGCGCTGTGCGAGGTGGCGAGGGCACGCAGTGCTTTGGCAGGCGCCGAAGGCACTCAGCGCTTTGCCAGGCGCCGAAGGCACGCAGCGCTGTGCGAGGCGGTGAGGGCACACAGCGCTGTGCTAGGCGGCGAGCCGACGTGGAGCTTTGCTAGGCAGCGAAGGGTGAGGACGCTTTGCTAGGCGCTTTGCTAGGCGGCGAAGGCACGAGGCGATTGGGGAGGCGGCGAAGGCACACGGCGCTTTGCTAGGCGGCGAGGGCGAGAAGGCACGCAGCGCTCTCTTAGGCGGCGAGGCAGCGAAGGCACGCGCTGCTTTGCTAGGCGCCGAAGGCACGCAGCGCTTCCTTCGTTTGCGAGGCAGCGAAGAGATGGAGCGCTTTGCTTGTTGGCCAGGCAGCGAACAGGCGCTGTGCTTTGCTTTCTGCCACTCAGCGAATACACGCAGCGCTCTGCTTTTTGGCGAGGCACTGAACAGATGCAGCGTTTAGTTTGCGAGGCGGCCAAGACACGCGGCGCTTTGCATGCTGGCGAGGCGGCGAGCAGATCGAGTGGTTTGCTTGTTGGTGAGGCAGCGAAGAGATGCAGCGGTTTGCTTGTTGGCGAGGCAGCGAAGAGATTCAGCAGTCTCCTTGTTTGTGACACAGCCAACATGCACAGTGCTTGCTCCTTGTGCGAGGCAGCGAAGAGATGCAGCACTTTGCTTGTGCACCAGGTGGCGCAGTGGCATCGCGGATGGCTTTTTGGCGTGGAGGCGAAGCGAGGCAGCACTTTGCTAGTTGGCGAGGCAGCGAAGAGACGCAGCAGGCTGCTTGTTTGTGAGACAGCCAACATGCCCAGTGGTTAGCTCTTGTGCGAGGCAGCGAATGACCGCCGAGCAAATGGCTTTGTGCGTTCGCCGCCTCGCTGCCTAGCAAAGCGTCGTCTGCCTTGGGCGCCTAGCAAAGCTGCGCGTGCCGTCGCCGTCAGGCAAAGCGCCGTGTTCCTTGGGCGCCTAGCAAGGAACTGCCTGCGTTCGGCGCCTCGCCGCATCGCAGCCTAGCAAAGCGCTGCGTGCCTTCGGCGGCTGGCAAAGCCGTGCGTGCCTTCGCCGCCTCACACACCGCGGCGTGCCTTCGCCGCCTGGCAGAGCAGCGCGTGCCTTCGCCGCCTCGCCGCCTGAGAAAGCGCTGCGTGCCTTCTCGCCCTCGCCGCCTAGCAAAGCGCCGTGTCCCTTCACCGCCTCGCCGCCTAGCAAAGCTGCGCGTGCCGTCGCCGCCTAGCAAAGCGCCGTGTTCCTTCGGCGCCTAGCAAAGCAGCGCGTGCCTTCGCCGCCTCGCCGCCTAAGAAAGCGCTGCGTCCCTTTCGCCCTCGCCGCCCAACAAAGCGCCCTGTCCCTTCACCGCCTCCCCAATCGCTTCGGCCCTTCGCCGCCTCGCCGCCCAGCAAAGCGCTGCTTGCCTTCGCCGCCTCACACACTGCTGCGTCCCTTCGCCGCCTCGCCGCTTAGCAAACGCCGTAGTAGCGCCGAAGGCACACGGCGCTTTTGTAGGCGCCCAAGGCACGTGGCGCTTTGCTAAGCACCGAGGCAGCGAAGGCACGCAGCGATCTGATCGTGGTGGACGGGCTAGGGCGCCTTGCTAGGCGGCGAGGCGGCGAAGGCACGCAGCGCTTTGCCAGGCGCCCAAGGACGCAGCGCTGTGCGAGGCGGCGAGGGCACGCAGTGCTTTGGCAGGCGCCGAAGGCACTCAGCGCTTTGCCAGGCGCCCAAGGACGCAGCGCTGTGCGAGGTGGCGAGGGCACGCAGCGCTTTGGCAGGCGCCGAAGGCACTCAGCGCTGTGCGAGGTGGCGAGGGCACGCAGTGCTTTGGCAGGCGCCGAAGGCACTCAGCGCTTTGCCAGGCGCCGAAGGCACGCAGCGCTGTGCGAGGCGGTGAGGGCACACAGCGCTGTGCTAGGCGGCGAGCCGACGTGGAGCTTTGCTAGGCAGCGAAGGGTGAGGACGCTTTGCTAGGCGCTTTGCTAGGCGGCGAAGGCACGAGGCGATTGGGGAGGCGGCGAAGGCACACGGCGCTTTGCTAGGCGGCGAGGGCGAGAAGGCACGCAGCGCTCTCTTAGGCGGCGAGGCAGCGAAGGCACGCGCTGCTTTGCTAGGCGCCGAAGGCACGCAGCGCTTCCTTCGTTTGCGAGGCAGCGAAGAGATGGAGCGCTTTGCTTGTTGGCCAGGCAGCGAACAGGCGCTGTGCTTTGCTTTCTGCCACTCAGCGAATACACGCAGCGCTCTGCTTTTTGGCGAGGCACTGAACAGATGCAGCGTTTAGTTTGCGAGGCGGCCAAGACACGCGGCGCTTTGCATGCTGGCGAGGCGGCGAGCAGATCGAGTGGTTTGCTTGTTGGTGAGGCAGCGAAGAGATGCAGCGGTTTGCTTGTTGGCGAGGCAGCGAAGAGATTCAGCAGTCTCCTTGTTTGTGACACAGCCAACATGCACAGTGCTTGCTCCTTGTGCGAGGCAGCGAAGAGATGCAGCACTTTGCTTGTGCACCAGGTGGCGCAGTGGCATCGCGGATGGCTTTTTGGCGTGGAGGCGAAGCGAGGCAGCACTTTGCTAGTTGGCGAGGCAGCGAAGAGACGCAGCAGGCTGCTTGTTTGTGAGACAGCCAACATGCCCAGTGGTTAGCTCTTGTGCGAGGCAGCGAATGACCGCCGAGCAAATGGCTTTGTGCGTTCGCCGCCTCGCTGCCTAGCAAAGCGTCGTCTGCCTTGGGCGCCTAGCAAAGCTGCGCGTGCCGTCGCCGTCAGGCAAAGCGCCGTGTTCCTTGGGCGCCTAGCAAGGAACTGCCTGCGTTCGGCGCCTCGCCGCATCGCAGCCTAGCAAAGCGCTGGGTGCCTTCGGCGGCTGGCAAAGCCGTGCGTGCCTTCGCCGCCTCACACACCGCGGCGTGCCTTCGCCGCCTGGCAGAGCAGCGCGTGCCTTCGCCGCCTCGCCGCCTGAGAAAGCGCTGCGTGCCTTCTCGCCCTCGCCGCCTAGCAAAGCGCCGTGTCCCTTCACCGCCTCGCCGCCTAGCAAAGCTGCGCGTGCCGTCGCCGCCTAGCAAAGCGCCGTGTTCCTTCGGCGCCTAGCAAAGCAGCGCGTGCCTTCGCCGCCTCGCCGCCTAAGAAAGCGCTGCGTCCCTTTCGCCCTCACCGCCCAACAAAGCGCCCTGTCCCTTCACCGCCTCCCCAATCGCTTCGGCCCTTCGCCGCCTCGCCGCCCAGCAAAGCGCTGCTTGCCTTCGCCGCCTCACACACCGCTGCGTCCCTTCGCCGCCTCGCCGCTTAGCAAACGCCGTAGTAGCGCCGAAGGCACACGGCGCTTTTGTAGGCGCCCAAGGCACGTGGCGCTTTGCTAAGCAGCGAGGCAGCGAAGGCACGCAGCGATCTGATGGTGGTGGACGGGCTAGGGCGCCTTGCTAGGCGGCGAGGCGGCGAAGGCACGCAGCGCTGTGCGAGGTGGCGAGGGCACGCAGTGCTTTGGCAGGCACCGAAGGCACTCAGCGCTTTGCCAGGCGCCCAAGGACGCAGCGCTGTGCGAGGCGGCGAGGGCACGCAGCGCTTTGGCAGGCGCCGAAGGCACTCAGCGCTGTGCGAGGTCGCGAGGGCACGCAGTGCTTTGGCAGGCGCCGAAGGCACTCAGCGCTTTGCCAGGCGCCGAAGGCACGCAGCGCTGTGCGAGGCGGTGAGGGCACACAGTGCTTTGCTAGGCGGCGAGCCGACGTGGAGCTTTGCTAGGCGGCGAAGGCACGAGGCGATTGGGGAGGCGGCGAAGGCACACGGCGCTTTGCTAGGCGGCGAGGGCGAGAAGGCACGCAGCGCTCTCTTAGGCGGCGAGGCAGCGAAGGCACGCGCTGCTTTGCTAGGCGCCGAAGGCACGCAGCGCTTCCTTCGTTTGCGAGGCAGCGAAGAGATGGAGCGGTTTGCTTGTTGGCCAGGCAGCGAACAGGCGCTGTGCTTTGCTTTCTGCCACTCAGCGAATACACGCAGCGCTCTGCTTTTTGGCGAGGCACTGAACAGATGCAGCGTTTAGTTTGCGAGGCGGCCAAGACACGCGGCGCTTTGCATGCTGGCGAGGCGGCGAGCAGATCGAGTGGTTTGCTTTTTGGCGAGGCACTGAACAGATGCAGCGTTTAGTTTGCGAGGCGGCCAAGAGACGCGGCGCTTTGCATGCTGGCGAGGCGGCGAGCAGATCGAGTGGTTTGCTTGTTGGCGAGGCAGCGAAGAGATTCAGCAGTCTCCTTGTTTGTGAGACAGCCAACATGCACAGTGCTTGCTCCTTGTGCGAGGCAGCGAAGAGATGCAGCACTTTGCTTGTGCACCAGGTGGCGCAGTGGAATCGCGGATGGCTTTTTGGCGTGGAGGCGAAGCGAGGCAGCACTTTGCTAGTTGGCGAGGCAGCGAAGAGACGCAGCAGGCTGCTTGTTTGTGAGACAGCCAACATGCCCAGTGGTTAGCTCTTGTGCGAGGCAGCGAATGACCGCCGAGCAAATGGCTTTGTGCGTTCGCCGCCTCGCTGCCTAGCAAAGCGTCGTCTGCCTTGGGCGCCTAGCAAAGCTGCGCGTGCCGTCGCCGTCAGGCAAAGCGCCGTGTTCCTTGGGCGCCTAGCAAGGAACTGCCTGCGTTCGGCGCCTCGCCGCATCGCAGCCTAGCAAAGCGCTGCGTGCCTTCGGCGGCTGGCAAAGCCGTGCGTGCCTTCGCCGCCTCACACACCGCGGCGTGCCTTCGCCGCCTCGCCGCCTGAGAAAGCGCTGCGTGCCTTCTCGCCCTCGCCGCCTAGCAAAGCGCCGTGTCCCTTCACCGCCTCGCCGCCTAGCAAAGCTGCGCGTGCCGTCGCCGCCTAGCAAAGCGCCGTGTTCCTTCGGCGCCTAGCAAAGCAGCGCGTGCCTTCGCCGCCTCGCCGCCTAAGAAAGCGCTGCGTCCCTTTCGCCCTCGCCGCCCAACAAAGCGCCCTGTCCCTTCACCGCCTCCCCAATCGCTTCGGCCCTTCGCCGCCTCGCCGCCCAGCAAAGCGCTGCTTGCCTTCGCCGCCTCACACACCGCTGCGTCCCTTCGCCGCCTCGCCGCTTAGCAAACGCCGTAGTAGCGCCGAAGGCACACGGCGCTTTTGTAGGCGCCCAAGGCACGTGGCGCTTTGCTAAGCAGCGAGGCAGCGAAGGCACGCAGCGATCTGATCGTGGTGGACGGGCTAGGGCGCCTTGCTAGGCGGCGAGGCGGCGAAGGCACGCAGCGCTTTGCCAGGCGCCCAAGGACGCAGCGCTGTGCGAGGCGGCGAGGGCACGCAGTGCTTTGGCAGGCGCCGAAGGCACTCAGCGCTTTGCCAGGCGCCGAAGGCACGCAGCGCTGTGCGAGGTGGCGAGGGCACGCAGTGCTTTGGCAGGCGCCGAAGGCACTCAGCGCTGTGCGAGGTGGCGAGGGCACGCAGTGCTTTGGCAGGCGCCGAAGGCACTCAGCGCTTTGCCAGGCGCCCAAGGACGCAGCGCTGTGCGAGGCGGTGAGGGCACACAGCGCTGTGCTAGGCGGCGAGCCGACGTGGAGCTTTGCTAGGCAGCGAAGGCTGAGGACGCTTTGCTAGGCGCTTTGCTAGGCGGCGAAGGCACGAGGCGATTGGGGAGGCGGCGAAGGCACACGGCGCTTTGCTAGGCGGCGAGGGCGAGAAGGCACGCAGCGCTCTCTTAGGCGGCGAGGCAGCGAAGGCACGCGCTGCTTTGCTAGGCGCCGAAGGCACGCAGCGCTTCCTTCGTTTGCGAGGCAGCGAAGAGATGGAGCGGTTTGCTTGTTGGCCAGGCAGCGAACAGGCGCTGTGCTTTGCTTTCTGCCACTCAGCGAATACACGCAGCGCTCTGCTTTTTGGCGAGGCACTGAACAGATGCAGCGTTTAGTTTGCGAGGCGGCCAAGACACGCGGCGCTTTGCATGCTGGCGAGGCGGCGAGCAGATCGAGTGGTTTGCTTTTTGGCGAGGCAGTGAACAGATGCAGCGTTTAGTTTGCGAGGCGGCCAAGAGACGCGGCGCTTTGCATGCTGGCGAGGCAGCGAGCAGATCGAGTGGTTTGCTTGTTGGCGAGGCAGCGAAGAGATTCAGCAGTCTCCTTGTTTGTGACACAGCCAACATGCACAGTGCTTGCTCCTTGTGCGAGGCAGCGAAGAGATGCAGCACTTTGCTTGTGCACCAGGTGGCACCGCGGATTGCTTTTTGGCGTGGAGGCGAAGCGAGGCAGCACTTTGCTAGTTGGCGAGGCAGCGAAGAGACGCAGCAGGCTGCTTGTTTGTGAGACAGCCAACATGCCCAGTGGTTAGCTCTTGTGCGAGGCAGCGAATGACCGCCGAGCAAATGGCTTTGTGCGTTCGCCGCCTCGCTGCCTAGCAAAGCGTCGTCTGCCTTGGGCGCCTAGCAAAGCTGCGCGTGCCGTCGCCGTCAGGCAAAGCGCCGTGTTCCTTGGGCGCCTAGCAAGGAACTGCCTGCGTTCGGCGCCTCGCCGCATCGCAGCCTAGCAAAGCGCTGCGTGCCTTCGGCGGCTGGCAAAGCCGTGCGTGCCTTCGCCGCCTCACACACCGCGGCGTGCCTTCGCCGCCTGGCAGAGCAGCGCGTGCCTTCGCCGCCTCGCCGCCTGAGAAAGCGCTGCGTGCCTTCTCGCCCTCGCCGCCTAGCAAAGCGCCGTGTCCCTTCACCGCCTCGCCGCCTAGCAAAGCTGCGCGTGCCGTCGCCGCCTAGCAAAGCGCCGTGTTCCTTCGGCGCCTAGCAAAGCAGCGCGTGCCTTCGCCGCCTCGCCGCCTAAGAAAGCGCTGCGTCCCTTTCGCCCTCGCCGCCCAACAAAGCGCCCTGTCCCTTCACCGCCTCCCCAATCGCTTCGGCCCTTCGCCGCCTCGCCGCCCAGCAAAGCGCTGCTTGCCTTCGCCGCCTCACACACCGCTGCGTCCCTTCGCCGCCTCGCCGCTTAGCAAACGCCGTAGTAGCGCCGAAGGCACACGGCGCTTTTGTAGGCGCCCAAGGCACGTGGCGCTTTGCTAAGCAGCGAGGCAGCGAAGGCACGCAGCGATCTGATCGTGGTGGACGGGCTAGGGCGCCTTGCTAGGCGGCGAGGCGGCGAAGGCACGCAGCGCTTTGCCAGGCGCCCAAGGACGCAGCGCTGTGCGAGGCGGCGAGGGCACGCAGTGCTTTGGCAGGCGCCGAAGGCACTCAGCGCTTTGCCAGGCGCCCAAGGACGCAGCGCTGTGCGAGGTGGCGAGGGCACGCAGCGCTTTGGCAGGCGCCGAAGGCACTCAGCGCTGTGCGAGGTGGCGAGGGCACGCAGTGCTTTGGCAGGCGCCGAAGGCACTCAGCGCTTTGCCAGGCGCCGAAGGCACGCAGCGCTGTGCGAGGCGGTGAGGGCACACAGCGCTGTGCTAGGCGGCGAGCCGACGTGGAGCTTTGCTAGGCAGCGAAGGGTGAGGACGCTTTGCTAGGCGCTTTGCTAGGCGGCGAAGGCACGAGGCGATTGGGGAGGCGGCGAAGGCACACGGCGCTTTGCTAGGCGGCGAGGGCGAGAAGGCACGCAGCGCTCTCTTAGGCGGCGAGGCAGCGAAGGCACGCGCTGCTTTGCTAGGCGCCGAAGGCACGCAGCGCTTCCTTCGTTTGCGAGGCAGCGAAGAGATGGAGCGGTTTGCTTGTTGGCCAGGCAGCGAACAGGCGCTGTGCTTTGCTTTCTGCCACTCAGCGAATACACGCAGCGCTCTGCTTTTTGGCGAGGCACTGAACAGATGCAGCGTTTAGTTTGCGAGGCGGCCAAGACACGCGGCACTTTGCATGCTGGCGAGGCGGCGAGCAGATCGAGTGGTTTGCTTGTTGGTGAGGCAGCGAAGAGATGCAGCGGTTTGCTTGTTGGCGAGGCAGCGAAGAGATTCAGCAGTCTCCTTGTTTGTGACACAGCCAACATGCACAGTGCTTGCTCCTTGTGCGAGGCAGCGAAGAGATGCAGCACTTTGCTTGTGCACCAGGTGGCGCAGTGGCATCGCGGATGGCTTTTTGGCGTGGAGGCGAAGCGAGGCAGCACTTTGCTAGTTGGCGAGGCAGCGAAGAGACGCAGCAGGCTGCTTGTTTGTGAGACAGCCAACATGCCCAGTGGTTAGCTCTTGTGCGAGGCAGCGAATGACCGCCGAGCAAATGGCTTTGTGCGTTCGCCGCCTCGCTGCCTAGCAAAGCGTCGTCTGCCTTGGGCGCCTAGCAAAGCTGCGCGTGCCGTCGCCGTCAGGCAAAGCGCCGTGTTCCTTGGGCGCCTAGCAAGGAACTGCCTGCGTTCGGCGCCTCGCCGCATCGCAGCCTAGCAAAGCGCTGCGTGCCTTCGGCGGCTGGCAAAGCCGTGCGTGCCTTCGCCGCCTCACACACCGCGGCGTGCCTTCGCCGCCTGGCAGAGCAGCGCGTGCCTTCGCCGCCTCGCCGCCTGAGAAAGCGCTGCGTGCCTTCTCGCCCTCGCCGCCTAGCAAAGCGCCGTGTCCCTTCACCGCCTCGCCGCCTAGCAAAGCTGCGCGTGCCGTCGCCGCCTAGCAAAGCGCCGTGTTCCTTCGGCGCCTAGCAAAGCAGCGCGTGCCTTCGCCGCCTCGCCGCCTAAGAAAGCGCTGCGTCCCTTTCGCCCTCGCCGCCCAACAAAGCGCCCTGTCCCTTCACCGCCTCCCCAATCGCTTCGGCCCTTCGCCGCCTCGCCGCCCAGCAAAGCGCTGCTTGCCTTCGCCGCCTCACACACTGCTGCGTCCCTTCGCCGCCTCGCCGCTTAGCAAACGCCGTAGTAGCGCCGAAGGCACACGGCGCTTTTGTAGGCGCCCAAGGCACGTGGCGCTTTGCTAAGCAGCGAGGCAGCGAAGGCACGCAGCGATCTGATCGTGGTGGACGGGCTAGGGCGCCTTGCTAGGCGGCGAGGCGGCGAAGGCACGCAGCGCTTTGCCAGGCGCCCAAGGACGCAGCGCTGTGCGAGGCGGCGAGGGCACGCAGTGCTTTGGCAGGCGCCGAAGGCACTCAGCGCTTTGCCAGGCGCCCAAGGACGCAGCGCTGTGCGAGGTGGCGAGGGCACGCAGCGCTTTGGCAGGCGCCGAAGGCACTCAGCGCTGTGCGAGGTGGCGAGGGCACGCAGTGCTTTGGCAGGCGCCGAAGGCACTCAGCGCTTTGCCAGGCGCCGAAGGCACGCAGCGCTGTGCGAGGCGGTGAGGGCACACAGCGCTGTGCTAGGCGGCGAGCCGACGTGGAGCTTTGCTAGGCAGCGAAGGGTGAGGACGCTTTGCTAGGCGCTTTGCTAGGCGGCGAAGGCACGAGGCGATTGGGGAGGCGGCGAAGGCACACGGCGCTTTGCTAGGCGGCGAGGGCGAGAAGGCACGCAGCGCTCTCTTAGGCGGCGAGGCAGCGAAGGCACGCGCTGCTTTGCTAGGCGCCGAAGGCACGCAGCGCTTCCTTCGTTTGCGAGGCAGCGAAGAGATGGAGCGCTTTGCTTGTTGGCCAGGCAGCGAACAGGCGCTGTGCTTTGCTTTCTGCCACTCAGCGAATACACGCAGCGCTCTGCTTTTTGGCGAGGCACTGAACAGATGCAGCGTTTAGTTTGCGAGGCGGCCAAGACACGCGGCGCTTTGCATGCTGGCGAGGCGGCGAGCAGATCGAGTGGTTTGCTTGTTGGTGAGGCAGCGAAGAGATGCAGCGGTTTGCTTGTTGGCGAGGCAGCGAAGAGATTCAGCAGTCTCCTTGTTTGTGAGACAGCCAACATGCACAGTGCTTGCTCCTTGTGCGAGGCAGCGAAGAGATGCAGCACTTTGCTTGTGCACCAGGTGGCGCAGTGGCATCGCGGATGGCTTTTTGGCGTGGAGGCGAAGCGAGGCAGCACTTTGCTAGTTGGCGAGGCAGCGAAGAGACGCAGCAGGCTGCTTGTTTGTGAGACAGCCAACATGCCCAGTGGTTAGCTCTTGTGCGAGGCAGCGAATGACCGCCGAGCAAATGGCTTTGTGCGTTCGCCGCCTCGCTGCCTAGCAAAGCGTCGTCTGCCTTGGGCGCCTAGCAAAGCTGCGCGTGCCGTCGCCGTCAGGCAAAGCGCCGTGTTCCTTGGGCGCCTAGCAAGGAACTGCCTGCGTTCGGCGCCTCGCCGCATCGCAGCCTAGCAAAGCGCTGCGTGCCTTCGGCGGCTGGCAAAGCCGTGCGTGCCTTCGCCGCCTCACACACCGCGGCGTGCCTTCGCCGCCTGGCAGAGCAGCGCGTGCCTTCGCCGCCTCGCCGCCTGAGAAAGCGCTGCGTGCCTTCTCGCCCTCGCCGCCTAGCAAAGCGCCGTGTCCCTTCACCGCCTCGCCGCCTAGCAAAGCTGCGCGTGCCGTCGCCGCCTAGCAAAGCGCCGTGTTCCTTCGGCGCCTAGCAAAGCAGCGCGTGCCTTCGCCGCCTCGCCGCCTAAGAAAGCGCTGCGTCCCTTTCGCCCTCGCCGCCCAACAAAGCGCCCTGTCCCTTCACCGCCTCCCCAATCGCTTCGGCCCTTCGCCGCCTCGCCGCCCAGCAAAGCGCTGCTTGCCTTCGCCGCCTCACACACCGCTGCGTCCCTTCGCCGCCTCGCCGCTTAGCAAACGCCGTAGTAGCGCCGAAGGCACACGGCGCTTTTGTAGGCGCCCAAGGCACGTGGCGCTTTGCTAAGCACCGAGGCAGCGAAGGCACGCAGCGATCTGATGGTGGTGGACGGGCTAGGGCGCCTTGCTAGGCGGCGAGGCGGCGAAGGCACGCAGCGCTTTGCCAGGCGCCCAAGGACGCAGCGCTGTGCGAGGCGGCGAGGGCACGCAGTGCTTTGGCAGGCGCCGAAGGCACTCAGCGCTTTGCCAGGCGCCCAAGGACGCAGCGCTGTGCGAGGTGGCGAGGGCACGCAGCGCTTTGGCAGGCGCCGAAGGCACTCAGCGCTGTGCGAGGTGGCGAGGGCACGCAGTGCTTTGGCAGGCGCCGAAGGCACTCAGCGCTTTGCCAGGCGCCGAAGGCACGCAGCGCTGTGCGAGGCGGTGAGGGCACACAGCGCTGTGCTAGGCGGCGAGCCGACGTGGAGCTTTGCTAGGCAGCGAAGGGTGAGGACGCTTTGCTAGGCGCTTTGCTAGGCGGCGAAGGCACGAGGCGATTGGGGAGGCGGCGAAGGCACACGGCGCTTTGCTAGGCGGCGAGGGCGAGAAGGCACGCAGCGCTCTCTTAGGCGGCGAGGCAGCGAAGGCACGCGCTGCTTTGCTAGGCGCCGAAGGCACGCAGCGCTTCCTTCGTTTGCGAGGCAGCGAAGAGATGGAGCGCTTTGCTTGTTGGCCAGGCAGCGAACAGGCGCTGTGCTTTGCTTTCTGCCACTCAGCGAATACACGCAGCGCTCTGCTTTTTGGCGAGGCACTGAACAGATGCAGCGTTTAGTTTGCGAGGCGGCCAAGACACGCGGCGCTTTGCATGCTGGCGAGGCGGCGAGCAGATCGAGTGGTTTGCTTGTTGGTGAGGCAGCGAAGAGATGCAGCGGTTTGCTTGTTGGCGAGGCAGCGAAGAGATTCAGCAGTCTCCTTGTTTGTGACACAGCCAACATGCACAGTGCTTGCTCCTTGTGCGAGGCAGCGAAGAGATGCAGCACTTTGCTTGTGCACCAGGTGGCGCAGTGGAATCGCGGATGGCTTTTTGGCGTGGAGGCGAAGCGAGGCAGCACTTTGCTAGTTGGCGAGGCAGCGAAGAGACGCAGCAGGCTGCTTGTTTGTGAGACAGCCAACATGCCCAGTGGTTAGCTCTTGTGCGAGGCAGCGAATGACCGCCGAGCAAATGGCTTTGTGCGTTCGCCGCCTCGCTGCCTAGCAAAGCGTCGTCTGCCTTGGGCGCCTAGCAAAGCTGCGCGTGCCGTCGCCGTCAGGCAAAGCGCCGTGTTCCTTGGGCGCCTAGCAAGGAACTGCCTGCGTTCGGCGCCTCGCCGCATCGCAGCCTAGCAAAGCGCTGCGTGCCTTCGGCGGCTGGCAAAGCCGTGCGTGCCTTCGCCGCCTCACACACCGCGGCGTGCCTTCGCCGCCTGGCAGAGCAGCGCGTGCCTTCGCCGCCTCGCCGCCTGAGAAAGCGCTGCGTGCCTTCTCGCCCTCGCCGCCTAGCAAAGCGCCGTGTCCCTTCACCGCCTCGCCGCCTAGCAAAGCTGCGCGTGCCGTCGCCGCCTAGCAAAGCGCCGTGTTCCTTCGGCGCCTAGCAAAGCAGCGCGTGCCTTCGCCGCCTCGCCGCCTAAGAAAGCGCTGCGTCCCTTTCGCCCTCGCCGCCCAACAAAGCGCCCTGTCCCTTCACCGCCTCCCCAATCGCTTCGGCCCTTCGCCGCCTCGCCGCCCAGCAAAGCGCTGCTTGCCTTCGCCGCCTCACACACCGCTGCGTCCCTTCGCCGCCTCGCCGCTTAGCAAACGCCGTAGTAGCGCCGAAGGCACACGGCGCTTTTGTAGGCGCCCAAGGCACGTGGCGCTTTGCTAAGCAGCGAGGCAGCGAAGGCACGCAGCGATCTGATGGTGGTGGACGGGCTAGGGCGCCTTGCTAGGCGGCGAGGCGGCGAAGGCACGCAGCGCTGTGCGAGGTGGCGAGGGCACGCAGTGCTTTGGCAGGCACCGAAGGCACTCAGCGCTTTGCCAGGCGCCCAAGGACGCAGCGCTGTGCGAGGCGGCGAGGGCACGCAGCGCTTTGGCAGGCGCCGAAGGCACTCAGCGCTGTGCGAGGTCGCGAGGGCACGCAGTGCTTTGGCAGGCGCCGAAGGCACTCAGCGCTTTGCCAGGCGCCGAAGGCACGCAGCGCTGTGCGAGGCGGTGAGGGCACACAGTGCTTTGCTAGGCGGCGAGCCGACGTGGAGCTTTGCTAGGCGGCGAAGGCACGAGGCGATTGGGGAGGCGGCGAAGGCACACGGCGCTTTGCTAGGCGGCGAGGGCGAGAAGGCACGCAGCGCTCTCTTAGGCGGCGAGGCAGCGAAGGCACGCGCTGCTTTGCTAGGCGCCGAAGGCACGCAGCGCTTCCTTCGTTTGCGAGGCAGCGAAGAGATGGAGCGGTTTGCTTGTTGGCCAGGCAGCGAACAGGCGCTGTGCTTTGCTTTCTGCCACTCAGCGAATACACGCAGCGCTCTGCTTTTTGGCGAGGCACTGAACAGATGCAGCGTTTAGTTTGCGAGGCGGCCAAGACACGCGGCGCTTTGCATGCTGGCGAGGCGGCGAGCAGATCGAGTGGTTTGCTTTTTGGCGAGGCACTGAACAGATGCAGCGTTTAGTTTGCGAGGCGGCCAAGAGACGCGGCGCTTTGCATGCTGGCGAGGCGGCGAGCAGATCGAGTGGTTTGCTTGTTGGCGAGGCAGCGAAGAGATTCAGCAGTCTCCTTGTTTGTGAGACAGCCAACATGCACAGTGCTTGCTCCTTGTGCGAGGCAGCGAAGAGATGCAGCACTTTGCTTGTGCACCAGGTGGCGCAGTGGAATCGCGGATGGCTTTTTGGCGTGGAGGCGAAGCGAGGCAGCACTTTGCTAGTTGGCGAGGCAGCGAAGAGACGCAGCAGGCTGCTTGTTTGTGAGACAGCCAACATGCCCAGTGGTTAGCTCTTGTGCGAGGCAGCGAATGACCGCCGAGCAAATGGCTTTGTGCGTTCGCCGCCTCGCTGCCTAGCAAAGCGTCGTCTGCCTTGGGCGCCTAGCAAAGCTGCGCGTGCCGTCGCCGTCAGGCAAAGCGCCGTGTTCCTTGGGCGCCTAGCAAGGAACTGCCTGCGTTCGGCGCCTCGCCGCATCGCAGCCTAGCAAAGCGCTGCGTGCCTTCGGCGGCTGGCAAAGCCGTGCGTGCCTTCGCCGCCTCACACACCGCGGCGTGCCTTCGCCGCCTCGCCGCCTGAGAAAGCGCTGCGTGCCTTCTCGCCCTCGCCGCCTAGCAAAGCGCCGTGTCCCTTCACCGCCTCGCCGCCTAGCAAAGCTGCGCGTGCCGTCGCCGCCTAGCAAAGCGCCGTGTTCCTTCGGCGCCTAGCAAAGCAGCGCGTGCCTTCGCCGCCTCGCCGCCTAAGAAAGCGCTGCGTCCCTTTCGCCCTCGCCGCCCAACAAAGCGCCCTGTCCCTTCACCGCCTCCCCAATCGCTTCGGCCCTTCGCCGCCTCGCCGCCCAGCAAAGCGCTGCTTGCCTTCGCCGCCTCACACACTGCTGCGTCCCTTCGCCGCCTCGCCGCTTAGCAAACGCCGTAGTAGCGCCGAAGGCACACGGCGCTTTTGTAGGCGCCCAAGGCACGTGGCGCTTTGCTAAGCACCGAGGCAGCGAAGGCACGCAGCGATCTGATCGTGGTGGACGGGCTAGGGCGCCTTGCTAGGCGGCGAGGCGGCGAAGGCACGCAGCGCTTTGCCAGGCGCCCAAGGACGCAGCGCTGTGCGAGGCGGCGAGGGCACGCAGTGCTTTGGCAGGCGCCGAAGGCACTCAGCGCTTTGCCAGGCGCCCAAGGACGCAGCGCTGTGCGAGGTGGCGAGGGCACGCAGCGCTTTGGCAGGCGCCGAAGGCACTCAGCGCTGTGCGAGGTGGCGAGGGCACGCAGTGCTTTGGCAGGCGCCGAAGGCACTCAGCGCTTTGCCAGGCGCCGAAGGCACGCAGCGCTGTGCGAGGCGGTGAGGGCACACAGCGCTGTGCTAGGCGGCGAGCCGACGTGGAGCTTTGCTAGGCAGCGAAGGGTGAGGACGCTTTGCTAGGCGCTTTGCTAGGCGGCGAAGGCACGAGGCGATTGGGGAGGCGGCGAAGGCACACGGCGCTTTGCTAGGCGGCGAGGGCGAGAAGGCACGCAGCGCTCTCTTAGGCGGCGAGGCAGCGAAGGCACGCGCTGCTTTGCTAGGCGCCGAAGGCACGCAGCGCTTCCTTCGTTTGCGAGGCAGCGAAGAGATGGAGCGCTTTGCTTGTTGGCCAGGCAGCGAACAGGCGCTGTGCTTTGCTTTCTGCCACTCAGCGAATACACGCAGCGCTCTGCTTTTTGGCGAGGCACTGAACAGATGCAGCGTTTAGTTTGCGAGGCGGCCAAGACACGCGGCGCTTTGCATGCTGGCGAGGCGGCGAGCAGATCGAGTGGTTTGCTTGTTGGTGAGGCAGCGAAGAGATGCAGCGGTTTGCTTGTTGGCGAGGCAGCGAAGAGATTCAGCAGTCTCCTTGTTTGTGAGACAGCCAACATGCACAGTGCTTGCTCCTTGTGCGAGGCAGCGAAGAGATGCAGCACTTTGCTTGTGCACCAGGTGGCGCAGTGGCATCGCGGATGGCTTTTTGGCGTGGAGGCGAAGCGAGGCAGCACTTTGCTAGTTGGCGAGGCAGCGAAGAGACGCAGCAGGCTGCTTGTTTGTGAGACAGCCAACATGCCCAGTGGTTAGCTCTTGTGCGAGGCAGCGAATGACCGCCGAGCAAATGGCTTTGTGCGTTCGCCGCCTCGCTGCCTAGCAAAGCGTCGTCTGCCTTGGGCGCCTAGCAAAGCTGCGCGTGCCGTCGCCGTCAGGCAAAGCGCCGTGTTCCTTGGGCGCCTAGCAAGGAACTGCCTGCGTTCGGCGCCTCGCCGCATCGCAGCCTAGCAAAGCGCTGCGTGCCTTCGGCGGCTGGCAAAGCCGTGCGTGCCTTCGCCGCCTCACACACCGCGGCGTGCCTTCGCCGCCTCGCCGCCTGAGAAAGCGCTGCGTGCCTTCTCGCCCTCGCCGCCTAGCAAAGCGCCGTGTCCCTTCACCGCCTCGCCGCCTAGCAAAGCTGCGCGTGCCGTCGCCGCCTAGCAAAGCGCCGTGTTCCTTCGGCGCCTAGCAAAGCAGCGCGTGCCTTCGCCGCCTCGCCGCCTAAGAAAGCGCTGCGTCCCTTTCGCCCTCGCCGCCCAACAAAGCGCCCTGTCCCTTCACCGCCTCCCCAATCGCTTCGGCCCTTCGCCGCCTCGCCGCCCAGCAAAGCGCTGCTTGCCTTCGCCGCCTCACACACCGCTGCGTCCCTTCGCCGCCTCGCCGCTTAGCAAACGCCGTAGTAGCGCCGAAGGCACACGGCGCTTTTGTAGGCGCCCAAGGCACGTGGCGCTTTGCTAAGCAGCGAGGCAGCGAAGGCACGCAGCGATCTGATCGTGGTGGACGGGCTAGGGCGCCTTGCTAGGCGGCGAGGCGGCGAAGGCACGCAGCGCTTTGCCAGGCGCCCAAGGACGCAGCGCTGTGCGAGGCGGCGAGGGCACGCAGTGCTTTGGCAGGCGCCGAAGGCACTCAGCGCTTTGCCAGGCGCCGAAGGCACGCAGCGCTGTGCGAGGTGGCGAGGGCACGCAGTGCTTTGGCAGGCGCCGAAGGCACTCAGCGCTGTGCGAGGTGGCGAGGGCACGCAGTGCTTTGGCAGGCGCCGAAGGCACTCAGCGCTTTGCCAGGCGCCCAAGGACGCAGCGCTGTGCGAGGCGGTGAGGGCACACAGCGCTGTGCTAGGCGGCGAGCCGACGTGGAGCTTTGCTAGGCAGCGAAGGCTGAGGACGCTTTGCTAGGCGCTTTGCTAGGCGGCGAAGGCACGAGGCGATTGGGGAGGCGGCGAAGGCACACGGCGCTTTGCTAGGCGGCGAGGGCGAGAAGGCACGCAGCGCTCTCTTAGGCGGCGAGGCAGCGAAGGCACGCGCTGCTTTGCTAGGCGCCGAAGGCACGCAGCGCTTCCTTCGTTTGCGAGGCAGCGAAGAGATGGAGCGGTTTGCTTGTTGGCCAGGCAGCGAACAGGCGCTGTGCTTTGCTTTCTGCCACTCAGCGAATACACGCAGCGCTCTGCTTTTTGGCGAGGCACTGAACAGATGCAGCGTTTAGTTTGCGAGGCGGCCAAGACACGCGGCGCTTTGCATGCTGGCGAGGCGGCGAGCAGATCGAGTGGTTTGCTTTTTGGCGAGGCACTGAACAGATGCAGCGTTTAGTTTGCGAGGCGGCCAAGAGACGCGGCGCTTTGCATGCTGGCGAGGCAGCGAGCAGATCGAGTGGTTTGCTTGTTGGCGAGGCAGCGAAGAGATTCAGCAGTCTCCTTGTTTGTGACACAGCCAACATGCACAGTGCTTGCTCCTTGTGCGAGGCAGCGAAGAGATGCAGCACTTTGCTTGTGCACCAGGTGGCACCGCGGATTGCTTTTTGGCGTGGAGGCGAAGCGAGGCAGCACTTTGCTAGTTGGCGAGGCAGCGAAGAGACGCAGCAGGCTGCTTGTTTGTGAGACAGCCAACATGCCCAGTGGTTAGCTCTTGTGCGAGGCAGCGAATGACCGCCGAGCAAATGGCTTTGTGCGTTCGCCGCCTCGCTGCCTAGCAAAGCGTCGTCTGCCTTGGGCGCCTAGCAAAGCTGCGCGTGCCGTCGCCGTCAGGCAAAGCGCCGTGTTCCTTGGGCGCCTAGCAAGGAACTGCCTGCGTTCGGCGCCTCGCCGCATCGCAGCCTAGCAAAGCGCTGCGTGCCTTCGGCGGCTGGCAAAGCCGTGCGTGCCTTCGCCGCCTCACACACCGCGGCGTGCCTTCGCCGCCTGGCAGAGCAGCGCGTGCCTTCGCCGCCTCGCCGCCTGAGAAAGCGCTGCGTGCCTTCTCGCCCTCGCCGCCTAGCAAAGCGCCGTGTCCCTTCACCGCCTCGCCGCCTAGCAAAGCTGCGCGTGCCGTCGCCGCCTAGCAAAGCGCCGTGTTCCTTCGGCGCCTAGCAAAGCAGCGCGTGCCTTCGCCGCCTCGCCGCCTAAGAAAGCGCTGCGTCCCTTTCGCCCTCGCCGCCCAACAAAGCGCCCTGTCCCTTCACCGCCTCCCCAATCGCTTCGGCCCTTCGCCGCCTCGCCGCCCAGCAAAGCGCTGCTTGCCTTCGCCGCCTCACACACTGCTGCGTCCCTTCGCCGCCTCGCCGCTTAGCAAACGCCGTAGTAGCGCCGAAGGCACACGGCGCTTTTGTAGGCGCCCAAGGCACGTGGCGCTTTGCTAAGCACCGAGGCAGCGAAGGCACGCAGCGATCTGATCGTGGTGGACGGGCTAGGGCGCCTTGCTAGGCGGCGAGGCGGCGAAGGCACGCAGCGCTTTGCCAGGCGCCCAAGGACGCAGCGCTGTGCGAGGCGGCGAGGGCACGCAGTGCTTTGGCAGGCGCCGAAGGCACTCAGCGCTTTGCCAGGCGCCCAAGGACGCAGCGCTGTGCGAGGTGGCGAGGGCACGCAGCGCTTTGGCAGGCGCCGAAGGCACTCAGCGCTGTGCGAGGTGGCGAGGGCACGCAGTGCTTTGGCAGGCGCCGAAGGCACTCAGCGCTTTGCCAGGCGCCGAAGGCACGCAGCGCTGTGCGAGGCGGTGAGGGCACACAGCGCTGTGCTAGGCGGCGAGCCGACGTGGAGCTTTGCTAGGCAGCGAAGGGTGAGGACGCTTTGCTAGGCGCTTTGCTAGGCGGCGAAGGCACGAGGCGATTGGGGAGGCGGCGAAGGCACACGGCGCTTTGCTAGGCGGCGAGGGCGAGAAGGCACGCAGCGCTCTCTTAGGCGGCGAGGCAGCGAAGGCACGCGCTGCTTTGCTAGGCGCCGAAGGCACGCAGCGCTTCCTTCGTTTGCGAGGCAGCGAAGAGATGGAGCGCTTTGCTTGTTGGCCAGGCAGCGAACAGGCGCTGTGCTTTGCTTTCTGCCACTCAGCGAATACACGCAGCGCTCTGCTTTTTGGCGAGGCACTGAACAGATGCAGCGTTTAGTTTGCGAGGCGGCCAAGACACGCGGCGCTTTGCATGCTGGCGAGGCGGCGAGCAGATCGAGTGGTTTGCTTGTTGGTGAGGCAGCGAAGAGATGCAGCGGTTTGCTTGTTGGCGAGGCAGCGAAGAGATTCAGCAGTCTCCTTGTTTGTGAAACAGCCAACATGCACAGTGCTTGCTCCTTGTGCGAGGCAGCGAAGAGATGCAGCACTTTGCTTGTGCACCAGGTGGCGCAGTGGCATCGCGGATGGCTTTTTGGCGTGGAGGCGAAGCGAGGCAGCACTTTGCTAGTTGGCGAGGCAGCGAAGAGACGCAGCAGGCTGCTTGTTTGTGAGACAGCCAACATGCCCAGTGGTTAGCTCTTGTGCGAGGCAGCGAATGACCGCCGAGCAAATGGCTTTGTGCGTTCGCCGCCTCGCTGCCTAGCAAAGCGTCGTCTGCCTTGGGCGCCTAGCAAAGCTGCGCGTGCCGTCGCCGTCAGGCAAAGCGCCGTGTTCCTTGGGCGCCTAGCAAGGAACTGCCTGCGTTCGGCGCCTCGCCGCATCGCAGCCTAGCAAAGCGCTGCGTGCCTTCGGCGGCTGGCAAAGCCGTGCGTGCCTTCGCCGCCTCACACACCGCGGCGTGCCTTCGCCGCCTGGCAGAGCAGCGCGTGCCTTCGCCGCCTCGCCGCCTGAGAAAGCGCTGCGTGCCTTCTCGCCCTCGCCGCCTAGCAAAGCGCCGTGTCCCTTCACCGCCTCGCCGCCTAGCAAAGCTGCGCGTGCCGTCGCCGCCTAGCAAAGCGCCGTGTTCCTTCGGCGCCTAGCAAAGCAGCGCGTGCCTTCGCCGCCTCGCCGCCTAAGAAAGCGCTGCGTCCCTTTCGCCCTCGCCGCCCAACAAAGCGCCCTGTCCCTTCACCGCCTCCCCAATCGCTTCGGCCCTTCGCCGCCTCGCCGCCCAGCAAAGCGCTGCTTGCCTTCGCCGCCTCACACACCGCTGCGTCCCTTCGCCGCCTCGCCGCTTAGCAAACGCCGTAGTAGCGCCGAAGGCACACGGCGCTTTTGTAGGCGCCCAAGGCACGTGGCGCTTTGCTAAGCACCGAGGCAGCGAAGGCACGCAGCGATCTGATGGTGGTGGACGGGCTAGGGCGCCTTGCTAGGCGGCGAGGCGGCGAAGGCACGCAGCGCTGTGCGAGGTGGCGAGGGCACGCAGTGCTTTGGCAGGCACCGAAGGCACTCAGCGCTTTGCCAGGCGCCCAAGGACGCAGCGCTGTGCGAGGCGGCGAGGGCACGCAGCGCTTTGGCAGGCGCCGAAGGCACTCAGCGCTGTGCGAGGTCGCGAGGGCACGCAGTGCTTTGGCAGGCGCCGAAGGCACTCAGCGCTTTGCCAGGCGCCGAAGGCACGCAGCGCTGTGCGAGGCGGTGAGGGCACACAGTGCTTTGCTAGGCGGCGAGCCGACGTGGAGCTTTGCTAGGCGGCGAAGGCACGAGGCGATTGGGGAGGCGGCGAAGGCACACGGCGCTTTGCTAGGCGGCGAGGGCGAGAAGGCACGCAGCGCTCTCTTAGGCGGCGAGGCAGCGAAGGCACGCGCTGCTTTGCTAGGCGCCGAAGGCACGCAGCGCTTCCTTCGTTTGCGAGGCAGCGAAGAGATGGAGCGGTTTGCTTGTTGGCCAGGCAGCGAACAGGCGCTGTGCTTTGCTTTCTGCCACTCAGCGAATACACGCAGCGCTCTGCTTTTTGGCGAGGCACTGAACAGATGCAGCGTTTAGTTTGCGAGGCGGCCAAGAGACGCGGCGCTTTGCATGCTGGCGAGGCGGCGAGCAGATCGAGTGGTTTGCTTTTTGGCGAGGCACTGAACAGATGCAGCGTTTAGTTTGCGAGGCGGCCAAGAGACGCGGCGCTTTGCATGCTGGCGAGGCGGCGAGCAGATCGAGTGGTTTGCTTGTTGGCGAGGCAGCGAAGAGATTCAGCAGTCTCCTTGTTTGTGAGACAGCCAACATGCACAGTGCTTGCTCCTTGTGCGAGGCAGCGAAGAGATGCAGCACTTTGCTTGTGCACCAGGTGGCGCAGTGGCATCGCGGATGGCTTTTTGGCGTGGAGGCGAAGCGAGGCAGCACTTTGCTAGTTGGCGAGGCAGCGAAGAGACGCAGCAGGCTGCTTGTTTGTGAGACAGCCAACATGCCCAGTGGTTAGCTCTTGTGCGAGGCAGCGAATGACCGCCGAGCAAATGGCTTTGTGCGTTCGCCGCCTCGCTGCCTAGCAAAGCGTCGTCTGCCTTGGGCGCCTAGCAAAGCTGCGCGTGCCGTCGCCGTCAGGCAAAGCGCCGTGTTCCTTGGGCGCCTAGCAAGGAACTGCCTGCGTTCGGCGCCTCGCCGCATCGCAGCCTAGCAAAGCGCTGCGTGCCTTCGGCGGCTGGCAAAGCCGTGCGTGCCTTCGCCGCCTCACACACCGCGGCGTGCCTTCGCCGCCTCGCCGCCTGAGAAAGCGCTGCGTGCCTTCTCGCCCTCGCCGCCTAGCAAAGCGCCGTGTCCCTTCACCGCCTCGCCGCCTAGCAAAGCTGCGCGTGCCGTCGCCGCCTAGCAAAGCGCCGTGTTCCTTCGGCGCCTAGCAAAGCAGCGCGTGCCTTCGCCGCCTCGCCGCCTAAGAAAGCGCTGCGTCCCTTTCGCCCTCGCCGCCCAACAAAGCGCCCTGTCCCTTCACCGCCTCCCCAATCGCTTCGGCCCTTCGCCGCCTCGCCGCCCAGCAAAGCGCTGCTTGCCTTCGCCGCCTCACACACCGCTGCGTCCCTTCGCCGCCTCGCCGCTTAGCAAACGCCGTAGTAGCGCCGAAGGCACACGGCGCTTTTGTAGGCGCCCAAGGCACGTGGCGCTTTGCTAAGCAGCGAGGCAGCGAAGGCACGCAGCGATCTGATCGTGGTGGACGGGCTAGGGCGCCTTGCTAGGCGGCGAGGCGGCGAAGGCACGCAGCGCTTTGCCAGGCGCCCAAGGACGCAGCGCTGTGCGAGGCGGCGAGGGCACGCAGTGCTTTGGCAGGCGCCGAAGGCACTCAGCGCTTTGCCAGGCGCCGAAGGCACGCAGCGCTGTGCGAGGTGGCGAGGGCACGCAGTGCTTTGGCAGGCGCCGAAGGCACTCAGCGCTGTGCGAGGTGGCGAGGGCACGCAGTGCTTTGGCAGGCGCCGAAGGCACTCAGCGCTTTGCCAGGCGCCCAAGGACGCAGCGCTGTGCGAGGCGGTGAGGGCACACAGCGCTGTGCTAGGCGGCGAGCCGACGTGGAGCTTTGCTAGGCAGCGAAGGCTGAGGACGCTTTGCTAGGCGCTTTGCTAGGCGGCGAAGGCACGAGGCGATTGGGGAGGCGGCGAAGGCACACGGCGCTTTGCTAGGCGGCGAGGGCGAGAAGGCACGCAGCGCTCTCTTAGGCGGCGAGGCAGCGAAGGCACGCGCTGCTTTGCTAGGCGCCGAAGGCACGCAGCGCTTCCTTCGTTTGCGAGGCAGCGAAGAGATGGAGCGGTTTGCTTGTTGGACAGGCAGCGAACAGGCGCTGTGCTTTGCTTTCTGCCACTCAGCGAATACACGCAGCGCTCTGCTTTTTGGCGAGGCACTGAACAGATGCAGCGTTTAGTTTGCGAGGCGGCCAAGACACGCGGCGCTTTGCATGCTGGCGAGGCGGCGAGCAGATCGAGTGGTTTGCTTGTTGGTGAGGCAGCGAAGAGATGCAGCGGTTTGCTTGTTGGCGAGGCAGCGAAGAGATTCAGCAGTCTCCTTGTTTGTGACACAGCCAACATGCACAGTGCTTGCTCCTTGTGCGAGGCAGCGAAGAGATGCAGCACTTTGCTTGTGCACCAGGTGGCGCAGTGGCATCGCGGATGGCTTTTTGGCGTGGAGGCGAAGCGAGGCAGCACTTTGCTAGTTGGCGAGGCAGCGAAGAGACGCAGCAGGCTGCTTGTTTGTGAGACAGCCAACATGCCCAGTGGTTAGCTCTTGTGCGAGGCAGCGAATGACCGCCGAGCAAATGGCTTTGTGCGTTCGCCGCCTCGCTGCCTAGCAAAGCGTCGTCTGCCTTGGGCGCCTAGCAAAGCTGCGCGTGCCGTCGCCGTCAGGCAAAGCGCCGTGTTCCTTGGGCGCCTAGCAAGGAACTGCCTGCGTTCGGCGCCTCGCCGCATCGCAGCCTAGCAAAGCGCTGCGTGCCTTCGGCGGCTGGCAAAGCCGTGCGTGCCTTCGCCGCCTCACACACCGCGGCGTGCCTTCGCCGCCTGGCAGAGCAGCGCGTGCCTTCGCCGCCTCGCCGCCTGAGAAAGCGCTGCGTGCCTTCTCGCCCTCGCCGCCTAGCAAAGCGCCGTGTCCCTTCACCGCCTCGCCGCCTAGCAAAGCTGCGCGTGCCGTCGCCGCCTAGCAAAGCGCCGTGTTCCTTCGGCGCCTAGCAAAGCAGCGCGTGCCTTCGCCGCCTCGCCGCCTAAGAAAGCGCTGCGTCCCTTTCGCCCTCGCCGCCCAACAAAGCGCCCTGTCCCTTCACCGCCTCCCCAATCGCTTCGGCCCTTCGCCGCCTCGCCGCCCAGCAAAGCGCTGCTTGCCTTCGCCGCCTCACACACTGCTGCGTCCCTTCGCCGCCTCGCCGCTTAGCAAACGCCGTAGTAGCGCCGAAGGCACACGGCGCTTTTGTAGGCGCCCAAGGCACGTGGCGCTTTGCTAAGCACCGAGGCAGCGAAGGCACGCAGCGATCTGATCGTGGTGGACGGGCTAGGGCGCCTTGCTAGGCGGCGAGGCGGCGAAGGCACGCAGCGCTTTGCCAGGCGCCCAAGGACGCAGCGCTGTGCGAGGCGGCGAGGGCACGCAGTGCTTTGGCAGGCGCCGAAGGCACTCAGCGCTTTGCCAGGCGCCCAAGGACGCAGCGCTGTGCGAGGTGGCGAGGGCACGCAGTGCTTTGGCAGGCGCCGAAGGCACTCAGCGCTGTGCGAGGTCGCGAGGGCACGCAGTGCTTTGGCAGGCGCCGAAGGCACTCAGCGCTTTGCCAGGCGCCCAAGGACGCAGCGCTGTGCGAGGCGGTGAGGGCACACAGCGCTGTGCTAGGCGGCGAGCCGACGTGGAGCTTTGCTAGGCAGCGAAGGCTGAGGACGCTTTGCTAGGCGCTTTGCTAGGCGGCGAAGGCACGAGGCGATTGGGGAGGCGGCGAAGGCACACGGCGCTTTGCTAGGCGGCGAGGGCGAGAAGGCACGCAGCGCTCTCTTAGGCGGCGAGGCAGCGAAGGCACGCGCTGCTTTGCTAGGCGCCGAAGGCACGCAGCGCTTCCTTCGTTTGCGAGGCAGCGAAGAGATGGAGCGGTTTGCTTGTTGGCCAGGCAGCGAACAGGCGCTGTGCTTTGCTTTCTGCCACTCAGCGAATACACGCAGCGCTCTGCTTTTTGGCGAGGCACTGAACAGATGCAGCGTTTAGTTTGCGAGGCGGCCAAGACACGCGGCGCTTTGCATGCTGGCGAGGCGGCGAGCAGATCGAGTGGTTTGCTTGTTGGTGAGGCAGCGAAGAGATGCAGCGGTTTGCTTGTTGGCGAGGCAGCGAAGAGATTCAGCAGTCTCCTTGTTTGTGAGACAGCCAACATGCACAGTGCTTGCTCCTTGTGCGAGGCAGCGAAGAGATGCAGCACTTTGCTTGTGCACCAGGTGGCGCAGTGGCATCGCGGATGGCTTTTTGGCGTGGAGGCGAAGCGAGGCAGCACTTTGCTAGTTGGCGAGGCAGCGAAGAGACGCAGCAGGCTGCTTGTTTGTGAGACAGCCAACATGCCCAGTGGTTAGCTCTTGTGCGAGGCAGCGAATGACCGCCGAGCAAATGGCTTTGTGCGTTCGCCGCCTCGCTGCCTAGCAAAGCGTCGTCTGCCTTGGGCGCCTAGCAAAGCTGCGCGTGCCGTCGCCGTCAGGCAAAGCGCCGTGTTCCTTGGGCGCCTAGCAAGGAACTGCCTGCGTTCGGCGCCTCGCCGCATCGCAGCCTAGCAAAGCGCTGCGTGCCTTCGGCGGCTGGCAAAGCCGTGCGTGCCTTCGCCGCCTCACACACCGCGGCGTGCCTTCGCCGCCTGGCAGAGCAGCGCGTGCCTTCGCCGCCTCGCCGCCTGAGAAAGCGCTGCGTGCCTTCTCGCCCTCGCCGCCTAGCAAAGCGCCGTGTCCCTTCACCGCCTCGCCGCCTAGCAAAGCTGCGCGTGCCGTCGCCGCCTAGCAAAGCGCCGTGTTCCTTCGGCGCCTAGCAAAGCAGCGCGTGCCTTCGCCGCCTCGCCGCCTAAGAAAGCGCTGCGTCCCTTTCGCCCTCGCCGCCCAACAAAGCGCCCTGTCCCTTCACCGCCTCCCCAATCGCTTCGGCCCTTCGCCGCCTCGCCGCCCAGCAAAGCGCTGCTTGCCTTCGCCGCCTCACACACCGCTGCGTCCCTTCGCCGCCTCGCCGCTTAGCAAACGCCGTAGTAGCGCCGAAGGCACACGGCGCTTTTGTAGGCGCCCAAGGCACGTGGCGCTTTGCTAAGCAGCGAGGCAGCGAAGGCACGCAGCGATCTGATGGTGGTGGACGGGCTAGGGCGCCTTGCTAGGCGGCGAGGCGGCGAAGGCACGCAGCGCTGTGCGAGGTGGCGAGGGCACGCAGTGCTTTGGCAGGCACCGAAGGCACTCAGCGCTTTGCCAGGCGCCCAAGGACGCAGCGCTGTGCGAGGCGGCGAGGGCACGCAGCGCTTTGGCAGGCGCCGAAGGCACTCAGCGCTGTGCGAGGTCGCGAGGGCACGCAGTGCTTTGGCAGGCGCCGAAGGCACTCAGCGCTTTGCCAGGCGCCGAAGGCACGCAGCGCTGTGCGAGGCGGTGAGGGCACACAGTGCTTTGCTAGGCGGCGAGCCGACGTGGAGCTTTGCTAGGCGGCGAAGGCACGAGGCGATTGGGGAGGCGGCGAAGGCACACGGCGCTTTGCTAGGCGGCGAGGGCGAGAAGGCACGCAGCGCTCTCTTAGGCGGCGAGGCAGCGAAGGCACGCGCTGCTTTGCTAGGCGCCGAAGGCACGCAGCGCTTCCTTCGTTTGCGAGGCAGCGAAGAGATGGAGCGGTTTGCTTGTTGGCCAGGCAGCGAACAGGCGCTGTGCTTTGCTTTCTGCCACTCAGCGAATACACGCAGCGCTCTGCTTTTTGGCGAGGCACTGAACAGATGCAGCGTTTAGTTTGCGAGGCGGCCAAGAGACGCGGCGCTTTGCATGCTGGCGAGGCGGCGAGCAGATCGAGTGGTTTGCTTTTTGGCGAGGCACTGAACAGATGCAGCGTTTAGTTTGCGAGGCGGCCAAGAGACGCGGCGCTTTGCATGCTGGCGAGGCGGCGAGCAGATCGAGTGGTTTGCTTGTTGGCGAGGCAGCGAAGAGATTCAGCAGTCTCCTTGTTTGTGAGACAGCCAACATGCACAGTGCTTGCTCCTTGTGCGAGGCAGCGAAGAGATGCAGCACTTTGCTTGTGCACCAGGTGGCGCAGTGGCATCGCGGATGGCTTTTTGGCGTGGAGGCGAAGCGAGGCAGCACTTTGCTAGTTGGCGAGGCAGCGAAGAGACGCAGCAGGCTGCTTGTTTGTGAGACAGCCAACATGCCCAGTGGTTAGCTCTTGTGCGAGGCAGCGAATGACCGCCGAGCAAATGGCTTTGTGCGTTCGCCGCCTCGCTGCCTAGCAAAGCGTCGTCTGCCTTGGGCGCCTAGCAAAGCTGCGCGTGCCGTCGCCGTCAGGCAAAGCGCCGTGTTCCTTGGGCGCCTAGCAAGGAACTGCCTGCGTTCGGCGCCTCGCCGCATCGCAGCCTAGCAAAGCGCTGCGTGCCTTCGGCGGCTGGCAAAGCCGTGCGTGCCTTCGCCGCCTCACACACCGCGGCGTGCCTTCGCCGCCTCGCCGCCTGAGAAAGCGCTGCGTGCCTTCTCGCCCTCGCCGCCTAGCAAAGCGCCGTGTCCCTTCACCGCCTCGCCGCCTAGCAAAGCTGCGCGTGCCGTCGCCGCCTAGCAAAGCGCCGTGTTCCTTCGGCGCCTAGCAAAGCAGCGCGTGCCTTCGCCGCCTCGCCGCCTAAGAAAGCGCTGCGTCCCTTTCGCCCTCGCCGCCCAACAAAGCGCCCTGTCCCTTCACCGCCTCCCCAATCGCTTCGGCCCTTCGCCGCCTCGCCGCCCAGCAAAGCGCTGCTTGCCTTCGCCGCCTCACACACCGCTGCGTCCCTTCGCCGCCTCGCCGCTTAGCAAACGCCGTAGTAGCGCCGAAGGCACACGGCGCTTTTGTAGGCGCCCAAGGCACGTGGCGCTTTGCTAAGCACCGAGGCAGCGAAGGCACGCAGCGATCTGATCGTGGTGGACGGGCTAGGGCGCCTTGCTAGGCGGCGAGGCGGCGAAGGCACGCAGCGCTTTGCCAGGCGCCCAAGGACGCAGCGCTGTGCGAGGCGGCGAGGGCACGCAGTGCTTTGGCAGGCGCCGAAGGCACTCAGCGCTTTGCCAGGCGCCGAAGGCACGCAGCGCTGTGCGAGGTGGCGAGGGCACGCAGTGCTTTGGCAGGCGCCGAAGGCACTCAGCGCTGTGCGAGGTGGCGAGGGCACGCAGTGCTTTGGCAGGCGCCGAAGGCACTCAGCGCTTTGCCAGGCGCCCAAGGACGCAGCGCTGTGCGAGGCGGTGAGGGCACACAGCGCTGTGCTAGGCGGCGAGCCGACGTGGAGCTTTGCTAGGCAGCGAAGGCTGAGGACGCTTTGCTAGGCGCTTTGCTAGGCGGCGAAGGCACGAGGCGATTGGGGAGGCGGCGAAGGCACACGGCGCTTTGCTAGGCGGCGAGGGCGAGAAGGCACGCAGCGCTCTCTTAGGCGGCGAGGCAGCGAAGGCACGCGCTGCTTTGCTAGGCGCCGAAGGCACGCAGCGCTTCCTTCGTTTGCGAGGCAGCGAAGAGATGGAGCGGTTTGCTTGTTGGCCAGGCAGCGAACAGGCGCTGTGCTTTGCTTTCTGCCACTCAGCGAATACACGCAGCGCTCTGCTTTTTGGCGAGGCACTGAACAGATGCAGCGTTTAGTTTGCGAGGCGGCCAAGACACGCGGCGCTTTGCATGCTGGCGAGGCGGCGAGCAGATCGAGTGGTTTGCTTTTTGGCGAGGCACTGAACAGATGCAGCGTTTAGTTTGCGAGGCGGCCAAGAGACGCGGCGCTTTGCATGCTGGCGAGGCAGCGAGCAGATCGAGTGGTTTGCTTGTTGGCGAGGCAGCGAAGAGATTCAGCAGTCTCCTTGTTTGTGACACAGCCAACATGCACAGTGCTTGCTCCTTGTGCGAGGCAGCGAAGAGATGCAGCACTTTGCTTGTGCACCAGGTGGCACCGCGGATTGCTTTTTGGCGTGGAGGCGAAGCGAGGCAGCACTTTGCTAGTTGGCGAGGCAGCGAAGAGACGCAGCAGGCTGCTTGTTTGTGAGACAGCCAACATGCCCAGTGGTTAGCTCTTGTGCGAGGCAGCGAATGACCGCCGAGCAAATGGCTTTGTGCGTTCGCCGCCTCGCTGCCTAGCAAAGCGTCGTCTGCCTTGGGCGCCTAGCAAAGCTGCGCGTGCCGTCGCCGTCAGGCAAAGCGCCGTGTTCCTTGGGCGCCTAGCAAGGAACTGCCTGCGTTCGGCGCCTCGCCGCATCGCAGCCTAGCAAAGCGCTGCGTGCCTTCGGCGGCTGGCAAAGCCGTGCGTGCCTTCGCCGCCTCACACACCGCGGCGTGCCTTCGCCGCCTGGCAGAGCAGCGCGTGCCTTCGCCGCCTCGCCGCCTGAGAAAGCGCTGCGTGCCTTCTCGCCCTCGCCGCCTAGCAAAGCGCCGTGTCCCTTCACCGCCTCGCCGCCTAGCAAAGCTGCGCGTGCCGTCGCCGCCTAGCAAAGCGCCGTGTTCCTTCGGCGCCTAGCAAAGCAGCGCGTGCCTTCGCCGCCTCGCCGCCTAAGAAAGCGCTGCGTCCCTTTCGCCCTCGCCGCCCAACAAAGCGCCCTGTCCCTTCACCGCCTCCCCAATCGCTTCGGCCCTTCGCCGCCTCGCCGCCCAGCAAAGCGCTGCTTGCCTTCGCCGCCTCACACACTGCTGCGTCCCTTCGCCGCCTCGCCGCTTAGCAAACGCCGTAGTAGCGCCGAAGGCACACGGCGCTTTTGTAGGCGCCCAAGGCACGTGGCGCTTTGCTAAGCAGCGAGGCAGCGAAGGCACGCAGCGATCTGATCGTGGTGGACGGGCTAGGGCGCCTTGCTAGGCGGCGAGGCGGCGAAGGCACGCAGCGCTTTGCCAGGCGCCCAAGGACGCAGCGCTGTGCGAGGCGGCGAGGGCACGCAGTGCTTTGGCAGGCGCCGAAGGCACTCAGCGCTTTGCCAGGCGCCCAAGGACGCAGCGCTGTGCGAGGTGGCGAGGGCACGCAGCGCTTTGGCAGGCGCCGAAGGCACTCAGCGCTGTGCGAGGTGGCGAGGGCACGCAGTGCTTTGGCAGGCGCCGAAGGCACTCAGCGCTTTGCCAGGCGCCGAAGGCACGCAGCGCTGTGCGAGGCGGTGAGGGCACACAGCGCTGTGCTAGGCGGCGAGCCGACGTGGAGCTTTGCTAGGCAGCGAAGGGTGAGGACGCTTTGCTAGGCGCTTTGCTAGGCGGCGAAGGCACGAGGCGATTGGGGAGGCGGCGAAGGCACACGGCGCTTTGCTAGGCGGCGAGGGCGAGAAGGCACGCAGCGCTCTCTTAGGCGGCGAGGCAGCGAAGGCACGCGCTGCTTTGCTAGGCGCCGAAGGCACGCAGCGCTTCCTTCGTTTGCGAGGCAGCGAAGAGATGGAGCGCTTTGCTTGTTGGCCAGGCAGCGAACAGGCGCTGTGCTTTGCTTTCTGCCACTCAGCGAATACACGCAGCGCTCTGCTTTTTGGCGAGGCACTGAACAGATGCAGCGTTTAGTTTGCGAGGCGGCCAAGACACGCGGCGCTTTGCATGCTGGCGAGGCGGCGAGCAGATCGAGTGGTTTGCTTGTTGGTGAGGCAGCGAAGAGATGCAGCGGTTTGCTTGTTGGCGAGGCAGCGAAGAGATTCAGCAGTCTCCTTGTTTGTGACACAGCCAACATGCACAGTGCTTGCTCCTTGTGCGAGGCAGCGAAGAGATGCAGCACTTTGCTTGTGCACCAGGTGGCGCAGTGGCATCGCGGATGGCTTTTTGGCGTGGAGGCGAAGCGAGGCAGCACTTTGCTAGTTGGCGAGGCAGCGAAGAGACGCAGCAGGCTGCTTGTTTGTGAGACAGCCAACATGCCCAGTGGTTAGCTCTTGTGCGAGGCAGCGAATGACCGCCGAGCAAATGGCTTTGTGCGTTCGCCGCCTCGCTGCCTAGCAAAGCGTCGTCTGCCTTGGGCGCCTAGCAAAGCTGCGCGTGCCGTCGCCGTCAGGCAAAGCGCCGTGTTCCTTGGGCGCCTAGCAAGGAACTGCCTGCGTTCGGCGCCTCGCCGCATCGCAGCCTAGCAAAGCGCTGCGTGCCTTCGGCGGCTGGCAAAGCCGTGCGTGCCTTCGCCGCCTCACACACCGCGGCGTGCCTTCGCCGCCTGGCAGAGCAGCGCGTGCCTTCGCCGCCTCGCCGCCTGAGAAAGCGCTGCGTGCCTTCTCGCCCTCGCCGCCTAGCAAAGCGCCGTGTCCCTTCACCGCCTCGCCGCCTAGCAAAGCTGCGCGTGCCGTCGCCGCCTAGCAAAGCGCCGTGTTCCTTCGGCGCCTAGCAAAGCAGCGCGTGCCTTCGCCGCCTCGCCGCCTAAGAAAGCGCTGCGTCCCTTTCGCCCTCGCCGCCCAACAAAGCGCCCTGTCCCTTCACCGCCTCCCCAATCGCTTCGGCCCTTCGCCGCCTCGCCGCCCAGCAAAGCGCTGCTTGCCTTCGCCGCCTCACACACTGCTGCGTCCCTTCGCCGCCTCGCCGCTTAGCAAACGCCGTAGTAGCGCCGAAGGCACACGGCGCTTTTGTAGGCGCCCAAGGCACGTGGCGCTTTGCTAAGCACCGAGGCAGCGAAGGCACGCAGCGATCTGATCGTGGTGGACGGGCTAGGGCGCCTTGCTAGGCGGCGAGGCGGCGAAGGCACGCAGCGCTTTGCCAGGCGCCCAAGGACGCAGCGCTGTGCGAGGCGGCGAGGGCACGCAGTGCTTTGGCAGGCGCCGAAGGCACTCAGCGCTTTGCCAGGCGCCCAAGGACGCAGCGCTGTGCGAGGTGGCGAGGGCACGCAGCGCTTTGGCAGGCGCCGAAGGCACTCAGCGCTGTGCGAGGTGGCGAGGGCACGCAGTGCTTTGGCAGGCGCCGAAGGCACTCAGCGCTTTGCCAGGCACCGAAGGCACGCAGCGCTGTGCGAGGCGGTGAGGGCACACAGCGCTGTGCTAGGCGGCGAGCCGACGTGGAGCTTTGCTAGGCAGCGAAGGGTGAGGACGCTTTGCTAGGCGCTTTGCTAGGCGGCGAAGGCACGAGGCGATTGGGGAGGCGGCGAAGGCACACGGCGCTTTGCTAGGCGGCGAGGGCGAGAAGGCACGCAGCGCTCTCTTAGGCGGCGAGGCAGCGAAGGCACGCGCTGCTTTGCTAGGCGCCGAAGGCACGCAGCGCTTCCTTCGTTTGCGAGGCAGCGAAGAGATGGAGCGCTTTGCTTGTTGGCCAGGCAGCGAACAGGCGCTGTGCTTTGCTTTCTGCCACTCAGCGAATACACGCAGCGCTCTGCTTTTTGGCGAGGCACTGAACAGATGCAGCGTTTAGTTTGCGAGGCGGCCAAGAGACGCGGCGCTTTGCATGCTGGCGAGGCGGCGAGCAGATCGAGTGGTTTGCTTGTTGGTGAGGCAGCGAAGAGATGCAGCGGTTTGCTTGTTGGCGAGGCAGCGAAGAGATTCAGCAGTCTCCTTGTTTGTGACACAGCCAACATGCACAGTGCTTGCTCCTTGTGCGAGGCAGCGAAGAGATGCAGCACTTTGCTTGTGCACCAGGTGGCGCAGTGGCATCGCGGATGGCTTTTTGGCGTGGAGGCGAAGCGAGGCAGCACTTTGCTAGTTGGCGAGGCAGCGAAGAGACGCAGCAGGCTGCTTGTTTGTGAGACAGCCAACATGCCCAGTGGTTAGCTCTTGTGCGAGGCAGCGAATGACCGCCGAGCAAATGGCTTTGTGCGTTCGCCGCCTCGCTGCCTAGCAAAGCGTCGTCTGCCTTGGGCGCCTAGCAAAGCTGCGCGTGCCGTCGCCGTCAGGCAAAGCGCCGTGTTCCTTGGGCGCCTAGCAAGGAACTGCCTGCGTTCGGCGCCTCGCCGCATCGCAGCCTAGCAAAGCGCTGCGTGCCTTCGGCGGCTGGCAAAGCCGTGCGTGCCTTCGCCGCCTCACACACCGCGGCGTGCCTTCGCCGCCTGGCAGAGCAGCGCGTGCCTTCGCCGCCTCGCCGCCTGAGAAAGCGCTGCGTGCCTTCTCGCCCTCGCCGCCTAGCAAAGCGCCGTGTCCCTTCACCGCCTCGCCGCCTAGCAAAGCTGCGCGTGCCGTCGCCGCCTAGCAAAGCGCCGTGTTCCTTCGGCGCCTAGCAAAGCAGCGCGTGCCTTCGCCGCCTCGCCGACTAAGAAAGCGCTGCGTCCCTTTCGCCCTCGCCGCCCAACAAAGCGCCCTGTCCCTTCACCGCCTCCCCAATCGCTTCGGCCCTTCGCCGCCTCGCCGCCCAGCAAAGCGCTGCTTGCCTTCGCCGCCTCACACACTGCTGCGTCCCTTCGCCGCCTCGCCGCTTAGCAAACGCCGTAGTAGCGCCGAAGGCACACGGCGCTTTTGTAGGCGCCCAAGGCACGTGGCGCTTTGCTAAGCACCGAGGCAGCGAAGGCACGCAGCGATCTGATCGTGGTGGACGGGCTAGGGCGCCTTGCTAGGCGGCGAGGCGGCGAAGGCACGCAGCGCTTTGCCAGGCGCCCAAGGACGCAGCGCTGTGCGAGGCGGCGAGGGCACGCAGTGCTTTGGCAGGCGCCGAAGGCACTCAGCGCTTTGCCAGGCGCCCAAGGACGCAGCGCTGTGCGAGGTGGCGAGGGCACGCAGTGCTTTGGCAGGCGCCGAAGGCACTCAGCGCTGTGCGAGGTGGCGAGGGCACGCAGTGCTTTGGCAGGCGCCGAAGGCACTCAGCGCTTTGCCAGGCGCCCAAGGACGCAGCGCTGTGCGAGGCGGTGAGGGCACACAGCGCTGTGCTAGGCGGCGAGCCGACGTGGAGCTTTGCTAGGCAGCGAAGGCTGAGGACGCTTTGCTAGGCGCTTTGCTAGGCGGCGAAGGCACGAGGCGATTGGGGAGGCGGCGAAGGCACACGGCGCTTTGCTAGGCGGCGAGGGCGAGAAGGCACGCAGCGCTCTCTTAGGCGGCGAGGCAGCGAAGGCACGCGCTGCTTTGCTAGGCGCCGAAGGCACGCAGCGCTTCCTTCGTTTGCGAGGCAGCGAAGAGATGGAGCGGTTTGCTTGTTGACCAGGCAGCGAACAGGCGCTGTGCTTTGCTTTCTGCCACTCAGCGAATACACGCAGCGCTCTGCTTTTTGGCGAGGCACTGAACAGATGCAGCGTTTAGTTTGCGAGGCGGCCAAGACACGCGGCGCTTTGCATGCTGGCGAGGCGGCGAGCAGATCGAGTGGTTTGCTTGTTGGTGAGGCAGCGAAGAGATGCAGCGGTTTGCTTGTTGGCGAGGCAGCGAAGAGATTCAGCAGTCTCCTTGTTTGTGAGACAGCCAACATGCACAGTGCTTGCTCCTTGTGCGAGGCAGCGAAGAGATGCAGCACTTTGCTTGTGCACCAGGTGGCGCAGTGGCATCGCGGATGGCTTTTTGGCGTGGAGGCGAAGCGAGGCAGCACTTTGCTAGTTGGCGAGGCAGCGAAGAGACGCAGCAGGCTGCTTGTTTGTGAGACAGCCAACATGCCCAGTGGTTAGCTCTTGTGCGAGGCAGCGAATGACCGCCGAGCAAATGGCTTTGTGCGTTCGCCGCCTCGCTGCCTAGCAAAGCGTCGTCTGCCTTGGGCGCCTAGCAAAGCTGCGCGTGCCGTCGCCGTCAGGCAAAGCGCCGTGTTCCTTGGGCGCCTAGCAAGGAACTGCCTGCGTTCGGCGCCTCGCCGCATCGCAGCCTAGCAAAGCGCTGCGTGCCTTCGGCGGCTGGCAAAGCCGTGCGTGCCTTCGCCGCCTCACACACCGCGGCGTGCCTTCGCCGCCTGGCAGAGCAGCGCGTGCCTTCGCCGCCTCGCCGCCTGAGAAAGCGCTGCGTGCCTTCTCGCCCTCGCCGCCTAGCAAAGCGCCGTGTCCCTTCACCGCCTCGCCGCCTAGCAAAGCTGCGCGTGCCGTCGCCGCCTAGCAAAGCGCCGTGTTCCTTCGGCGCCTAGCAAAGCAGCGCGTGCCTTCGCCGCCTCGCCGCCTAAGAAAGCGCTGCGTCCCTTTCGCCCTCGCCGCCCAACAAAGCGCCCTGTCCCTTCACCGCCTCCCCAATCGCTTCGGCCCTTCGCCGCCTCGCCGCCCAGCAAAGCGCTGCTTGCCTTCGCCGCCTCACACACTGCTGCGTCCCTTCGCCGCCTCGCCGCTTAGCAAACGCCGTAGTAGCGCCGAAGGCACACGGCGCTTTTGTAGGCGCCCAAGGCACGTGGCGCTTTGCTAAGCACCGAGGCAGCGAAGGCACGCAGCGATCTGATCGTGGTGGACGGGCTAGGGCGCCTTGCTAGGCGGCGAGGCGGCGAAGGCACGCAGCGCTTTGCCAGGCGCCCAAGGACGCAGCGCTGTGCGAGGCGGCGAGGGCACGCAGTGCTTTGGCAGGCGCCGAAGGCACTCAGCGCTTTGCCAGGCGCCCAAGGACGCAGCGCTGTGCGAGGTGGCGAGGGCACGCAGCGCTTTGGCAGGCGCCGAAGGCACTCAGCGCTGTGCGAGGTGGCGAGGGCACGCAGTGCTTTGGCAGGCGCCGAAGGCACTCAGCGCTTTGCCAGGCGCCGAAGGCACGCAGCGCTGTGCGAGGCGGTGAGGGCACACAGCGCTGTGCTAGGCGGCGAGCCGACGTGGAGCTTTGCTAGGCAGCGAAGGGTGAGGACGCTTTGCTAGGCGCTTTGCTAGGCGGCGAAGGCACGAGGCGATTGGGGAGGCGGCGAAGGCACACGGCGCTTTGCTAGGCGGCGAGGGCGAGAAGGCACGCAGCGCTCTCTTAGGCGGCGAGGCAGCGAAGGCACGCGCTGCTTTGCTAGGCGCCGAAGGCACGCAGCGCTTCCTTCGTTTGCGAGGCAGCGAAGAGATGGAGCGGTTTGCTTGTTGGCCAGGCAGCGAACAGGCGCTGTGCTTTGCTTTCTGCCACTCAGCGAATACACGCAGCGCTCTGCTTTTTGGCGAGGCACTGAACAGATGCAGCGTTTAGTTTGCGAGGCGGCCAAGACACGCGGCGCTTTGCATGCTGGCGAGGCGGCGAGCAGATCGAGTGGTTTGCTTGTTGGTGAGGCAGCGAAGAGATGCAGCGGTTTGCTTGTTGGCGAGGCAGCGAAGAGATTCAGCAGTCTCCTTGTTTGTGACACAGCCAACATGCACAGTGCTTGCTCCTTGTGCGAGGCAGCGAAGAGATGCAGCACTTTGCTTGTGCACCAGGTGGCGCAGTGGCATCGCGGATGGCTTTTTGGCGTGGAGGCGAAGCGAGGCAGCACTTTGCTAGTTGGCGAGGCAGCGAAGAGACGCAGCAGGCTGCTTGTTTGTGAGACAGCCAACATGCCCAGTGGTTAGCTCTTGTGCGAGGCAGCGAATGACCGCCGAGCAAATGGCTTTGTGCGTTCGCCGCCTCGCTGCCTAGCAAAGCGTCGTCTGCCTTGGGCGCCTAGCAAAGCTGCGCGTGCCGTCGCCGTCAGGCAAAGCGCCGTGTTCCTTGGGCGCCTAGCAAGGAACTGCCTGCGTTCGGCGCCTCGCCGCATCGCAGCCTAGCAAAGCGCTGCGTGCCTTCGGCGGCTGGCAAAGCCGTGCGTGCCTTCGCCGCCTCACACACCGCGGCGTGCCTTCGCCGCCTCGCCGCCTGAGAAAGCGCTGCGTGCCTTCTCGCCCTCGCCGCCTAGCAAAGCGCCGTGTCCCTTCACCGCCTCGCCGCCTAGCAAAGCTGCGCGTGCCGTCGCCGCCTAGCAAAGCGCCGTGTTCCTTCGGCGCCTAGCAAAGCAGCGCGTGCCTTCGCCGCCTCGCCGCCTAAGAAAGCGCTGCGTCCCTTGGGCCCTCGCCGCCCAACAAAGCGCCCTGTCCCTTCACCGCCTCCCCAATCGCTTCGGCCCTTCGCCGCCTCGCCGCCCAGCAAAGCGCTGCTTGCCTTCGCCGCCTCACACACCGCTGCGTCCCTTCGCCGCCTCGCCGCTTAGCAAACGCCGTAGTAGCGCCGAAGGCACACGGCGCTTTTGTAGGCGCCCAAGGCACGTGGCGCTTTGCTAAGCAGCGAGGCAGCGAAGGCACGCAGCGATCTGATCGTGGTGGACGGGCTAGGGCGCCTTGCTAGGCGGCGAGGCGGCGAAGGCACGCAGCGCTTTGCCAGGCGCCCAAGGACGCAGCGCTGTGCGAGGCGGCGAGGGCACGCAGTGCTTTGGCAGGCGCCGAAGGCACTCAGCGCTTTGCCAGGCGCCGAAGGCACACAGCGCTGTGCGAGGTGGCGAGGGCACGCAGTGCTTTGGCAGGCGCCGAAGGCACTCAGCGCTGTGCGAGGTGGCGAGGGCACACAGCGCTGTGCTAGGCGCCGAAGGCACGCAGCGCTGTGCGAGGCGGTGAGGGCACACAGCGCTGTGCTAGGCGGCGAGCCGACGTGGAGCTTTGCTAGGCAGCGAAGGGTGAGGACGCTTTGCTAGGCGCTTTGCTAGGCGGCGAAGGCACGAGGCGATTGGGGAGGCGGCGAAGGCACACGGCGCTTTGCTAGGCGGCGAGGGCGAGAAGGCACGCAGCGCTCTCTTAGGCGGCGAGGCAGCGAAGGCACGCGCTGCTTTGCTAGGCGCCGAAGGCACGCAGCGCTTCCTTCGTTTGCGAGGCAGCGAAGAGATGGAGCGGTTTGCTTGTTGGCCAGGCAGCGAACAGGCGCTGTGCTTTGCTTTCTGCCACTCAGCGAATACACGCAGCGCTCTGCTTTTTGGCGAGGCACTGAACAGATGCAGCGTTTAGTTTGCGAGGCGGCCAAGACACGCGGCGCTTTGCATGCTGGCGAGGCGGCGAGCAGATCGAGTGGTTTGCTTTTTGGCGAGGCAGTGAACAGATGCAGCGTTTAGTTTGCGAGGCGGCCAAGAGACGCGGCGCTTTGCATACTGGCGAGGCAGCGAGCAGATCGAGTGGTTTGCTTGTTGGCGAGGCAGCGAAGAGATTCAGCAGTCTCCTTGTTTGTGACACAGCCAACATGCACAGTGCTTGCTCCTTGTGCGAGGCAGCGAAGAGATGCAGCACTTTGCTTGTGCACCAGGTGGCGCAGTGGCATCGCGGATGGCTTTTTGGCGTGGAGGCGAAGCGAGGCAGCACTTTGCTAGTTGGCGAGGCAGCGAAGAGACGCAGCAGGCTGCTTGTTTGTGAGACAGCCAACATGCCCAGTGGTTAGCTCTTGTGCGAGGCAGCGAATGACCGCCGAGCAAATGGCTTTGTGCGTTCGCCGCCTCGCTGCCTAGCAAAGCGTCGTCTGCCTTGGGCGCCTAGCAAAGCTGCGCGTGCCGTCGCCGTCAGGCAAAGCGCCGTGTTCCTTGGGCGCCTAGCAAGGAACTGCCTGCGTTCGGCGCCTCGCCGCATCGCAGCCTAGCAAAGCGCTGCGTGCCTTCGGCGGCTGGCAAAGCCGTGCGTGCCTTCGCCGCCTCACACACCGCGGCGTGCCTTCGCCGCCTGGCAGAGCAGCGCGTGCCTTCGCCGCCTCGCCGCCTGAGAAAGCGCTGCGTGCCTTCTCGCCCTCGCCGCCTAGCAAAGCGCCGTGTCCCTTCACCGCCTCGCCGCCTAGCAAAGCTGCGCGTGCCGTCGCCGCCTAGCAAAGCGCCGTGTTCCTTCGGCGCCTAGCAAAGCAGCGCGTGCCTTCGCCGCCTCGCCGCCTAAGAAAGCGCTGCGTCCCTTTCGCCCTCGCCGCCCAACAAAGCGCCCTGTCCCTTCACCGCCTCCCCAATCGCTTCGGCCCTTCGCCGCCTCGCCGCCCAGCAAAGCGCTGCTTGCCTTCGCCGCCTCACACACCGCTGCGTCCCTTCGCCGCCTCGCCGCTTAGCAAACGCCGTAGTAGCGCCGAAGGCACACGGCGCTTTTGTAGGCGCCCAAGGCACGTGGCGCTTTGCTAAGCAGCGAGGCAGCGAAGGCACGCAGCGATCTGATCGTGGTGGACGGGCTAGGGCGCCTTGCTAGGCGGCGAGGCGGCGAAGGCACGCAGCGCTTTGCCAGGCGCCCAAGGACGCAGCGCTGTGCGAGGCGGCGAGGGCACGCAGTGCTTTGGCAGGCGCCGAAGGCACTCAGCGCTTTGCCAGGCGCCCAAGGACGCAGCGCTGTGCGAGGTGGCGAGGGCACGCAGCGCTTTGGCAGGCGCCGAAGGCACTCAGCGCTGTGCGAGGTGGCGAGGGCACGCAGTGCTTTGGCAGGCGCCGAAGGCACTCAGCGCTTTGCCAGGCGCCCAAGGACGCAGCGCTGTGCGAGGCGGTGAGGGCACACAGCGCTGTGCTAGGCGGCGAGCCGACGTGGAGCTTTGCTAGGCAGCGAAGGCTGAGGACGCTTTGCTAGGCGCTTTGCTAGGCGGCGAAGGCACGAGGCGATTGGGGAGGCGGCGAAGGCACACGGCGCTTTGCTAGGCGGCGAGGGCGAGAAGGCACGCAGCGCTCTCTTAGGCGGCGAGGCAGCGAAGGCACGCGCTGCTTTGCTAGGCGCCGAAGGCACGCAGCGCTTCCTTCGTTTGCGAGGCAGCGAAGAGATGGAGCGGTTTGCTTGTTGGCCAGGCAGCGAACAGGCGCTGTGCTTTGCTTTCTGCCACTCAGCGAATACACGCAGCGCTCTGCTTTTTGGCGAGGCACTGAACAGATGCAGCGTTTAGTTTGCGAGGCGGCCAAGACACGCGGCGCTTTGCATGCTGGCGAGGCGGCGAGCAGATCGAGTGGTTTGCTTGTTGGTGAGGCAGCGAAGAGATGCAGCGGTTTGCTTGTTGGCGAGGCAGCGAAGAGATTCAGCAGTCTCCTTGTTTGTGACACAGCCAACATGCACAGTGCTTGCTCCTTGTGCGAGGCAGCGAAGAGATGCAGCACTTTGCTTGTGCACCAGGTGGCGCAGTGGCATCGCGGATGGCTTTTTGGCGTGGAGGCGAAGCGAGGCAGCACTTTGCTAGTTGGCGAGGCAGCGAAGAGACGCAGCAGGCTGCTTGTTTGTGAGACAGCCAACATGCCCAGTGGTTAGCTCTTGTGCGAGGCAGCGAATGACCGCCGAGCAAATGGCTTTGTGCGTTCGCCGCCTCGCTGCCTAGCAAAGCGTCGTCTGCCTTGGGCGCCTAGCAAAGCTGCGCGTGCCGTCGCCGTCAGGCAAAGCGCCGTGTTCCTTGGGCGCCTAGCAAGGAACTGCCTGCGTTCGGCGCCTCGCCGCATCGCAGCCTAGCAAAGCGCTGCGTGCCTTCGGCGGCTGGCAAAGCCGTGCGTGCCTTCGCCGCCTCACACACCGCGGCGTGCCTTCGCCGCCTGGCAGAGCAGCGCGTGCCTTCGCCGCCTCGCCGCCTGAGAAAGCGCTGCGTGCCTTCTCGCCCTCGCCGCCTAGCAAAGCGCCGTGTCCCTTCACCGCCTCGCCGCCTAGCAAAGCTGCGCGTGCCGTCGCCGCCTAGCAAAGCGCCGTGTTCCTTCGGCGCCTAGCAAAGCAGCGCGTGCCTTCGCCGCCTCGCCGCCTAAGAAAGCGCTGCGTCCCTTTCGCCCTCGCCGCCCAACAAAGCGCCCTGTCCCTTCACCGCCTCCCCAATCGCTTCGGCCCTTCGCCGCCTCGCCGCCCAGCAAAGCGCTGCTTGCCTTCGCCGCCTCACACACCGCTGCGTCCCTTCGCCGCCTCGCCGCTTAGCAAACGCCGTAGTAGCGCCGAAGGCACACGGCGCTTTTGTAGGCGCCCAAGGCACGTGGCGCTTTGCTAAGCACCGAGGCAGCGAAGGCACGCAGCGATCTGATGGTGGTGGACGGGCTAGGGCGCCTTGCTAGGCGGCGAGGCGGCGAAGGCACGCAGCGCTGTGCGAGGTGGCGAGGGCACGCAGTGCTTTGGCAGGCACCGAAGGCACTCAGCGCTTTGCCAGGCGCCCAAGGACGCAGCGCTGTGCGAGGCGGCGAGGGCACGCAGCGCTTTGGCAGGCGCCGAAGGCACTCAGCGCTGTGCGAGGTCGCGAGGGCACGCAGTGCTTTGGCAGGCGCCGAAGGCACTCAGCGCTTTGCCAGGCGCCGAAGGCACGCAGCGCTGTGCGAGGCGGTGAGGGCACACAGTGCTTTGCTAGGCGGCGAGCCGACGTGGAGCTTTGCTAGGCGGCGAAGGCACGAGGCGATTGGGGAGGCGGCGAAGGCACACGGCGCTTTGCTAGGCGGCGAGGGCGAGAAGGCACGCAGCGCTCTCTTAGGCGGCGAGGCAGCGAAGGCACGCGCTGCTTTGCTAGGCGCCGAAGGCACGCAGCGCTTCCTTCGTTTGCGAGGCAGCGAAGAGATGGAGCGGTTTGCTTGTTGGCCAGGCAGCGAACAGGCGCTGTGCTTTGCTTTCTGCCACTCAGCGAATACACGCAGCGCTCTGCTTTTTGGCGAGGCACTGAACAGATGCAGCGTTTAGTTTGCGAGGCGGCCAAGACACGCGGCGCTTTGCATGCTGGCGAGGCGGCGAGCAGATCGAGTGGTTTGCTTTTTGGCGAGGCACTGAACAGATGCAGCGTTTAGTTTGCGAGGCGGCCAAGAGACGCGGCGCTTTGCATGCTGGCGAGGCGGCGAGCAGATCGAGTGGTTTGCTTGTTGGCGAGGCAGCGAAGAGATTCAGCAGTCTCCTTGTTTGTGACACAGCCAACATGCACAGTGCTTGCTCCTTGTGCGAGGCAGCGAAGAGATGCAGCACTTTGCTTGTGCACCAGGTGGCGCAGTGGCATCGCGGATGGCTTTTTGGCGTGGAGGCGAAGCGAGGCAGCACTTTGCTAGTTGGCGAGGCAGCGAAGAGACGCAGCAGGCTGCTTGTTTGTGAGACAGCCAACATGCCCAGTGGTTAGCTCTTGTGCGAGGCAGCGAATGACCGCCGAGCAAATGGCTTTGTGCGTTCGCCGCCTCGCTGCCTAGCAAAGCGTCGTCTGCCTTGGGCGCCTAGCAAAGCTGCGCGTGCCGTCGCCGTCAGGCAAAGCGCCGTGTTCCTTGGGCGCCTAGCAAGGAACTGCCTGCGTTCGGCGCCTCGCCGCATCGCAGCCTAGCAAAGCGCTGCGTGCCTTCGGCGGCTGGCAAAGCCGTGCGTGCCTTCGCCGCCTCACACACCGCGGCGTGCCTTCGCCGCCTGGCAGAGCAGCGCGTGCCTTCGCCGCCTCGCCGCCTGAGAAAGCGCTGCGTGCCTTCTCGCCCTCGCCGCCTAGCAAAGCGCCGTGTCCCTTCACCGCCTCGCCGCCTAGCAAAGCTGCGCGTGCCGTCGCCGCCTAGCAAAGCGCCGTGTTCCTTCGGCGCCTAGCAAAGCAGCGCGTGCCTTCGCCGCCTCGCCGCCTAAGAAAGCGCTGCGTCCCTTTCGCCCTCGCCGCCCAACAAAGCGCCCTGTCCCTTCACCGCCTCCCCAATCGCTTCGGCCCTTCGCCGCCTCGCCGCCCAGCAAAGCGCTGCTTGCCTTCGCCGCCTCACACACCGCTGCGTCCCTTCGCCGCCTCGCCGCTTAGCAAACGCCGTAGTAGCGCCGAAGGCACACGGCGCTTTTGTAGGCGCCCAAGGCACGTGGCGCTTTGCTAAGCAGCGAGGCAGCGAAGGCACGCAGCGATCTGATCGTGGTGGACGGGCTAGGGCGCCTTGCTAGGCGGCGAGGCGGCGAAGGCACGCAGCGCTTTGCCAGGCGCCCAAGGACGCAGCGCTGTGCGAGGCGGCGAGGGCACGCAGTGCTTTGGCAGGCGCCGAAGGCACTCAGCGCTTTGCCAGGCGCCGAAGGCACGCAGCGCTGTGCGAGGTGGCGAGGGCACGCAGTGCTTTGGCAGGCGCCGAAGGCACTCAGCGCTGTGCGAGGTGGCGAGGGCACGCAGTGCTTTGGCAGGCGCCGAAGGCACTCAGCGCTTTGCCAGGCGCCGAAGGCACGCAGCGCTGTGCGAGGCGGTGAGGGCACACAGCGCTGTGCTAGGCGGCGAGCCGACGTGGAGCTTTGCTAGGCAGCGAAGGCTGAGGACGCTTTGCTAGGCGCTTTGCTAGGCGGCGAAGGCACGAGGCGATTGGGGAGGCGGCGAAGGCACACGGCGCTTTGCTAGGCGGCGAGGGCGAGAAGGCACGCAGCGCTCTCTTAGGCGGCGAGGCAGCGAAGGCACGCGCTGCTTTGCTAGGCGCCGAAGGCACGCAGCGCTTCCTTCGTTTGCGAGGCAGCGAAGAGATGGAGCGGTTTGCTTGTTGGCCAGGCAGCGAACAGGCGCTGTGCTTTGCTTTCTGCCACTCAGCGAATACACGCAGCGCTCTGCTTTTTGGCGAGGCACTGAACAGATGCAGCGTTTAGTTTGCGAGGCGGCCAAGACACGCGGCGCTTTGCATGCTGGCGAGGCGGCGAGCAGATCGAGTGGTTTGCTTGTTGGTGAGGCAGCGAAGAGATGCAGCGGTTTGCTTGTTGGCGAGGCAGCGAAGAGATTCAGCAGTCTCCTTGTTTGTGACACAGCCAACATGCACAGTGCTTGCTCCTTGTGCGAGGCAGCGAAGAGATGCAGCACTTTGCTTGTGCACCAGGTGGCGCAGTGGCATCGCGGATGGCTTTTTGGCGTGGAGGCGAAGCGAGGCAGCACTTTGCTAGTTGGCGAGGCAGTGAAGAGACGCAGCAGGCTGCTTGTTTGTGAGACAGCCAACATGCCCAGTGGTTAGCTCTTGTGCGAGGCAGCGAATGACCGCCGAGCAAATGGCTTTGTGCGTTCGCCGCCTCGCTGCCTAGCAAAGCGTCGTCTGCCTTGGGCGCCTAGCAAAGCTGCGCGTGCCGTCGCCGTCAGGCAAAGCGCCGTGTTCCTTGGGCGCCTAGCAAGGAACTGCCTGCGTTCGGCGCCTCGCCGCATCGCAGCCTAGCAAAGCGCTGCGTGCCTTCGGCGGCTGGCAAAGCCGTGCGTGCCTTCGCCGCCTCACACACCGCGGCGTGCCTTCGCCGCCTGGCAGAGCAGCGCGTGCCTTCGCCGCCTCGCCGCCTAAGAAAGCGCTGCGTCCCTTTCGCCCTCGCCGCCCAACAAAGCGCCCTGTCCCTTCACCGCCTCCCCAATCGCTTCGGCCCTTCGCCGCCTCGCCGCCCAGCAAAGCGCTGCTTGCCTTCGCCGCCTCACACACTGCTGCGTCCCTTCGCCGCCTCGCCGCTTAGCAAACGCCGTAGTAGCGCCGAAGGCACACGGCGCTTTTGTAGGCGCCCAAGGCACGTGGCGCTTTGCTAAGCAGCGAGGCAGCGAAGGCACGCAGCGATCTGATCGTGGTGGACGGGCTAGGGCGCCTTGCTAGGCGGCGAGGCGGCGAAGGCACGCAGCGCTTTGCCAGGCGCCCAAGGACGCAGCGCTGTGCGAGGCGGCGAGGGCACGCAGTGCTTTGGCAGGCGCCGAAGGCACTCAGCGCTTTGCCAGGCGCCCAAGGACGCAGCGCTGTGCGAGGTGGCGAGGGCACGCAGCGCTTTGGCAGGCGCCGAAGGCACTCAGCGCTGTGCGAGGTGGCGAGGGCACGCAGTGCTTTGGCAGGCGCCGAAGGCACTCAGCGCTTTGCCAGGCGCCGAAGGCACGCAGCGCTGTGCGAGGCGGTGAGGGCACACAGCGCTGTGCTAGGCAGCGAGCCGACGTGGAGCTTTGCTAGGCAGCGAAGGGTGAGGACGCTTTGCTAGGCGCTTTGCTAGGCGGCGAAGGCACGAGGCGATTGGGGAGGCGGCGAAGGCACACGGCGCTTTGCTAGGCGGCGAGGGCGAGAAGGCACGCAGCGCTCTCTTAGGCGGCGAGGCAGCGAAGGCACGCGCTGCTTTGCTAGGCGCCGAAGGCACGCAGCGCTTCCTTCGTTTGCGAGGCAGCGAAGAGATGGAGCGGTTTGCTTGTTGGCCAGGCAGCGAACAGGCGCTGTGCTTTGCTTTCTGCCACTCAGCGAATACACGCAGCGCTCTGCTTTTTGGCGAGGCACTGAACAGATGCAGCGTTTAGTTTGCGAGGCGGCCAAGAGACGCGGCGCTTTGCATGCTGGCGAGGCGGCGAGCAGATCGAGTGGTTTGCTTTTTGGCGAGGCACTGAACAGATGCAGCGTTTAGTTTGCGAGGCGGCCAAGAGACGCGGCGCTTTGCATGCTGGCGAGGCGGCGAGCAGATCGAGCGGTTTGCTAGTTGGCGAGGCAGCGAAGAGACGCAGCAGGCTGCTTGTTTGTGAGACAGCCAACATGCCCAGTGGTTAGCTCTTGTGCGAGGCAGCGAATGACCGCCGAGCAAATGGCTTTGTGCGTTCGCCGCCTCGCTGCCTAGCAAAGCGTCGTCTGCCTTGGGCGCCTAGCAAAGCTGCGCGTGCCGTCGCCGTCAGGCAAAGCGCCGTGTTCCTTGGGCGCCTAGCAAGGAACTGCCTGCGTTCGGCGCCTCGCCGCATCGCAGCCTAGCAAAGCGCTGCGTGCCTTCGGCGGCTGGCAAAGCCGTGCGTGCCTTCGCCGCCTCACACACCGCGGCGTGCCTTCGCCGCCTGGCAGAGCAGCGCGTGCCTTCGCCGCCTCGCCGCCTGAGAAAGCGCTGCGTGCCTTCTCGCCCTCGCCGCCTAGCAAAGCGCCGTGTCCCTTCACCGCCTCGCCGCCTAGCAAAGCTGCGCGTGCCGTCGCCGCCTAGCAAAGCGCCGTGTTCCTTCGGCGCCTAGCAAAGCAGCGCGTGCCTTCGCCGCCTCGCCGCCTAAGAAAGCGCTGCGTCCCTTTCGCCCTCGCCGCCCAACAAAGCGCCCTGTCCCTTCACCGCCTCCCCAATCGCTTCGGCCCTTCGCCGCCTCGCCGCCCAGCAAAGCGCTGCTTGCCTTCGCCGCCTCACACACCGCTGCGTCCCTTCGCCGCCTCGCCGCTTAGCAAACGCCGTAGTAGCGCCGAAGGCACACGGCGCTTTTGTAGGCGCCCAAGGCACGTGGCGCTTTGCTAAGCAGCGAGGCAGCGAAGGCACGCAGCGATCTGATCGTGGTGGACGGGCTAGGGCGCCTTGCTAGGCGGCGAGGCGGCGAAGGCACGCAGCGCTTTGCCAGGCGCCCAAGGACGCAGCGCTGTGCGAGGCGGCGAGGGCACGCAGTGCTTTGGCAGGCGCCGAAGGCACTCAGCGCTTTGCCAGGCGCCCAAGGACGCAGCGCTGTGCGAGGTGGCGAGGGCACGCAGCGCTTTGGCAGGCGCCGAAGGCACTCAGCGCTGTGCGAGGTGGCGAGGGCACGCAGTGCTTTGGCAGGCGCCGAAGGCACTCAGCGCTTTGCCAGGCGCCGAAGGCACTCAGCGCTGTGCGAGGCGGTGAGGGCACACAGCGCTGTGCTAGGCGGCGAGCCGACGTGGAGCTTTGCTAGGCAGCGAAGGGTGAGGACGCTTTGCTAGGCGCTTTGCTAGGCGGCGAAGGCACGAGGCGATTGGGGAGGCGGCGAAGGCACACGGCGCTTTGCTAGGCGGCGAGGGCGAGAAGGCACGCAGCGCTCTCTTAGGCGGCGAGGCAGCGAAGGCACGCGCTGCTTTGCTAGGCGCCGAAGGCACGCAGCGCTTCCTTCGTTTGCGAGGCAGCGAAGAGATGGAGCGGTTTGCTTGTTGGCCAGGCAGCGAACAGGCGCTGTGCTTTGCTTTCTGCCACTCAGCGAATACACGCAGCGCTCTGCTTTTTGGCGAGGCACTGAACAGATGCAGCGTTTAGTTTGCGAGGCGGCCAAGACACGCGGCGCTTTGCATGCTGGCGAGGCGGCGAGCAGATCGAGTGGTTTGCTTGTTGGTGAGGCAGCGAAGAGATGCAGCGGTTTGCTTGTTGGCGAGGCAGCGAAGAGATTCAGCAGTCTCCTTGTTTGTGACACAGCCAACATGCACAGTGCTTGCTCCTTGTGCGAGGCAGCGAAGAGATGCAGCACTTTGCTTGTGCACCAGGTGGCGCAGTGGCATCGCGGATGGCTTTTTGGCGTGGAGGCGAAGCGAGGCAGCACTTTGCTAGTTGGCGAGGCAGCGAAGAGACGCAGCAGGCTGCTTGTTTGTGAGACAGCCAACATGCCCAGTGGTTAGCTCTTGTGCGAGGCAGCGAATGACCGCCGAGCAAATGGCTTTGTGCGTTCGCCGCCTCGCTGCCTAGCAAAGCGTCGTCTGCCTTGGGCGCATAGCAAAGCTGCGCGTGCCGTCGCCGTCAGGCAAAGCGCCGTGTTCCTTGGGCGCCTAGCAAGGAACTGCCTGCGTTCGGCGCCTCGCCGCATCGCAGCCTAGCAAAGCGCTGCGTGCCTTCGGCGGCTGGCAAAGCCGTGCGTGCCTTCGCCGCCTCACACACCGCGGCGTGCCTTCGCCGCCTGGCAGAGCAGCGCGTGCCTTCGCCGCCTCGCCGCCTGAGAAAGCGCTGCGTGCCTTCTCGCCCTCGCCGCCTAGCAAAGCGCCGTGTCCCTTCACCGCCTCGCCGCCTAGCAAAGCTGCGCGTGCCGTCGCCGCCTAGCAAAGCGCCGTGTTCCTTCGGCGCCTAGCAAAGCAGCGCGTGCCTTCGCCGCCTCGCCGCCTAAGAAAGCGCTGCGTCCCTTTCGCCCTCGCCACCCAACAAAGCGCCCTGTCCCTTCACCGCCTCCCCAATCGCTTCGGCCCTTCGCCGCCTCGCCGCCCAGCAAAGCGCTGCTTGCCTTCGCCGCCTCACACACCGCTGCGTCCCTTCGCCGCCTCGCCGCTTAGCAAACGCCGTAGTAGCGCCGAAGGCACACGGCGCTTTTGTAGGCGCCCAAGGCACGTGGCGCTTTGCTAAGCAGCGAGGCAGCGAAGGCACGCAGCGATCTGATCGTGGTGGACGGGCTAGGGCGCCTTGCTAGGCGGCGAGGCGGCGAAGGCACGCAGCGCTTTGCCAGGCGCCCAAGGACGCAGCGCTGTGCGAGGCGGCGAGGGCACGCAGTGCTTTGGCAGGCGCCGAAGGCACTCAGCGCTTTGCCAGGCGCCGAAGGCACGCAGCGCTGTGCGAGGTGGCGAGGGCACGCAGTGCTTTGGCAGGCGCCGAAGGCACTCAGCGCTGTGCGAGGTGGCGAGGGCACGCAGTGCTTTGGCAGGCGCCGAAGGCACTCAGCGCTTTGCCAGGCGCCCAAGGACGCAGCGCTGTGCGAGGCGGTGAGGGCACACAGCGCTGTGCTAGGCGGCGAGCCGACGTGGAGCTTTGCTAGGCAGCGAAGGCTGAGGACGCTTTGCTAGGCGCTTTGCTAGGCGGCGAAGGCACGAGGCGATTGGGGAGGCGGCGAAGGCACACGGCGCTTTGCTAGGCGGCGAGGGCGAGAAGGCACGCAGCGCTCTCTTAGGCGGCGAGGCAGCGAAGGCACGCGCTGCTTTGCTAGGCGCCGAAGGCACGCAGCGCTTCCTTCGTTTGCGAGGCAGCGAAGAGATGGAGCGGTTTGCTTGTTGGCCAGGCAGCGAACAGGCGCTGTGCTTTGCTTTCTGCCACTCAGCGAATACACGCAGCGCTCTGCTTTTTGGCGAGGCACTGAACAGATGCAGCGTTTAGTTTGCGAGGCGGCCAAGACACGCGGCGCTTTGCATGCTGGCGAGGCGGCGAGCAGATCGAGTGGTTTGCTTTTTGGCGAGGCAGTGAACAGATGCAGCGTTTAGTTTGCGAGGCGGCCAAGAGACGCGGCGCTTTGCATACTGGCGAGGCAGCGAGCAGATCGAGTGGTTTGCTTGTTGGCGAGGCAGCGAAGAGATTCAGCAGTCTCCTTGTTTGTGACACAGCCAACATGCACAGTGCTTGCTCCTTGTGCGAGGCAGCGAAGAGATGCAGCACTTTGCTTGTGCACCAGGTGGCGCAGTGGCATCGCGGATGGCTTTTTGGCGTGGAGGCGAAGCGAGGCAGCACTTTGCTAGTTGGCGAGGCAGCGAAGAGACGCAGCAGGCTGCTTGTTTGTGAGACAGCCAACATGCCCAGTGGTTAGCTCTTGTGCGAGGCAGCGAATGACCGCCGAGCAAATGGCTTTGTGCGTTCGCCGCCTCGCTGCCTAGCAAAGCGTCGTCTGCCTTGGGCGCATAGCAAAGCTGCGCGTGCCGTCGCCGTCAGGCAAAGCGCCGTGTTCCTTGGGCGCCTAGCAAGGAACTGCCTGCGTTCGGCGCCTCGCCGCATCGCAGCCTAGCAAAGCGCTGCGTGCCTTCGGCGGCTGGCAAAGCCGTGCGTGCCTTCGCCGCCTCACACACCGCGGCGTGCCTTCGCCGCCTGGCAGAGCAGCGCGTGCCTTCGCCGCCTCGCCGCCTGAGAAAGCGCTGCGTGCCTTCTCGCCCTCGCCGCCTAGCAAAGCGCCGTGTCCCTTCACCGCCTCGCCGCCTAGCAAAGCTGCGCGTGCCGTCGCCGCCTAGCAAAGCGCCGTGTTCCTTCGGCGCCTAGCAAAGCAGCGCGTGCCTTCGCCGCCTCGCCGCCTAAGAAAGCGCTGCGTCCCTTTCGCCCTCGCCACCCAACAAAGCGCCCTGTCCCTTCACCGCCTCCCCAATCGCTTCGGCCCTTCGCCGCCTCGCCGCCCAGCAAAGCGCTGCTTGCCTTCGCCGCCTCACACACCGCTGCGTCCCTTCGCCGCCTCGCCGCTTAGCAAACGCCGTAGTAGCGCCGAAGGCACACGGCGCTTTTGTAGGCGCCCAAGGCACGTGGCGCTTTGCTAAGCAGCGAGGCAGCGAAGGCACGCAGCGATCTGATGGTGGTGGACGGGCTAGGGCGCCTTGCTAGGCGGCGAGGCGGCGAAGGCACGCAGCGCTGTGCGAGGTGGCGAGGGCACGCAGTGCTTTGGCAGGCACCGAAGGCACTCAGCGCTTTGCCAGGCGCCCAAGGACGCAGCGCTGTGCGAGGCGGCGAGGGCACGCAGCGCTTTGGCAGGCGCCGAAGGCACTCAGCGCTGTGCGAGGTCGCGAGGGCACGCAGTGCTTTGGCAGGCGCCGAAGGCACTCAGCGCTTTGCCAGGCGCCGAAGGCACGCAGCGCTGTGCGAGGCGGTGAGGGCACACAGTGCTTTGCTAGGCGGCGAGCCGACGTGGAGCTTTGCTAGGCGGCGAAGGCACGAGGCGATTGGGGAGGCGGCGAAGGCACACGGCGCTTTGCTAGGCGGCGAGGGCGAGAAGGCACGCAGCGCTCTCTTAGGCGGCGAGGCAGCGAAGGCACGCGCTGCTTTGCTAGGCGCCGAAGGCACGCAGCGCTTCCTTCGTTTGCGAGGCAGCGAAGAGATGGAGCGGTTTGCTTGTTGGCCAGGCAGCGAACAGGCGCTGTGCTTTGCTTTCTGCCACTCAGCGAATACACGCAGCGCTCTGCTTTTTGGCGAGGCACTGAACAGATGCAGCGTTTAGTTTGCGAGGCGGCCAAGACACGCGGCGCTTTGCATGCTGGCGAGGCGGCGAGCAGATCGAGTGGTTTGCTTTTTGGCGAGGCACTGAACAGATGCAGCGTTTAGTTTGCGAGGCGGCCAAGAGACGCGGCGCTTTGCATGCTGGCGAGGCGGCGAGCAGATCGAGTGGTTTGCTTGTTGGCGAGGCAGCGAAGAGATTCAGCAGTCTCCTTGTTTGTGAGACAGCCAACATGCACAGTGCTTGCTCCTTGTGCGAGGCAGCGAAGAGATGCAGCACTTTGCTTGTGCACCAGGTGGCGCAGTGGCATCGCGGATGGCTTTTTGGCGTGGAGGCGAAGCGAGGCAGCACTTTGCTAGTTGGCGAGGCAGCGAAGAGACGCAGCAGGCTGCTTGTTTGTGAGACAGCCAACATGCCCAGTGGTTAGCTCTTGTGCGAGGCAGCGAATGACCGCCGAGCAAATGGCTTTGTGCGTTCGCCGCCTCGCTGCCTAGCAAAGCGTCGTCTGCCTTGGGCGCCTAGCAAAGCTGCGCGTGCCGTCGCCGTCAGGCAAAGCGCCGTGTTCCTTGGGCGCCTAGCAAGGAACTGCCTGCGTTCGGCGCCTCGCCGCATCGCAGCCTAGCAAAGCGCTGCGTGCCTTCGGCGGCTGGCAAAGCCGTGCGTGCCTTCGCCGCCTCACACACCGCGGCGTGCCTTCGCCGCCTCGCCGCCTGAGAAAGCGCTGCGTGCCTTCTCGCCCTCGCCGCCTAGCAAAGCGCCGTGTCCCTTCACCGCCTCGCCGCCTAGCAAAGCTGCGCGTGCCGTCGCCGCCTAGCAAAGCGCCGTGTTCCTTCGGCGCCTAGCAAAGCAGCGCGTGCCTTCGCCGCCTCGCCGCCTAAGAAAGCGCTGCGTCCCTTGGGCCCTCGCCGCCCAACAAAGTGCCCTGTCCCTTCACCGCCTCCCCAATCGCTTCGGCCCTTCGCCGCCTCGCCGCCCAGCAAAGCGCTGCTTGCCTTCGCCGCCTCACACACCGCTGCGTCCCTTCGCCGCCTCGCCGCTTAGCAAACGCCGTAGTAGCGCCGAAGGCACACGGCGCTTTTGTAGGCGCCCAAGGCACGTGGCGCTTTGCTAAGCAGCGAGGCAGCGAAGGCACGCAGCGATCTGATCGTGGTGGACGGGCTAGGGCGCCTTGCTAGGCGGCGAGGCGGCGAAGGCACGCAGCGCTTTGCCAGGCGCCCAAGGACGCAGCGCTGTGCGAGGCGGCGAGGGCACGCAGTGCTTTGGCAGGCGCCGAAGGCACTCAGCGCTTTGCCAGGCGCCGAAGGCACGCAGCGCTGTGCGAGGTGGCGAGGGCACGCAGTGCTTTGGCAGGCGCCGAAGGCACTCAGCGCTGTGCGAGGTGGCGAGGGCACGCAGTGCTTTGGCAGGCGCCGAAGGCACTCAGCGCTTTGCCAGGCGCCCAAGGACGCAGCGCTGTGCGAGGCGGTGAGGGCACACAGCGCTGTGCTAGGCGGCGAGCCGACGTGGAGCTTTGCTAGGCAGCGAAGGCTGAGGACGCTTTGCTAGGCGCTTTGCTAGGCGGCGAAGGCACGAGGCGATTGGGGAGGCGGCGAAGGCACACGGCGCTTTGCTAGGCGGCGAGGGCGAGAAGGCACGCAGCGCTCTCTTAGGCGGCGAGGCAGCGAAGGCACGCGCTGCTTTGCTAGGCGCCGAAGGCACGCAGCGCTTCCTTCGTTTGCGAGGCAGCGAAGAGATGGAGCGGTTTGCTTGTTGGCCAGGCAGCGAACAGGCGCTGTGCTTTGCTTTCTGCCACTCAGCGAATACACGCAGCGCTCTGCTTTTTGGCGAGGCACTGAACAGATGCAGCGTTTAGTTTGCGAGGCGGCCAAGACACGCGGCGCTTTGCATGCTGGCGAGGCGGCGAGCAGATCGAGTGGTTTGCTTTTTGGCGAGGCAGTGAACAGATGCAGCGTTTAGTTTGCGAGGCGGCCAAGAGACGCGGCGCTTTGCATACTGGCGAGGCAGCGAGCAGATCGAGTGGTTTGCTTGTTGGCGAGGCAGCGAAGAGATTCAGCAGTCTCCTTGTTTGTGACACAGCCAACATGCACAGTGCTTGCTCCTTGTGCGAGGCAGCGAAGAGATGCAGCACTTTGCTTGTGCACCAGGTGGCGCAGTGGCATCGCGGATGGCTTTTTGGCGTGGAGGCGAAGCGAGGCAGCACTTTGCTAGTTGGCGAGGCAGCGAAGAGACGCAGCAGGCTGCTTGTTTGTGAGACAGCCAACATGCCCAGTGGTTAGCTCTTGTGCGAGGCAGCGAATGACCGCCGAGCAAATGGCTTTGTGCGTTCGCCGCCTCGCTGCCTAGCAAAGCGTCGTCTGCCTTGGGCGCATAGCAAAGCTGCGCGTGCCGTCGCCGTCAGGCAAAGCGCCGTGTTCCTTGGGCGCCTAGCAAGGAACTGCCTGCGTTCGGCGCCTCGCCGCATCGCAGCCTAGCAAAGCGCTGCGTGCCTTCGGCGGCTGGCAAAGCCGTGCGTGCCTTCGCCGCCTCACACACCGCGGCGTGCCTTCGCCGCCTGGCAGAGCAGCGCGTGCCTTCGCCGCCTCGCCGCCTGAGAAAGCGCTGCGTGCCTTCTCGCCCTCGCCGCCTAGCAAAGCGCCGTGTCCCTTCACCGCCTCGCCGCCTAGCAAAGCTGCGCGTGCCGTCGCCGCCTAGCAAAGCGCCGTGTTCCTTCGGCGCCTAGCAAAGCAGCGCGTGCCTTCGCCGCCTCGCCGCCTAAGAAAGCGCTGCGTCCCTTTCGCCCTCGCCACCCAACAAAGCGCCCTGTCCCTTCACCGCCTCCCCAATCGCTTCGGCCCTTCGCCGCCTCGCCGCCCAGCAAAGCGCTGCTTGCCTTCGCCGCCTCACACACCGCTGCGTCCCTTCGCCGCCTCGCCGCTTAGCAAACGCCGTAGTAGCGCCGAAGGCACACGGCGCTTTTGTAGGCGCCCAAGGCACGTGGCGCTTTGCTAAGCAGCGAGGCAGCGAAGGCACGCAGCGATCTGATCGTGGTGGACGGGCTAGGGCGCCTTGCTAGGCGGCGAGGCGGCGAAGGCACGCAGCGCTTTGCCAGGCGCCCAAGGACGCAGCGCTGTGCGAGGCGGCGAGGGCACGCAGTGCTTTGGCAGGCGCCGAAGGCACTCAGCGCTTTGCCAGGCGCCGAAGGCACGCAGCGCTGTGCGAGGTGGCGAGGGCACGCAGTGCTTTGGCAGGCGCCGAAGGCACTCAGCGCTGTGCGAGGTGGCGAGGGCACGCAGTGCTTTGGCAGGCGCCGAAGGCACTCAGCGCTTTGCCAGGCGCCCAAGGACGCAGCGCTGTGCGAGGCGGTGAGGGCACACAGCGCTGTGCTAGGCGGCGAGCCGACGTGGAGCTTTGCTAGGCAGCGAAGGCTGAGGACGCTTTGCTAGGCGCTTTGCTAGGCGGCGAAGGCACGAGGCGATTGGGGAGGCGGCGAAGGCACACGGCGCTTTGCTAGGCGGCGAGGGCGAGAAGGCACGCAGCGCTCTCTTAGGCGGCGAGGCAGCGAAGGCACGCGCTGCTTTGCTAGGCGCCGAAGGCACGCAGCGCTTCCTTCGTTTGCGAGGCAGCGAAGAGATGGAGCGGTTTGCTTGTTGGCCAGGCAGCGAACAGGCGCTGTGCTTTGCTTTCTGCCACTCAGCGAATACACGCAGCGCTCTGCTTTTTGGCGAGGCACTGAACAGATGCAGCGTTTAGTTTGCGAGGCGGCCAAGACACGCGGCGCTTTGCATGCTGGCGAGGCGGCGAGCAGATCGAGTGGTTTGCTTTTTGGCGAGGCACTGAACAGATGCAGCGTTTAGTTTGCGAGGCGGCCAAGAGACGCGGCGCTTTGCATGCTGGCGAGGCAGCGAGCAGATCGAGTGGTTTGCTTGTTGGCGAGGCAGCGAAGAGATTCAGCAGTCTCCTTGTTTGTGACACAGCCAACATGCACAGTGCTTGCTCCTTGTGCGAGGCAGCGAAGAGATGCAGCACTTTGCTTGTGCACCAGGTGGCGCAGTGGCATCGCGGATGGCTTTTTGGCGTGGAGGCGAAGCGAGGCAGCACTTTGCTAGTTGGCGAGGCAGCGAAGAGACGCAGCAGGCTGCTTGTTTGTGAGACAGCCAACATGCCCAGTGGTTAGCTCTTGTGCGAGGCAGCGAATGACCGCCGAGCAAATGGCTTTGTGCGTTCGCCGCCTCGCTGCCTAGCAAAGCGTCGTCTGCCTTGGGCGCCTAGCAAAGCTGCGCGTGCCGTCGCCGTCAGGCAAAGCGCCGTGTTCCTTGGGCGCCTAGCAAGGAACTGCCTGCGTTCGGCGCCTCGCCGCATCGCAGCCTAGCAAAGCGCTGCGTGCCTTCGGCGGCTGGCAAAGCCGTGCGTGCCTTCGCCGCCTCACACACCGCGGCGTGCCTTCGCCGCCTGGCAGAGCAGCGCGTGCCTTCGCCGCCTCGCCGCCTGAGAAAGCGCTGCGTGCCTTCTCGCCCTCGCCGCCTAGCAAAGCGCCGTGTCCCTTCACCGCCTCGCCGCCTAGCAAAGCTGCGCGTGCCGTCGCCGCCTAGCAAAGCGCCGTGTTCCTTCGGCGCCTAGCAAAGCAGCGCGTGCCTTCGCCGCCTCGCCGCCTAAGAAAGCGCTGCGTCCCTTTCGCCCTCGCCGCCCAACAAAGCGCCCTGTCCCTTCACCGCCTCCCCAATCGCTTCGGCCCTTCGCCGCCTCGCCGCCCAGCAAAGCGCTGCTTGCCTTCGCCGCCTCACACACCGCTGCGTCCCTTCGCCGCCTCGCCGCTTAGCAAACGCCGTAGTAGCGCCGAAGGCACACGGCGCTTTTGTAGGCGCCCAAGGCACGTGGCGCTTTGCTAAGCAGCGAGGCAGCGAAGGCACGCAGCGATCTGATCGTGGTGGACGGGCTAGGGCGCCTTGCTAGGCGGCGAGGCGGCGAAGGCACGCAGCGCTTTGCCAGGCGCCCAAGGACGCAGCGCTGTGCGAGGCGGCGAGGGCACGCAGTGCTTTGGCAGGCGCCGAAGGCACTCAGCGCTTTGCCAGGCGCCCAAGGACGCAGCGCTGTGCGAGGTGGCGAGGGCACGCAGCGCTTTGGCAGGCGCCGAAGGCACTCAGCGCTGTGCGAGGTGGCGAGGGCACGCAGTGCTTTGGCAGGCGCCGAAGGCACTCAGCGCTTTGCCAGGCGCCGAAGGCACGCAGCGCTGTGCGAGGCGGTGAGGGCACACAGCGCTGTGCTAGGCAGCGAGCCGACGTGGAGCTTTGCTAGGCAGCGAAGGGTGAGGACGCTTTGCTAGGCGCTTTGCTAGGCGGCGAAGGCACGAGGCGATTGGGGAGGCGGCGAAGGCACACGGCGCTTTGCTAGGCGGCGAGGGCGAGAAGGCACGCAGCGCTCTCTTAGGCGGCGAGGCAGCGAAGGCACGCGCTGCTTTGCTAGGCGCCGAAGGCACGCAGCGCTTCCTTCGTTTGCGAGGCAGCGAAGAGATGGAGCGGTTTGCTTGTTGGCCAGGCAGCGAACAGGCGCTGTGCTTTGCTTTCTGCCACTCAGCGAATACACGCAGCGCTCTGCTTTTTGGCGAGGCACTGAACAGATGCAGCGTTTAGTTTGCGAGGCGGCCAAGACACGCGGCGCTTTGCATGCTGGCGAGGCGGCGAGCAGATCGAGTGGTTTGCTTGTTGGTGAGGCAGCGAAGAGATGCAGCGGTTTGCTTGTTGGCGAGGCAGCGAAGAGATTCAGCAGTCTCCTTGTTTGTGACACAGCCAACATGCACAGTGCTTGCTCCTTGTGCGAGGCAGCGAAGAGATGCAGCACTTTGCTTGTGCACCAGGTGGCGCAGTGGCATCGCGGATGGCTTTTTGGCGTGGAGGCGAAGCGAGGCAGCACTTTGCTAGTTGGCGAGGCAGCGAAGAGACGCAGCAGGCTGCTTGTTTGTGAGACAGCCAACATGCCCAGTGGTTAGCTCTTGTGCGAGGCAGCGAATGACCGCCGAGCAAATGGCTTTGTGCGTTCGCCGCCTCGCTGCCTAGCAAAGCGTCGTCTGCCTTGGGCGCCTAGCAAAGCTGCGCGTGCCGTCGCCGTCAGGCAAAGCGCCGTGTTCCTTGGGCGCCTAGCAAGGAACTGCCTGCGTTCGGCGCCTCGCCGCATCGCAGCCTAGCAAAGCGCTGCGTGCCTTCGGCGGCTGGCAAAGCCGTGCGTGCCTTCGCCGCCTCACACACCGCGGCGTGCCTTCGCCGCCTGGCAGAGCAGCGCGTGCCTTCGCCGCCTCGCCGCCTGAGAAAGCGCTGCGTGCCTTCTCGCCCTCGCCGCCTAGCAAAGCGCCGTGTCCCTTCACCGCCTCGCCGCCTAGCAAAGCTGCGCGTGCCGTCGCCGCCTAGCAAAGCGCCGTGTTCCTTCGGCGCCTAGCAAAGCAGCGCGTGCCTTCGCCGCCTCGCCGCCTAAGAAAGCGCTGCGTCCCTTTCGCCCTCGCCGCCCAACAAAGCGCCCTGTCCCTTCACCGCCTCCCCAATCGCTTCGGCCCTTCGCCGCCTCGCCGCCCAGCAAAGCGCTGCTTGCCTTCGCCGCCTCACACACCGCTGCGTCCCTTCGCCGCCTCGCCGCTTAGCAAACGCCGTAGTAGCGCCGAAGGCACACGGCGCTTTTGTAGGCGCCCAAGGCACGTGGCGCTTTGCTAAGCACCGAGGCAGCGAAGGCACGCAGCGATCTGATGGTGGTGGACGGGCTAGGGCGCCTTGCTAGGCGGCGAGGCGGCGAAGGCACGCAGCGCTGTGCGAGGTGGCGAGGGCACGCAGTGCTTTGGCAGGCACCGAAGGCACTCAGCGCTTTGCCAGGCGCCCAAGGACGCAGCGCTGTGCGAGGCGGCGAGGGCACGCAGCGCTTTGGCAGGCGCCGAAGGCACTCAGCGCTGTGCGAGGTGGCGAGGGCACGCAGTGCTTTGGCAGGCGCCGAAGGCACTCAGCGCTTTGCCAGGCGCCGAAGGCACGCAGCGCTGTGCGAGGCGGTGAGGGCACACAGTGCTTTGCTAGGCGGCGAGCCGACGTGGAGCTTTGCTAGGCGGCGAAGGCACGAGGCGATTGGGGAGGCGGCGAAGGCACACGGCGCTTTGCTAGGCGGCGAGGGCGAGAAGGCACGCAGCGCTCTCTTAGGCGGCGAGGCAGCGAAGGCACGCGCTGCTTTGCTAGGCGCCGAAGGCACGCAGCGCTTCCTTCGTTTGCGAGGCAGCGAAGAGATGGAGCGGTTTGCTTGTTGGCCAGGCAGCGAACAGGCGCTGTGCTTTGCTTTCTGCCACTCAGCGAATACACGCAGCGCTCTGCTTTTTGGCGAGGCACTGAACAGATGCAGCGTTTAGTTTGCGAGGCGGCCAAGACACGCGGCGCTTTGCATGCTGGCGAGGCGGCGAGCAGATCGAGTGGTTTGCTTTTTGGCGAGGCACTGAACAGATGCAGCGTTTAGTTTGCGAGGCGGCCAAGAGACGCGGCGCTTTGCATGCTGGCGAGGCGGCGAGCAGATCGAGTGGTTTGCTTGTTGGCGAGGCAGCGAAGAGATTCAGCAGTCTCCTTGTTTGTGAGACAGCCAACATGCACAGTGCTTGCTCCTTGTGCGAGGCAGCGAAGAGATGCAGCACTTTGCTTGTGCACCAGGTGGCGCAGTGGCATCGCGGATGGCTTTTTGGCGTGGAGGCGAAGCGAGGCAGCACTTTGCTAGTTGGCGAGGCAGCGAAGAGACGCAGCAGGCTGCTTGTTTGTGAGACAGCCAACATGCCCAGTGGTTAGCTCTTGTGCGAGGCAGCGAATGACCGCCGAGCAAATGGCTTTGTGCGTTCGCCGCCTCGCTGCCTAGCAAAGCGTCGTCTGCCTTGGGCGCCTAGCAAAGCTGCGCGTGCCGTCGCCGTCAGGCAAAGCGCCGTGTTCCTTGGGCGCCTAGCAAGGAACTGCCTGCGTTCGGCGCCTCGCCGCATCGCAGCCTAGCAAAGCGCTGCGTGCCTTCGGCGGCTGGCAAAGCCGTGCGTGCCTTCGCCGCCTCACACACCGCGGCGTGCCTTCGCCGCCTGGCAGAGCAGCGCGTGCCTTCGCCGCCTCGCCGCCTGAGAAAGCGCTGCGTGCCTTCTCGCCCTCGCCGCCTAGCAAAGCGCCGTGTCCCTTCACCGCCTCGCCGCCTAGCAAAGCTGCGCGTGCCGTCGCCGCCTAGCAAAGCGCCGTGTTCCTTCGGCGCCTAGCAAAGCAGCGCGTGCCTTCGCCGCCTCGCCGCCTAAGAAAGCGCTGCGTCCCTTTCGCCCTCGCCGCCCAACAAAGCGCCCTGTCCCTTCACCGCCTCCCCAATCGCTTCGGCCCTTCGCCGCCTCGCCGCCCAGCAAAGCGCTGCTTGCCTTCGCCGCCTCACACACTGCTGCGTCCCTTCGCCGCCTCGCCGCTTAGCAAACGCCGTAGTAGCGCCGAAGGCACACGGCGCTTTTGTAGGCGCCCAAGGCACGTGGCGCTTTGCTAAGCACCGAGGCAGCGAAGGCACGCAGCGATCTGATCGTGGTGGACGGGCTAGGGCGCCTTGCTAGGCGGCGAGGCGGCGAAGGCACGCAGCGCTTTGCCAGGCGCCCAAGGACGCAGCGCTGTGCGAGGCGGCGAGGGCACGCAGTGCTTTGGCAGGCGCCGAAGGCACTCAGCGCTTTGCCAGGCGCCCAAGGACGCAGCGCTGTGCGAGGTGGCGAGGGCACGCAGCGCTTTGGCAGGCGCCGAAGGCACTCAGCGCTGTGCGAGGTGGCGAGGGCACGCAGTGCTTTGGCAGGCGCCGAAGGCACTCAGCGCTTTGCCAGGCGCCGAAGGCACGCAGCGCTGTGCGAGGCGGTGAGGGCACACAGCGCTGTGCTAGGCGGCGAGCCGACGTGGAGCTTTGCTAGGCAGCGAAGGGTGAGGACGCTTTGCTAGGCGCTTTGCTAGGCGGCGAAGGCACGAGGCGATTGGGGAGGCGGCGAAGGCACACGGCGCTTTGCTAGGCGGCGAGGGCGAGAAGGCACGCAGCGCTCTCTTAGGCGGCGAGGCAGCGAAGGCACGCGCTGCTTTGCTAGGCGCCGAAGGCACGCAGCGCTTCCTTCGTTTGCGAGGCAGCGAAGAGATGGAGCGGTTTGCTTGTTGGCCAGGCAGCGAACAGGCGCTGTGCTTTGCTTTCTGCCACTCAGCGAATACACGCAGCGCTCTGCTTTTTGGCGAGGCACTGAACAGATGCAGCGTTTAGTTTGCGAGGCGGCCAAGACACGCGGCGCTTTGCATGCTGGCGAGGCGGCGAGCAGATCGAGTGGTTTGCTTGTTGGTGAGGCAGCGAAGAGATGCAGCGGTTTGCTTGTTGGCGAGGCAGCGAAGAGATTCAGCAGTCTCCTTGTTTGTGACACAGCCAACATGCACAGTGCTTGCTCCTTGTGCGAGGCAGCGAAGAGATGCAGCACTTTGCTTGTGCACCAGGTGGCGCAGTGGCATCGCGGATGGCTTTTTGGCGTGGAGGCGAAGCGAGGCAGCACTTTGCTAGTTGGCGAGGCAGCGAAGAGACGCAGCAGGCTGCTTGTTTGTGAGACAGCCAACATGCCCAGTGGTTAGCTCTTGTGCGAGGCAGCGAATGACCGCCGAGCAAATGGCTTTGTGCGTTCGCCGCCTCGCTGCCTAGCAAAGCGTCGTCTGCCTTGGGCGCCTAGCAAAGCTGCGCGTGCCGTCGCCGTCAGGCAAAGCGCCGTGTTCCTTGGGCGCCTAGCAAGGAACTGCCTGCGTTCGGCGCCTCGCCGCATCGCAGCCTAGCAAAGCGCTGCGTGCCTTCGGCGGCTGGCAAAGCCGTGCGTGCCTTCGCCGCCTCACACACCGCGGCGTGCCTTCGCCGCCTGGCAGAGCAGCGCGTGCCTTCGCCGCCTCGCCGCCTGAGAAAGCGCTGCGTGCCTTCTCGCCCTCGCCGCCTAGCAAAGCGCCGTGTCCCTTCACCGCCTCGCCGCCTAGCAAAGCTGCGCGTGCCGTCGCCGCCTAGCAAAGCGCCGTGTTCCTTCGGCGCCTAGCAAAGCAGCGCGTGCCTTCGCCGCCTCGCCGCCTAAGAAAGCGCTGCGTCCCTTTCGCCCTCGCCGCCCAACAAAGCGCCCTGTCCCTTCACCGCCTCCCCAATCGCTTCGGCCCTTCGCCGCCTCGCCGCCCAGCAAAGCGCTGCTTGCCTTCGCCGCCTCACACACCGCTGCGTCCCTTCGCCGCCTCGCCGCTTAGCAAACGCCGTAGTAGCGCCGAAGGCACACGGCGCTTTTGTAGGCGCCCAAGGCACGTGGCGCTTTGCTAAGCACCGAGGCAGCGAAGGCACGCAGCGATCTGATCGTGGTGGACGGGCTAGGGCGCCTTGCTAGGCGGCGAGGCGGCGAAGGCACGCAGCGCTTTGCCAGGCGCCCAAGGACGCAGCGCTGTGCGAGGCGGCGAGGGCACGCAGTGCTTTGGCAGGCGCCGAAGGCACTCAGCGCTTTGCCAGGCGCCCAAGGACGCAGCGCTGTGCGAGGTGGCGAGGGCACGCAGCGCTTTGGCAGGCGCCGAAGGCACTCAGCGCTGTGCGAGGTGGCGAGGGCACGCAGTGCTTTGGCAGGCGCCGAAGGCACTCAGCGCTTTGCCAGGCGCCGAAGGCACGCAGCGCTGTGCGAGGCGGTGAGGGCACACAGCGCTGTGCTAGGCAGCGAGCCGACGTGGAGCTTTGCTAGGCAGCGAAGGGTGAGGACGCTTTGCTAGGCGCTTTGCTAGGCGGCGAAGGCACGAGGCGATTGGGGAGGCGGCGAAGGCACACGGCGCTTTGCTAGGCGGCGAGGGCGAGAAGGCACGCAGCGCTCTCTTAGGCGGCGAGGCAGCGAAGGCACGCGCTGCTTTGCTAGGCGCCGAAGGCACGCAGCGCTTCCTTCGTTTGCGAGGCAGCGAAGAGATGGAGCGGTTTGCTTGTTGGCCAGGCAGCGAACAGGCGCTGTGCTTTGCTTTCTGCCACTCAGCGAATACACGCAGCGCTCTGCTTTTTGGCGAGGCACTGAACAGATGCAGCGTTTAGTTTGCGAGGCGGCCAAGACACGCGGCGCTTTGCATGCTGGCGAGGCGGCGAGCAGATCGAGTGGTTTGCTTTTTGGCGAGGCAGTGAACAGATGCAGCGTTTAGTTTGCGAGGCGGCCAAGAGACGCGGCGCTTTGCATGATGGCGAGGCGGCGAGCAGATCGAGTGGTTTGCTTGTTGGCGAGGCAGCGAAGAGATTCAGCAGTCTCCTTGTTTGTGACACAGCCAACATGCACAGTGCTTGCTCCTTGTGCGAGGCAGCGAAGAGATGCAGCACTTTGCTTGTGCACCAGGTGGCGCAGTGGCATCGCGGATGGCTTTTTGGCGTGGAGGCGAAGCGAGGCAGCACTTTGCTAGTTGGCGAGGCAGCGAAGAGACGCAGCAGGCTGCTTGTTTGTGAGACAGCCAACATGCCCAGTGGTTAGCTCTTGTGCGAGGCAGCGAATGACCGCCGAGCAAATGGCTTTGTGCGTTCGCCGCCTCGCTGCCTAGCAAAGCGTCGTCTGCCTTGGGCGCCTAGCAAAGCTGCGCGTGCCGTCGCCGTCAGGCAAAGCGCCGTGTTCCTTGGGCGCCTAGCAAGGAACTGCCTGCGTTCGGCGCCTCGCCGCATCGCAGCCTAGCAAAGCGCTGCGTGCCTTCGGCGGCTGGCAAAGCCGTGCGTGCCTTCGCCGCCTCACACACCGCGGCGTGCCTTCGCCGCCTGGCAGAGCAGCGCGTGCCTTCGCCGCCTCGCCGCCTGAGAAAGCGCTGCGTGCCTTCTCGCCCTCGCCGCCTAGCAAAGCGCCGTGTCCCTTCACCGCCTCGCCGCCTAGCAAAGCTGCGCGTGCCGTCGCCGCCTAGCAAAGCGCCGTGTTCCTTCGGCGCCTAGCAAAGCAGCGCGTGCCTTCGCCGCCTCGCCGCCTAAGAAAGCGCTGCGTCCCTTGGGCCCTCGCCGCCCAACAAAGCGCCCTGTCCCTTCACCGCCTCCCCAATCGCTTCGGCCCTTCGCCGCCTCGCCGCCCAGCAAAGCGCTGCTTGCCTTCGCCGCCTCACACACCGCTGCGTCCCTTCGCCGCCTCGCCGCTTAGCAAACGCCGTAGTAGCGCCGAAGGCACACGGCGCTTTTGTAGGCGCCCAAGGCACGTGGCGCTTTGATAAGCAGCGAGGCAGCGAAGGCACGCAGCGATCTGATGGTGGTGGACGGGCTAGGGCGCCTTGCTAGGCGGCGAGGCGGCGAAGGCACGCAGCGCTTTGCCAGGCGCCCAAGGACGCAGCGCTGTGCGAGGCGGCGAGGGCACGCAGTGCTTTGGCAGGCGCCGAAGGCACTCAGCGCTTTGCCAGGCGCCGAAGGCACACAGCGCTGTGCGAGGTGGCGAGGGCACGCAGTGCTTTGGCAGGCGCCGAAGGCACTCAGCGCTGTGCGAGGTGGCGAGGGCACGCAGTGCTTTGGCAGGCGCCGAAGGCACTCAGCGCTTTGCCAGGCGCCCAAGGACGCAGCGCTGTGCGAGGCGGTGAGGGCACACAGCGCTGTGCTAGGCGGCGAGCCGACGTGGAGCTTTGCTAGGCAGCGAAGGCTGAGGACGCTTTGCTAGGCGCTTTGCTAGGCGGCGAAGGCACGAGGCGATTGGGGAGGCGGCGAAGGCACACGGCGCTTTGCTAGGCGGCGAGGGCGAGAAGGCACGCAGCGCTCTCTTAGGCGGCGAGGCAGCGAAGGCACGCGCTGCTTTGCTAGGCGCCGAAGGCACGCAGCGCTTCCTTCGTTTGCGAGGCAGCGAAGAGATGGAGCGGTTTGCTTGTTGGCCAGGCAGCGAACAGGCGCTGTGCTTTGCTTTCTGCCACTCAGCGAATACACGCAGCGCTCTGCTTTTTGGCGAGGCACTGAACAGATGCAGCGTTTAGTTTGCGAGGCGGCCAAGAGACGCGGCGCTTTGCATGCTGGCGAGGCGGCGAGCAGATCGAGTGGTTTGCTTTTTGGCGAGGCAGTGAACAGATGCAGCGTTTAGTTTGCGAGGCGGCCAAGAGACGCGGCGCTTTGCATGCTGGCGAGGCAGCGAGCAGATCGAGTGGTTTGCTTGTTGGCGAGGCAGCGAAGAGATTCAGCAGTCTCCTTGTTTGTGACACAGCCAACATGCACAGTGCTTGCTCCTTGTGCGAGGCAGCGAAGAGATGCAGCACTTTGCTTGTGCACCAGGTGGCGCAGTGGCATCGCGGATGGCTTTTTGGCGTGGAGGCGAAGCGAGGCAGCACTTTGCTAGTTGGCGAGGCAGCGAAGAGACGCAGCAGGCTGCTTGTTTGTGAGACAGCCAACATGCCCAGTGGTTAGCTCTTGTGCGAGGCAGCGAATGACCGCCGAGCAAATGGCTTTGTGCGTTCGCCGCCTCGCTGCCTAGCAAAGCGTCGTCTGCCTTGGGCGCCTAGCAAAGCTGCGCGTGCCGTCGCCGTCAGGCAAAGCGCCGTGTTCCTTGGGCGCCTAGCAAGGAACTGCCTGCGTTCGGCGCCTCGCCGCATCGCAGCCTAGCAAAGCGCTGCGTGCCTTCGGCGGCTGGCAAAGCCGTGCGTACCTTCGCCGCCTCACACAGCGCTGCGTGCCTTCGCCGCCTGGCAGAGCAGCGCGTGCCTTCGCCGCCTCGCCGCCTGAGAAAGCGCTGCGTGCCTTCTCGCCCTCGCCGCCTAGCAAAGCGCCGTGTCCCTTCACCGCCTCGCCGCCTAGCAAAGCTGCGCGTGCCGTCGCCGCCTAGCAAAGCGCCGTGTTCCTTCGGCGCCTAGCAAAGCAGCGCGTGCCTTCGCCGCCTCGCCGCCTAAGAAAGCGCTGCGTCCCTTGGGCCCTCGCCGCCCAACAAAGCGCCCTGTCCCTTCACCGCCTCCCCAATCGCTTCGGCCCTTCGCCGCCTCGCCGCCCAGCAAAGCGCTGCTTGCCTTCGCCGCCTCACACACCGCTGCGTCCCTTCGCCGCCTCGCCGCTTAGCAAACGCCGTAGTAGCGCCGAAGGCACACGGCGCTTTTGTAGGCGCCCAAGGCACGTGGCGCTTTCCTAAGCACCGAGGCAGCGAAGGCACGCAGCGATCTGATCGTGGTGGACGGGCTAGGGCGCCTTGCTAGGCGGCGAGGCGGCGAAGGCACGCAGCGCTTTGCCAGGCGCCCAAGGACGCAGCGCTGTGCGAGGCGGCGAGGGCACGCAGTGCTTTGGCAGGCGCCGAAGGCACTCAGCGCTTTGCCAGGCGCCCAAGGACGCAGCGCTGTGCGAGGTGGCGAGGGCACGCAGCGCTTTGGCAGGCGCCGAAGGCACTCAGCGCTGTGCGAGGTGGCGAGGGCACGCAGTGCTTTGGCAGGCGCCGAAGGCACTCAGCGCTTTGCCAGGCGCCGAAGGCACGCAGCGCTGTGCGAGGCGGTGAGGGCACACAGCGCTGTGCTAGGCGGCGAGCCGACGTGGAGCTTTGCTAGGCAGCGAAGGGTGAGGACGCTTTGCTAGGCGCTTTGCTAGGCGGCGAAGGCACGAGGCGATTGGGGAGGCGGCGAAGGCACACGGCGCTTTGCTAGGCGGCGAGGGCGAGAAGGCACGCAGCGCTCTCTTAGGCGGCGAGGCAGCGAAGGCACGCGCTGCTTTGCTAGGCGCCGAAGGCACGCAGCGCTTCCTTCGTTTGCGAGGCAGCGAAGAGATGGAGCGGTTTGCTTGTTGGCCAGGCAGCGAACAGGCGCTGTGCTTTGCTTTCTGCCACTCAGCGAATACACGCAGCGCTCTGCTTTTTGGCGAGGCACTGAACAGATGCAGCGTTTAGTTTGCGAGGCGGCCAAGACACGCGGCGCTTTGCATGCTGGCGAGGCGGCGAGCAGATCGAGTGGTTTGCTTTTTGGCGAGGCACTGAACAGATGCAGCGTTTAGTTTGCGAGGCGGCCAAGAGACGCGGCGCTTTGCATGATGGCGAGGCGGCGAGCAGATCGAGTGGTTTGCTTGTTGGCGAGGCAGCGAAGAGATTCAGCAGTCTCCTTGTTTGTGACACAGCCATCATGCACAGTGCTTGCTCCTTGTGCGAGGCAGCGAAGAGATGCAGCACTTTGCTTGTGCACCAGGTGGCGCAGTGGCTTCGCGGATGGCTTTTTGGCGTGGAGGCGAAGCGAGGCAGCACTTTGCTAGTTGGCGAGGCAGCGAAGAGACGCAGCAGGCTGCTTGTTTGTGAGACAGCCAACATGCCCAGTGGTTAGCTCTTGTGCGAGGCAGCGAATGACCGCCGAGCAAATGGCTTTGTGCGTTCGCCGCCTCGCTGCCTAGCAAAGCGTCGTCTGCCTTGGGCGCCTAGCAAAGCTGCGCGTGCCGTCGCCGTCAGGCAAAGCGCCGTGTTCCTTGGGCGCCTAGCAAGGAACTGCCTGCGTTCGGCGCCTCGCCGCATCGCAGCCTAGCAAAGCGCTGCGTGCCTTCGGCGGCTGGCAAAGCCGTGCGTGCCTTCGCCGCCTCACACACCGCGGCGTGCCTTCGCCGCCTGGCAGAGCAGCGCGTGCCTTCGCCGCCTCGCCGCCTGAGAAAGCGCTGCGTGCCTTCTCGCCCTCGCCGCCTAGCAAAGCGCCGTGTCCCTTCACCGCCTCGCCGCCTAGCAAAGCTGCGCGTGCCGTCGCCGCCTAGCAAAGCGCCGTGTTCCTTCGGCGCCTAGCAAAGCAGCGCGTGCCTTCGCCGCCTCGCCGCCTAAGAAAGCGCTGCGTCCCTTGGGCCCTCGCCGCCCAACAAAGCGCCCTGTCCCTTCACCGCCTCCCCAATCGCTTCGGCCCTTCGCCGCCTCGCCGCCCAGCAAAGCGCTGCTTGCCTTCGCCGCCTCACACACTGCTGCGTCCCTTCGCCGCCTCGCCACTTAGCAAACGCCGTAGTAGCGCCGAAGGCACACGGCGCTTTTGTAGGCGCCCAAGGCACGTGGCGCTTTGCTAAGCAGCGAGGCAGCGAAGGCACGCAGCGATCTGATGGTGGTGGACGGGCTAGGGCGCCTTGCTAGGCGGCGAGGCGGCGAAGGCACGCAGCGCTGTGCGAGGTGGCGAGGGCACGCAGTGCTTTGGCAGGCGCCGAAGGCACGCAGCGCTGTGCGAGGCGGTGAGGGCACACAGCGCTGTGCTAGGCGGCGAGCCGACGTGGAGCTTTGCTAGGCAGCGAAGGGTGAGGACGCTTTGCTAGGCGCTTTGCTAGGCGGCGAAGGCACGAGGCGATTGGGGAGGCGGCGAAGGCACACGGCGCTTTGCTAGGCGGCGAGGGCGAGAAGGCACGCAGCGCTCTCTTAGGCGGCGAGGCAGCGAAGGCACGCGCTGCTTTGCTAGGCGCCGAAGGCACGCAGCGCTTCCTTCGTTTGCGAGGCAGCGAAGAGATGGAGCGGTTTGCTTGTTGGCCAGGCAGCGAACAGGCGCTGTGCTTTGCTTTCTGCCACTCAGCGAATACACGCAGCGCTCTGCTTTTTGGCGAGGCACTGAACAGATGCAGCGTTTAGTTTGCGAGGCGGCCAAGAGACGCGGCGCTTTGCATGCTGGCGAGGCGGCGAGCAGATCGAGTGGTTTGCTTGTTGGCGAGGCAGCGAAGAGATTCAGCAGTCTCCTTGTTTGTGACACAGCCAACATGCACAGTGCTTGCTCCTTGTGCGAGGCAGCGAAGAGATGCAGCACTTTGCTTGTGCACCAGGTGGCGCAGTGGCATCGCGGATGGCTTTTTGGCGTGGAGGCGAAGCGAGGCAGCACTTTGCTAGTTGGCGAGGCAGCGAAGAGACGCAGCAGTCTGCTTGTTTGTGAGACAGCCAACATTCCCAGTGGTTAGCTACTGTGCGAGGCAGCGAATGACCGCCGAGCAAATGGCTTTGTGCGTTCGCCGCCTCGCTGCCTAGCAAAGCGTCGTCTGCCTTGGGCGCCTAGCAAAGCTGCGCGTGCCGTCGCCGTCAGGCAAAGCGCCGTGTTCCTTGGGCGCCTAGCAAGGAACTGCCTGCGTTCGGCGCCTCGCCGCATCGCAGCCTAGCAAAGCGCTGCGTGCCTTCGGCGGCTGGCAAAGCCGTGCGTGCCTTCGCCGCCTCACACACCGCGGCGTGCCTTCGCCGCCTCGCCGCCTGAGAAAGCGCTGCGTGCCTTCTCGCCCTCGCCGCCTAGCAAAGCGCCGTGTCCCTTCACCGCCTCGCCGCCTAGCAAAGCTGCGCGTGCCGTCGCCGCCTAGCAAAGCGCCGTGTTCCTTCGGCGCCTAGCAAAGCAGCGCGTGCCTTCGCCGCCTCGCCGCCTAAGAAAGCGCTGCGTCCCTTTCGCCCTCGCCGCCCAACAAAGCGCCCTGTCCCTTCACCGCCTCCCCAATCGCTTCGGCCCTTCGCCGCCTCGCCGCCCAGCAAAGCGCTGCTTGCCTTCGCCGCCTCACACACTGCTGCGTCCCTTCGCCGCCTCGCCGCTTAGCAAACGCCGTAGTAGCGCCGAAGGCACACGGCGCTTTTGTAGGCGCCCAAGGCACGTGGCGCTTTGCTAAGCACCGAGGCAGCGAAGGCACGCAGCGATCTGATGGTGGTGGACGGGCTAGGGCGCCTTGCTAGGCGGCGAGGCGGCGAAGGCACGCAGCACTTTGCCAGGCGCCCAAGGACGCAGCGCTGTGCGAGGCGGCGAGGGCACGCAGTGCTTTGGCAGGCGCCGAAGGCACTCAGCGCTTTGCCAGGCGCCCAAGGACGCAGCGCTGTGCGAGGTGGCGAGGGCACGCAGCGCTTTGGCAGGCGCCGAAGGCACTCAGCGCTGTGCGAGGTGGCGAGGGCACGCAGTGCTTTGGCAGGCGCCGAAGGCACTCAGCGCTTTGCCAGGCGCCCAAGGACGCAGCGCTGTGCGAGGCGGTGAGGGCACACAGCGCTGTGCTAGGCGGCGAGCCGACGTGGAGCTTTGCTAGGCAGCGAAGGGTGAGGACGCTTTGCTAGGCGCTTTGCTAGGCGGCGAAGGCACGAGGCGATTGGGGAGGCGGCGAAGGCACACGGCGCTTTGCTAGGCGGCGAGGGCGAGAAGGCACGCAGCGCTCTCTTAGGCGGCGAGGCAGCGAAGGCACGCGCTGCTTTGCTAGGCGCCGAAGGCACGCAGCGCTTCCTTCGTTTGCGAGGCAGCGAAGAGATGGAGCGGTTTGCTTGTTGGCCAGGCAGCGAACAGGCGCTGTGCTTTGCTTTCTGCCACTCAGCGAATACACGCAGCGCTCTGCTTTTTGGCGAGGCACTGAACAGATGCAGCGTTTAGTTTCCGAGGCGGCCAAGACACGCGGCGCTTTGCATGCTGGCGAGGCGGCGAGCAGATCGAGTGGTTTGCTTTTTGGCGAGGCAGTGAACAGATGCAGCGTTTAGTTTGCGAGGCGGCCAAGAGACGCGGCGCTTTGCATGATGGCGAGGCGGCGAGCAGATCGAGTGTTTTGCTTGTTGGCGAGGCAGCGAAGAGATTCAGCAGTCTCCTTGTTTGTGACACAGCCAACATGCACAGTGCTTGCTCCTTGTGCGAGGCAGCGAAGAGATGCAGCACTTTGCTTGTGCACCAGGTGGCGCAGTGGCATCGCGGATGGCTTTTTGGCGTGGAGGCGAAGCGAGGCAGCACTTTGCTAGTTGGCGAGGCAGCGAAGAGACGCAGCAGGCTGCTTGTTTGTGAGACAGCCAACATGCCCAGTGGTTAGCTCTTGTGCGAGGCAGCGAATGACCGCCGAGCAAATGGCTTTGTGCGTTCGCCGCCTCGCTGCCTAGCAAAGCGTCGTCTGCCTTGGGCGCCTAGCAAAGCTGCGCGTGCCGTCGCCGTCAGGCAAAGCGCCGTGTTCCTTGGGCGCCTAGCAAGGAACTGCCTGCGTTCGGCGCCTCGCCGCATCGCAGCCTAGCAAAGCGCTGCGTGCCTTCGGCGGCTGGCAAAGCCGTGCGTGCCTTCGCCGCCTCACACACCGCGGCGTGCCTTCGCCGCCTCGCCGCCTGAGAAAGCGCTGCGTGCCTTCTCGCCCTCGCCGCCTAGCAAAGCGCCGTGTCCCTTCACCGCCTCGCCGCCTAGCAAAGCTGCGCGTGCCGTCGCCGCCTAGCAAAGCGCCGTGTTCCTTCGGCGCCTAGCAAAGCAGCGCGTGCCTTCGCCGCCTCGCCGCCTAAGAAAGCGCTGCGTCCCTTTCGCCCTCGCCGCCCAACAAAGCGCCCTGTCCCTTCACCGCCTCCCCAATCGCTTCGGCCCTTCGCCGCCTCGCCGCCCAGCAAAGCGCTGCTTGCCTTCGCCGCCTCACACACTGCTGCGTCCCTTCGCCGCCTCGCCGCTTAGCAAACGCCGTAGTAGCGCCGAAGGCACACGGCGCTTTTGTAGGCGCCCAAGGCACGTGGCGCTTTGCTAAGCACCGAGGCAGCGAAGGCACGCAGCGATCTGATGGTGGTGGACGGGCTAGGGCGCCTTGCTAGGCGGCGAGGCGGCGAAGGCACGCAGCACTTTGCCAGGCGCCCAAGGACGCAGCGCTGTGCGAGGCGGCGAGGGCACGCAGTGCTTTGGCAGGCGCCGAAGGCACTCAGCGCTTTGCCAGGCGCCCAAGGACGCAGCGCTGTGCGAGGTGGCGAGGGCACGCAGCGCTTTGGCAGGCGCCGAAGGCACTCAGCGCTGTGCGAGGTGGCGAGGGCACGCAGTGCTTTGGCAGGCGCCGAAGGCACTCAGCGCTTTGCCAGGCGCCCAAGGACGCAGCGCTGTGCGAGGCGGTGAGGGCACACAGCGCTGTGCTAGGCGGCGAGCCGACGTGGAGCTTTGCTAGGCAGCGAAGGGTGAGGACGCTTTGCTAGGCGCTTTGCTAGGCGGCGAAGGCACGAGGCGATTGGGGAGGCGGCGAAGGCACACGGCGCTTTGCTAGGCGGCGAGGGCGAGAAGGCACGCAGCGCTCTCTTAGGCGGCGAGGCAGCGAAGGCACGCGCTGCTTTGCTAGGCGCCGAAGGCACGCAGCGCTTCCTTCGTTTGCGAGGCAGCGAAGAGATGGAGCGGTTTGCTTGTTGGCCAGGCAGCGAACAGGCGCTGTGCTTTGCTTTCTGCCACTCAGCGAATACACGCAGCGCTCTGCTTTTTGGCGAGGCACTGAACAGATGCAGCGTTTAGTTTCCGAGGCGGCCAAGACACGCGGCGCTTTGCATGCTGGCGAGGCGGCGAGCAGATCGAGTGGTTTGCTTTTTGGCGAGGCAGTGAACAGATGCAGCGTTTAGTTTGCGAGGCGGCCAAGAGACGCGGCGCTTTGCATGATGGCGAGGCGGCGAGCAGATCGAGTGTTTTGCTTGTTGGCGAGGCAGCGAAGAGATTCAGCAGTCTCCTTGTTTGTGACACAGCCAACATGCACAGTGCTTGCTCCTTGTGCGAGGCAGCGAAGAGATGCAGCACTTTGCTTGTGCACCAGGTGGCGCAGTGGCATCGCGGATGGCTTTTTGGCGTGGAGGCGAAGCGAGGCAGCACTTTGCTAGTTGGCGAGGCAGCGAAGAGACGCAGCAGGCTGCTTGTTTGTGAGACAGCCAACATGCCCAGTGGTTAGCTCTTGTGCGAGGCAGCGAATGACCGCCGAGCAAATGGCTTTGTGCGTTCGCCGCCTCGCTGCCTAGCAAAGCGTCGTCTGCCTTGGGCGCCTAGCAAAGCTGCGCGTGCCGTCGCCGTCAGGCAAAGCGCCGTGTTCCTTGGGCGCCTAGCAAGGAACTGCCTGCGTTGGGCGCCTCGCCGCATCGCAGCCTAGCAAAGCGCTGCGTGCCTTCGGCGGCTGGCAAAGCCGTGCGTGCCTTCGCCGCCTCACACAGCGCGGCGTGCCTTCGCCGCCTGGCAGAGCAGCGCGTGCCTTCGCCGCCTCGCCGCCTGAGAAAGCGCTGCGTGCCTTCTCGCCCTCGCCGCCTAGCAAAGCGCCGTGTCCCTTCACCGCCTCGCCGCCTAGCAAAGCTGCGCGTGCCGTCGCCGCCTAGCAAAGCGCCGTGTTCCTTCGGCGCCTAGCAAAGCAGCGCGTGCCTTCGCCGCCTCGCCGCCTAAGAAAGCGCTGCGTCCCTTGGGCCCTCGCCGCCCAACAAAGCGCCCTGTCCCTTCACCGCCTCCCCAATCGCTTCGGCCCTTCGCCGCCTCGCCGCCCAGCAAAGCGCTGCTTGCCTTCGCCGCCTCACACACCGCTGCGTCCCTTCGCCGCCTCGCCGCTTAGCAAACGCCGTAGTAGCGCCGAAGGCACACGGCGCTTTTGTAGGCGCCCAAGGCACGTGGCGCTTTGCTAAGCAGCGAGGCAGCGAAGGCACGCAGTGATCTGATCGTGGTGGACGGGCTAGGGCGCCTTGCTAGGCGGCGAGGCGGCGAAGGCACTCAGCGCTGTGCGAGGTGGCGAGGGCACGCAGTGCTTTGGCAGGCGCCGAAGGCACTCAGCGCTGTGCGAGGTGGCGAGGGCACGCAGTGCTTTGGCAGGCGCCGAAGGCACTCAGCGCTTTGCCAGGCGCCCAAGGACGCAGCGCTGTGCGAGGCGGTGAGGGCACACAGCGCTGTGCTAGGCGGCGAGCTGACGTGGAGCTTTGCTAGGCAGCGAAGGCTGAGGACGCTTTGCTAGGCGCTTTGCTAGGCGGCGAAGGCACGAGGCGATTGGGGAGGCGGCGAAGGCACACGGCGCTTTGCTAGGCGGCGAGGGCGAGAAGGCACGCAGCGCTCTCTTAGGCGGCGAGGCAGCGAAGGCACGCGCTGCTTTGCTAGGCGCCGAAGGCACGCAGCGCTTCCTTCGTTTGCGAGGCAGCGAAGAGATGGAGCGGTTTGCTTGTTGGCCAGGCAGCGAACAGGCGCTGTGCTTTGCTTTCTGCCACTCAGCGAATACACGCAGCGCTCTGCTTTTTGGCGAGGCACTGAACAGATGCAGCGTTTAGTTTGCGAGGCGGCCAAGACACGCGGCGCTTTGCATGCTGGCGAGGCGGCGAGCAGATCGAGTGGTTTGCTTTTTGGCGAGGCAGTGAACAGATGCAGCGTTTAGTTTGCGAGGCGGCCAAGAGACGCGGCGCTTTGCATGCTGGCGAGGCGGCGAGCAGATCGAGTGCTTTGCTTGTTGGCGAGGCAGCGAAGAGATTCAGCAGTCTCCTTGTTTGTGACACAGCCAACATGCACAGTGCTTGCTCCTTGTGCGAGGCAGCGAAGAGATGCAGCACTTTGCTTGTGCACCAGGTGGCGCAGTGGCATCGCGGATGGCTTTTTGGCGTGGAGGCGAAGCGAGGCAGCACTTTGCTAGTTGGCGAGGCAGCGAAGAGACGCAGCAGTCTGCTTGTTTGTGAGACAGCCAACATGCCCAGTGGTTAGCTACTGTGCGAGGCAGCGAATGACCGCCGAGCAAATGGCTTTGTGCGTTCGCCGCCTCGCTGCCTAGCAAAGCGTCGTCTGCCTTGGGCGCCTAGCAAAGCTGCGCGTGCCGTCGCCGTCAGGCAAAGCGCCGTGTTCCTTGGGCGCCTAGCAAGGAACTGCCTGCGTTCGGCGCCTCGCCGCATCGCAGCCTAGCAAAGCGCTGCGTGCCTTCGGCGGCTGGCAAAGCCGTGCGTGCCTTCGCCGCCTCACACACCGCGGCGTGCCTTCGCCGCCTGGCAGAGCAGCGCGTGCCTTCGCCGCCTCGCCGCCTGAGAAAGCGCTGCGTGCCTTCTCGCCCTCGCCGCCTAGCAAAGCGCCGTGTCCCTTCACCGCCTCGCCGCCTAGCAAAGCTGCGCGTGCCGTCGCCGCCTAGCAAAGCGCCGTGTTCCTTCGGCGCCTAGCAAAGCAGCGCGTGCCTTCGCCGCCTCGTCGCCTAAGAAAGCGCTGCGTCCCTTGGGCCCTCGCCGCCCAACAAAGCGCCCTGTCCCTTCACCGCCTCCCCAATCGCTTCGGCCCTTCGCCGCCTCGCCGCCCAGCAAAGCGCTGCTTGCCTTCGCCGCCTCACACACCGCTGCGTCCCTTCGCCGCCTCGCCGCTTAGCAAACGCCGTAGTAGCGCCGAAGGCACACGGCGCTTTTGTAGGCGCCCAAGGCACGTGGCGCTTTGCTAAGCAGCGAGGCAGCGAAGGCACGCAGCGATCTGATCGTGGTGGACGGGCTAGGGCGCCTTGCTAGGCGGCGAGGCGGCGAAGGCACGCAGCGCTGTGCGAGGTGGCGAGGGCACGCAGTGCTTTGGCAGGCGCCGAAGGCACTCAGCGCTTTGCCAGGCGCCGAAGGCACGCAGCGCTGTGCGAGGCGGTGAGGGCACACAGCGCTGTGCTAGGCGGCGAGCCGACGTGGAGCTTTGCTAGGCAGCGAAGGGTGAGGACGCTTTGCTAGGCGCTTTGCTAGGCGGCGAAGGCACGAGGCGATTGGGGAGGCGGCGAAGGCACACGGCGCTTTGCTAGGCGGCGAGGGCGAGAAGGCACGCAGCGCTCTCTTAGGCGGCGAGGCAGCGAAGGCACGCGCTGCTTTGCTAGGCGCCGAAGGCACGCAGCGCTTCCTTCGTTTGCGAGGCAGCGAAGAGATGGAGCGGTTTGCTTGTTGGCCAGGCAGCGAACAGGCGCTGTGCTTTGCTTTCTGCCACTCAGCGAATACACGCAGCGCTCTGCTTTTTGGCGAGGCACTGAACAGATGCAGCGTTTAGTTTGCGAGGCGGCCAAGACACGCGGCGCCTTGCATGCTGGCGAGGCGGCGAGCAGATCGAGTGGTTTGCTTTTTGGCGAGGCAGTGAACAGATGCAGCGTTTAGTTTGCGAGGCGGCCAAGAGACGCGGCGCTTTGCATGCTGGCGAGGCGGCGAGCAGATCGAGTGCTTTGCTTGTTGGCGAGGCAGCGAAGAGATTCAGCAGTCTCCTTGTTTGTGACACAGCCAACATGCACAGTGCTTGCTCCTTGTGCGAGGCAGCGAAGAGATGCAGCACTTTGCTTGTGCACCAGGTGGCGCAGTGGCATCGCGGATGGCTTTTTGGCGTGGAGGCGAAGCGAGGCAGCACTTTGCTAGTTGGCGAGGCAGCGAAGAGACGCAGCAGGCTGCTTGTTTGTGAGACAGCCAACATGCCCAGTGGTTAGCTCTTGTGCGAGGCAGCGAATGACCGCCGAGCAAATGGCTTTGTGCGTTCGCCGCCTCGCTGCCTAGCAAAGCGTCGTCTGCCTTGGGCGCCTAGCAAAGCTGCGCGTGCCGTCGCCGTCAGGCAAAGCGCCGTGTTCCTTGGGCGCCTAGCAAGGAACTGCCTGCGTTCGGCGCCTCGCCGCATCGCAGCCTAGCAAAGCGCTGCGTGCCTTCGGCGGCTGGCAAAGCCGTGCGTGCCTTCGCCGCCTCACACACCGCGGCGTGCCTTCGCCGCCTGGCAGAGCAGCGCGTGCCTTCGCCGCCTCGCCGCCTGAGAAAGCGCTGCGTGCCTTCTCGCCCTCGCCGCCTAGCAAAGCGCCGTGTCCCTTCACCGCCTCGCCGCCTAGCAAAGCTGCGCGTGCCGTCGCCGCCTAGCAAAGCGCCGTGTTCCTTCGGCGCCTAGCAAAGCAGCGCGTGCCTTCGCCGCCTCGCCGCCTAAGAAAGCGCTGCGTCCCTTTCGCCCTCGCCGCCCAACAAAGCGCCCTGTCCCTTCACCGCCTCCCCAATCGCTTCGGCCCTTCGCCGCCTCGCCGCCCAGCAAAGCGCTGCTTGCCTTCGCCGCCTCACACACCGCTGCGTCCCTTCGCCGCCTCGCCGCTTAGCAAACGCCGTAGTAGCGCCGAAGGCACACGGCGCTTTTGTAGGCGCCCAAGGCACGTGGCGCTTTGCTAAGCAGCGAGGCAGCGAAGGCACGCAGCGATCTGATCGTGGTGGACGGGCTAGGGCGCCTTGCTAGGCGGCGAGGCGGCGAAGGCACGCAGCGCTTTGCCAGGCGCCCAAGGACGCAGCGCTGTGCGAGGCGGCGAGGGCACGCAGTGCTTTGGCAGGCGCCGAAGGCACTCAGCGCTTTGCCAGGCGCCGAAGGCACGCAGCGCTGTGCGAGGTGGCGAGGGCACGCAGTGCTTTGGCAGGCGCCGAAGGCACTCAGCGCTTTGCCAGGCGCCGAAGGCACGCAGCGCTGTGCGAGGCGGTGAGGGCACACAGCGCTGTGCTAGGCGGCGAGCCGACGTGGAGCTTTGCTAGGCAGCGAAGGCTGAGGACGCTTTGCTAGGCGCTTTGCTAGGCGGCGAAGGCACGAGGCGATTGGGGAGGCGGCGAAGGCACACGGCGCTTTGCTAGGCGGCGAGGGCGAGAAGGCACGCAGCGCTCTCTTAGGCGGCGAGGCAGCGAAGGCACGCGCTGCTTTGCTAGGCGCCGAAGGCACGCAGCGCTTCCTTCGTTTGCGAGGCAGCGAAGAGATGGAGCGGTTTGCTTGTTGGCCAGGCAGCGAACAGGCGCTGTGCTTTGCTTTCTGCCACTCAGCGAATACACGCAGCGCTCTGCTTTTTGGCGAGGCACTGAACAGATGCAGCGTTTAGTTTGCGAGGCGGCCAAGACACGCGGCGCTTTGCATGCTGGCGAGGCGGCGAGCAGATCGAGTGCTTTGCTTGTTGGTGAGGCAGCGAAGAGATGCAGCGGTTTGCTTGTTGGCGAGGCAGCGAAGAGATTCAGCAGTCTCCTTGTTTGTGAGACAGCCAACATGCACAGTGCTTGCTCCTTGTGCGAGGCAGCGAAGAGATGCAGCACTTTGCTTGTGCACCAGGTGGCGCAGTGGCATCGCGGATGGCTTTTTGGCGTGGAGGCGAAGCGAGGCAGCACTTTGCTAGTTGGCGAGGCAGCGAAGAGACGCAGCAGGCTGCTTGTTTGTGAGACAGCCAACATGCCCAGTGGTTAGCTCTTGTGCGAGGCAGCGAATGACCGCCGAGCAAATGGCTTTGTGCGTTCGCCGCCTCGCTGCCTAGCAAAGCGTCGTCTGCCTTGGGCGCCTAGCAAAGCTGCGCGTGCCGTCGCCGTCAGGCAAAGCGCCGTGTTCCTTGGGCGCCTAGCAAGGAACTGCCTGCGTTCGGCGCCTCGCCGCATCGCAGCCTAGCAAAGCGCTGCGTGCCTTCGGCGGCTGGCAAAGCCGTGCGTGCCTTCGCCGCCTCACACACCGCGGCGTGCCTTCGCCGCCTCGCCGCCTGAGAAAGCGCTGCGTGCCTTCTCGCCCTCGCCGCCTAGCAAAGCGCCGTGTCCCTTCACCGCCTCGCCGCCTAGCAAAGCTGCGCGTGCCGTCGCCGCCTAGCAAAGCGCCGTGTTCCTTCGGCGCCTAGCAAAGCAGCGCGTGCCTTCGCCGCCTCGCCGCCTAAGAAAGCGCTGCGTCCCTTTCGCCCTCGCCGCCCAACAAAGCGCCCTGTCCCTTCACCGCCTCCCCAATCGCTTCGGCCCTTCGCCGCCTCGCCGCCCAGCAAAGCGCTGCTTGCCTTCGCCGCCTCACACACCGCTGCGTCCCTTCGCCGCCTCGCCGCTTAGCAAACGCCGTAGTAGCGCCGAAGGCACACGGCGCTTTTGTAGGCGCCCAAGGCACGTGGCGCTTTGCTAAGCAGCGAGGCAGCGAAGGCACGCAGCGATCTGATCGTGGTGGACGGGCTAGGGCGCCTTGCTAGGCGGCGAGGCGGCGAAGGCACGCAGCGCTTTGCCAGGCGCCCAAGGACGCAGCGCTGTGCGAGGCGGCGAGGGCACGCAGTGCTTTGGCAGGCGCCGAAGGCACTCAGCGCTTTGCCAGGCGCCGAAGGCACGCAGCGCTGTGCGAGGTGGCGAGGGCACGCAGTGCTTTGGCAGGCGCCGAAGGCACTCAGCGCTGTGCGAGGTGGCGAGGGCACGCAGTGCTTTGGCAGGCGCCGAAGGCACTCAGCGCTTTGCCAGGCGCCCAAGGACGCAGCGCTGTGCGAGGCGGTGAGGGCACACAGCGCTGTGCTAGGCGGCGAGCCGACGTGGAGCTTTGCTAGGCAGCGAAGGCTGAGGACGCTTTGCTAGGCGCTTTGCTAGGCGGCGAAGGCACGAGGCGATTGGGGAGGCGGCGAAGGCACACGGCGCTTTGCTAGGCGGCGAGGGCGAGAAGGCACGCAGCGCTCTCTTAGGCGGCGAGGCAGCGAAGGCACGCGCTGCTTTGCTAGGCGCCGAAGGCACGCAGCGCTTCCTTCGTTTGCGAGGCAGCGAAGAGATGGAGCGGTTTGCTTGTTGGCCAGGCAGCGAACAGGCGCTGTGCTTTGCTTTCTGCCACTCAGCGAATACACGCAGCGCTCTGCTTTTTGGCGAGGCACTGAACAGATGCAGCGTTTAGTTTGCGAGGCGGCCAAGAGACGCGGCGCTTTGCATGCTGGCGAGGCGGCGAGCAGATCGAGTGGTTTGCTTGTTGGCGAGGCAGCGAAGAGATTCAACAGTCTCCTTGTTTGTGACACAGCCAACATGCACAGTGCTTGCTCCTTGTGCGAGGCAGCGAAGAGATGCAGCACTTTGCTTGTGCACCAGGTGGCGCAGTGGCATGGCGGATGGCTTTTTGGCGTGGAGGCGAAGCGAGGCAGCACTTTGCTAGTTGGCGAGGCAGCGAAGAGACGCAGCAGGCTGCTTGTTTGTGAGACAGCCAACATGCCCAGTGGTTAGCTCTTGTGCGAGGCAGCGAATGACCGCCGAGCAAATGGTTTGTGCGTTCGCCGCCTCGCTGCCTAGCAAAGCGTCGTCTGCCTTGGGCGCCTAGCAAAGCTGCGCGTGCCGTCGCCGTCAGGCAAAGCGCCGTGTTCCTTGGGCGCCTAGCAAGGAACTGCCTGCGTTCGGCGCCTCGCCGCATCGCAGCCTAGCAAAGCGCTGCGTGCCTTCGGCGGCTGGCAAAGCCGTGCGTGCCTTCGCCGCCTCACACACCGCGGCGTGCCTTCGCCGCCTGGCAGAGCAGCGCGTGCCTTCGCCGCCTCGCCGCCTGAGAAAGCGCTGCGTGCCTTCTCGCCCTCGCCGCCTAGCAAAGCGCCGTGTCCCTTCACCGCCTCGCCGCCTAGCAAAGCTGCGCGTGCCGTCGCCGCCTAGCAAAGCGCCGTGTTCCTTCGGCGCCTAGCAAAGCAGCGCGTGCCTTCGCCGCCTCGCCGCCTAAGAAAGCGCTGCGTCCCTTTCGCCCTCGCCGCCCAACAAAGCGCCCTGTCCCTTCACCGCCTCCCCAATCGCTTCGGCCCTTCGCCGCCTCGCCGCCCAGCAAAGCGCTGCTTGCCTTCGCCGCCTCACACACCGCTGCGTCCCTTCGCCGCCTCGCCGCTTAGCAAACGCCGTAGTAGCGCCAAAGGCACACGGCACTTTTGTAGGCGCCCAAGGCACGTGGCGCTTTGCTAAGCACCGAGGCAGCGAAGGCACGCAGCGATCTGATGGTGGTGGACGGGCTAGGGCGCCTTGCTAGGCGGCGAGGCGGCGAGGGCACGCAGTGCTTTGGCAGGCGCCGAAGGCACTCAGCGCTTTGCCAGGCGCCGAAGGCACTCAGCGCTGTGCGAGGTGGCGAGGGCACGCAGCGCTTTGGCAGGCGCCGAAGGCACTCAGCGCTGTGCGAGGTGGCGAGGGCACGCAGTGCTTTGGCAGGCGCCGAAGGCACTCAGCGCTTTGCCAGGCGCCCAAGGACGCAGCGCTGTGCGAGGCGGTGAGGGCACACAGCGCTGTGCTAGGCGGCGAGCCGACGTGGAGCTTTGCTAGGCAGCGAAGGCTGAGGACGCTTTGCTAGGCGCTTTGCTAGGCGGCGAAGGCACGAGGCGATTGGGGAGGCGGCGAAGGCACACGGCGCTTTGCTAGGCGGCGAGGGCGAGAAGGCACGCAGCGCTCTCTTAGGCGGCGAGGCAGCGAAGGCACGCGCTGCTTTGCTAGGCGCCGAAGGCACGCAGCGCTTCCTTCGTTTGCGAGGCAGCGAAGAGATGGAGCGGTTTGCTTGTTGGCCAGGCAGCGAACAGGCGCTGTGCTTTGCTTTCTGCCACTCAGCGAATACACGCAGCGCTCTGCTTTGGCGAGGCACTGAACAGATGCAGCGTTTAGTTTGCGAGGCGGCCAAGAGACGCGGCGCTTTGCATGCTGGCGAGGCGGCGAGCAGATCGAGTGGTTTGCTTGTTGGTGAGGCAGCGAAGAGATGCAGCGGTTTGCTTGTTGGCGAGGCAGCGAAGAGATTCAGCAGTCTCCTTGTTTGTGACACAGCCAACATGCACAGTGCTTGCTCCTTGTGCGAGGCAGCGAAGAGATGCAGCACTTTGCTTGTGCACCAGGTGGCGCAGTGGCATGGCGGATGGCGTTTTGGCGTGGAGGCGAAGCGAGGCAGCACTTTGCTAGTTGGCGAGGCAGCGAAGAGACGCAGCAGTCTGCTTGTTTGTGAGACAGCCAACATGCCCAGTGGTTAGCTATTGTGCGAGGCAGCGAATGACCGCCGAGCAAATGGCTTTGTGCGTTCGCCGCCTCGCTGCCTAGCAAAGCGTCGTCTGCCTTGGGCGCCTAGCAAAGCTGCGCGTGCCGTCGCCGTCAGGCAAAGCGCCGTGTTCCTTGGGCGCCTAGCAAGGAACTGCCTGCGTTCGGCGCCTCGCCGCATCGCAGCCTAGCAAAGCGCTGCGTGCCTTCGGCGGCTGGCAAAGCCGTGCGTGCCTTCGCCGCCTCACACACCGCGGCGTGCCTTCGCCGCCTGGCAGAGCAGCGCGTGCCTTCGCCGCCTCGCCGCCTGAGAAAGCGCTGCGTGCCTTCTCGCCCTCGCCGCCTAGCAAAGCGCCGTGTCCCTTCACCGCCTCGCCGCCTAGCAAAGCTGCGCGTGCCGTCGCCGCCTAGCAAAGCGCCGTGTTCCTTCGGCGCCTAGCAAAGCAGCGCGTGCCTTCGCCGCCTCGCCGCCTAAGAAAGCGCTGCGTCCCTTTCGCCCTCGCCGCCCAACAAAGCGCCCTGTCCCTTCACCGCCTCCCCAATCGCTTCGGCCCTTCGCCGCCTCGCCGCCCAGCAAAGCGCTGCTTGCCTTCGCCGCCTCACACACCGCTGCGTCCCTTCGCCGCCTCGCCGCTTAGCAAACGCCGTAGTAGCGCCGAAGGCACACGGCGCTTTTGTAGGCGCCCAAGGCACGTGGCGCTTTGCTAAGCAGCGAGGCAGCGAAGGCACGCAGCGATCTGATCGTGGTGGACGGGCTAGGGCGCCTTGCTAGGCGGCGAGGCGGCGAAGGCACGCAGCGCTGTGCGAGGTGGCGAGGGCACGCAGTGCTTTGGCAGGCGCCGAAGGCACTCAGCGCTTTGCCAGGCGCCCAAGGACGCAGCGCTGTGCGAGGCGGTGAGGGCACACAGCGCTGTGCTAGGCGGCGAGCCGACGTGGAGCTTTGCTAGGCAGCGAAGGCTGAGGACGCTTTGCTAGGCGCTTTGCTAGGCGGCGAAGGCACGAGGCGATTGGGGAGGCGGCGAAGGCACACGGCGCTTTGCTAGGCGGCGAGGGCGAGAAGGCACGCAGCGCTCTCTTAGGCGGCGAGGCAGCGAAGGCACGCGCTGCTTTGCTAGGCGCCGAAGGCACGCAGCGCTTCCTTCGTTTGCGAGGCAGCGAAGAGATGGAGCGGTTTGCTTGTTGGCCAGGCAGCGAGCAGGCGCTGTGCTTTGCTTTCTGCCACTCAGCGAATACACGCAGCGCTCTGCTTTTTGGCGAGGCACTGAACAGATGCAGCGTTTAGTTTGCGAGGCGGCCAAGAGACGCGGCGCTTTGCATGCTGGCGAGGCGGCGAGCAGATCGAGTGCTTTGCTTGTTGGCGAGGCAGCGAAGAGATGCAGCGGTTTGCTTGTTGGCAAGGCAGCGAAGAGATTCAGCAGTCTCCTTGTTTGTGAGACAGCCAACATGCACAGTGCTTGCTCCTTGTGCGAGGCAGCGAAGAGATGCAGCACTTTGCTTGTGCACCAGGTGGCGCAGTGGCATCGCGGATGGCTTTTTGGCGTGGAGGCGAAGCGAGGCAGCACTTTGCTAGTTGGCGAGGCAGCGAAGAGACGCAGCAGGCTGCTTGTTTGTGAGACAGCCAACATGCCCAGTGGTTAGCTCTTGTGCGAGGCAGCGAATGACCGCAGAGCAAATGGCTTTGTGCGTTCGCCGCCTCGCTGCCTAGCAAAGCGTCGTCTGCCTTGGGCGCCTAGCAAAGCTGCGCGTGCCGTCGCCGTCAGGCAAAGCGCCGTGTTCCTTGGGCGCCTAGCAAGGAACTGCCTGCGTTCGGCGCCTCGCCGCATCGCAGCCTAGCAAAGCGCTGCGTGCCTTCGGCGGCTGGCAAAGCCGTGCGTGCCTTCGCCGCCTCACACACCGCGGCGTGCCTTCGCCGCCTGGCAGAGCAGCGCGTGCCTTCGCCGCCTGAGAAAGCGCTGCGTGCCTTCTCGCCCTCGCCGCCTAGCAAAGCGCCGTGTCCCTTCACCGCCTCGCCGCCTAGCAAAGCTGCGCGTGCCGTCGCCGCCTAGCAAAGCGCCGTGTTCCTTCGGCGCCTAGCAAAGCAGCGCGTGCCTTCGCCGCCTCGCCGCCTAAGAAAGCGCTGCGTCCCTTTCGCCCTCGCCGCCCAACAAAGCGCCCTGTCCCTTCACCGCCTCCCCAATCGCTTCGGCCCTTCGCCGCCTCGCCGCCCAGCAAAGCGCTGCTTGCCTTCGCCGCCTCACACACCGCTGCGTCCCTTCGCCGCCTCGCCGCTTAGCAAACGCCGTAGTAGCGCCGAAGGCACACGGCGCTTTTGTAGGCGCCCAAGGCACGTGGCGCTTTGCTAAGCACCGAGGCAGCGAAGGCACGCAGCGATCTGATCGTGGTGGACGGGCTAGGGCGCCTTGCTAGGCGGCGAGGCGGCGAAGGCACGCAGCGCTTTGCCAGGCGCCCAAGGACGCAGCGCTGTGCGAGGCGGCGAGGGCACGCAGTGCTTTGCCAGGCGCCGAAGGCACTCAGCGCTTTGCCAGGCGCCGAAGGCACGCAGCGCTGTGCGAGGTGGCGAGGGCACGCAGTGCTTTGGCAGGCGCCGAAGGCACTCAGCGCTTTGCCAGGCGCCGAAGGCACGCAGCGCTGTGCGAGGTGGCGAGGGCACGCAGCGCTGTGCTAGGCGGCGAGCCGACGTGGAGCTTTGCTAGGCAGCGAAGGCTGAGGACGCTTTGCTAGGCGCTTTGCTAGGCGGCGAAGGCACGAGGCGATTGGGGAGGCGGCGAAGGCACACGGCGCTTTGCTAGGTGGCGAGGGCGAGAAGGCACGCAGCGCTCTCTTAGGCGGCGAGGCAGCGAAGGCACGCGCTGCTTTGCTAGGCGCCGAAGGCACGCAGCGCTTCCTTCGTTTGCGAGGCAGCGAAGAGATGGAGCGGTTTGCTTGTTGGCCAGGCAGCGAACAGGCGCTGTGCTTTGCTTTCTGCCACTCAGCGAATACACGCAGCGCTCTGCTTTTTGGCGAGGCACTGAACAGATGCAGCGTTTAGTTTGCGAGGCGGCCAAGAGACGCGGCGCTTTGCATGCTGGCGAGGCGGCGAGCAGATCGAGTGCTTTGCTTGTTGGCGAGGCAGCGAAGAGATGCAGCGGTTTGCTTGTTGGCGAGGCAGCGAAGAGATTCAGCAGTCTCCTTGTTTGTGAGACAGCCAACATGCACAGTGCTTGCTCCTTGTGCGAGGCAGCGAAGAGATGCAGCACTTTGCTTGTGCACCAGGTGGCGCAGTGGCATCGCGGATGGCTTTTTGGCGTGGAGGCGAAGCGAGGCAGCACTTTGCTAGTTGGCGAGGCAGCGAAGAGACGCAGCAGGCTGCTTGTTTGTGAGACAGCCAACATGCCCAGTGGTTAGCTCTTGTGCGAGGCAGCGAATGACCGCCGAGCAAATGGCTTTGTGCGTTCGCCGCCTCGCTGCCTAGCAAAGCGTCGTCTGCCTTGGGCGCCTAGCAAAGCTGCGCGTGCCGTCGCCGTCAGGCAAAGCGCCGTGTTCCTTGGGCGCCTAGCAAGGAACTGCCTGCGTTCGGCGCCTCGCCGCATCGCAGCCTAGCAAAGCGCTGCGTGCCTTCGGCGGCTGGCAAAGCCGTGCGTGCCTTCGCCGCCTCACACACCGCGGCGTGCCTTCGCCGCCTGGCAGAGCAGCGCGTGCCTTCGCCGCCTCGCCGCCTGAGAAAGCGCTGCGTGCCTTCTCGCCCTCGCCGCCTAGCAAAGCGCCGTGTCCCTTCACCGCCTCGCCGCCTAGCAAAGCTGCGCGTGCCGTCGCCGCCTAGCAAAGCGCCGTGTTCCTTCGGCGCCTAGCAAAGCAGCGCGTGCCTTCGCCGCCTCGCCGCCTAAGAAAGCGCTGCGTCCCTTTCGCCCTCGCCGCCCAACAAAGCGCCCTGTCCCTTCACCGCCTCCCCAATCGCTTCGGCCCTTCGCCGCCTCGCCGCCCAGCAAAGCGCTGCTTGCCTTCGCCGCCTCACACACCGCTGCGTCCCTTCGCCGCCTCGCCGCTTAGCAAACGCCGTAGTAGCGCCGAAGGCACACGGCGCTTTTGTAGGCGCCCAAGGCACGTGGCGCTTTGCTAAGCACCGAGGCAGCGAAGGCACGCAGCGATCTGATGGTGGTGGACGGGCTAGGGCGCCTTGCTAGGCGGCGAGGCGGCGAAGGCACGCAGCGCTTTGCCAGGCGCCCAAGGACGCAGCGCTGTGCGAGGCGGCGAGGGCACGCAGTGCTTTGGCAGGCGCCGAAGGCACTCAGCGCTTTGCCAGGCGCCGAAGGCACTCAGCGCTGTGCGAGGTGGCGAGGGCACGCAGTGCTTTGGCAGGCGCCGAAGGCACTCAGCGCTGTGCGAGGTGGCGAGGGCACGCAGTGCTTTGGCAGGCGCCGAAGGCACTCAGCGCTTTGCCAGGCGCCCAAGGACGCAGCGCTGTGCGAGGCGGTGAGGGCACACAGCGCTGTGCTAGGCGGCGAGCCGACGTGGAGCTTTGCTAGGCAGCGAAGGCTGAGGACGCTTTGCTAGGCGCTTTGCTAGGCGGCGAAGGCACGAGGCGATTGGGGAGGCGGCGAAGGCACACGGCGCTTTGCTAGGCGGCGAGGGCGAGAAGGCACGCAGCGCTCTCTTAGGCGGCGAGGCAGCGAAGGCACGCGCTGCTTTGCTAGGCGCCGAAGGCACGCAGCGCTTCCTTCGTTTGCGAGGCAGCGAAGAGATGGAGCGGTTTGCTTGTTGGCCAGGCAGCGAACAGGCGCTGTGCTTTGCTTTCTGCCACTCAGCGAATACACGCAGCGCTCTGCTTTTTTGGCGAGGCACTGAACAGATGCAGCGTTTAGTTTCCGAGGCGGCCAAGAGACGCGGCGCTTTGCATGCTGGCGAGGCGGCGATCAGATCGAGTGGTTTGCTTGTTGGCGAGGCAGCGAAGAGATTCAACAGTCTCCTTGTTTGTGACACAGCCAACATGCACAGTGCTTGCTCCTTGTGCGAGGCAGCGAAGAGATGCAGCACTTTGCTTGTGCACCAGGTGGCGCAGTGGCATGGCGGATGGCTTTTTGGCGTGGAGGCGAAGCGAGGCAGCACTTTGCTAGTTGGCGAGGCAGCGAAGAGACGCAGCAGGCTGCTTGTTTGTGAGACAGCCAACATGCCCAGTGGTTAGCTCTTGTGCGAGGCAGCGAATGACCGCCGAGCAAATGGCTTTGTGCGTTCGCCGCCTCGCTGCCTAGCAAAGCGTCGTCTGCCTTGGGCGCCTAGCAAAGCTGCGCGTGCCGTCGCCGTCAGGCAAAGCGCCGTGTTCCTTGGGCGCCTAGCAAGGAACTGCCTGCGTTCGGCGCCTCGCCGCATCGCAGCCTAGCAAAGCGCTGCGTGCCTTCGGCGGCTGGCAAAGCCGTGCGTGCCTTCGCCGCCTCACACACCGCGGCGTGCCTTCGCCGCCTGGCAGAGCAGCGCGTGCCTTCGCCGCCTCGCCGCCTGAGAAAGCGCTGCGTGCCTTCTCGCCCTCGCCGCCTAGCAAAGCGCCGTGTCCCTTCACCGCCTCGCCGCCTAGCAAAGCTGCGCGTGCCGTCGCCGCCTAGCAAAGCGCCGTGTTCCTTCGGCGCCTAGCAAAGCAGCGCGTGCCTTCGCCGCCTCGCCGCCTAAGAAAGCGCTGCGTCCCTTTCGCCCTCGCCGCCCAACAAAGCGCCCTGTCCCTTCATCGCCTCCCCAATCGCTTCGGCCCTTCGCCGCCTCGCCGCCCAGCAAAGCGCTGCTTGCCTTCGCCGCCTCACACACCGCTGCGTCCCTTCGCCGCCTCGCCGCTTAGCAAACGCCGTAGTAGCGCCGAAGGCACACGGCGCTTTTGTAGGCGCCCAAGGCACGTGGCGCTTTGCTAAGCAGCGAGGCAGCGAAGGCACGCAGCGATCTGATCGTGGTGGACGGGCTAGGGCGCCTTGCTAGGCGGCGAGGCGGCGAAGGCACGCAGCGCTTTGCCAGGCGCCCAAGGACGCAGCGCTGTGCGAGGCGGCGAGGGCACGCAGTGCTTTGCCAGGCGCCGAAGGCACTCAGCGCTTTGCCAGGCGCCGAAGGCACGCAGCGCTGTGCGAGGTGGCGAGGGCACGCAGCGCTTTGGCAGGCGCCGAAGGCACTCAGCGCTGTGCGAGGTGGCGAGGGCACGCAGTGCTTTGGCAGGCGCCGAAGGCACTCAGCGCTTTGCCAGGCGCCCAAGGACGCAGCGCTGTGCGAGGCGGTGAGGGCACACAGCGCTGTGCTAGGCGGCGAGCCGACGTGGAGCTTTGCTAGGCAGCGAAGGCTGAGGACGCTTTGCTAGGCGCTTTGCTAGGCGGCGAAGGCACGAGGCGATTGGGGAGGCGGCGAAGGCACACGGCGCTTTGCTAGGCGGCGAGGGCGAGAAGGCACGCAGCGCTCTCTTAGGCGGCGAGGCAGCGAAGGCACGCGCTGCTTTGCTAGGCGCCGAAGGCACGCAGCGCTTCCTTCGTTTGCGAGGCAGCGAAGAGATGGAGCGGTTTGCTTGTTGGCCAGGCAGCGAACAGGCGCTGTGCTTTGCTTTCTGCCACTCAGCGAATACACGCAGCGCTCTGCTTTTTGGCGAGGCACTGAACAGATGCAGCGTTTAGTTTGCGAGGCGGCCAAGACACGCGGCGCTTTGCATGCTGGCGAGGCGGCGAGCAGATCGAGTGGTTTGCTTGTTGGTGAGGCAGCGAAGAGATGCAGCGGTTTGCTTGTTGGCGAGGCAGCGAAGAGATTCAGCAGTCTCCTTGTTTGTGACACAGCCAACATGCACAGTGCTTGCTCCTTGTGCGAGGCAGCGAAGAGATGCAGCACTTTGCTTGTGCACCAGGTGGCGCAGTGGCATCGCGGATGGCTTTTTGGCGTGGAGGCGAAGCGAGGCAGCACTTTGCTAGTTGGCGAGGCAGCGAAGAGACGCAGCAGGCTGCTTGTTTGTGAGACAGCCAACATGCCCAGTGGTTAGCTATTGTGCGAGGCAGCGAATGACCGCCGAGCAAATGGCTTTGTGCGTTCGCCGCCTCGCTGCCTAGCAAAGCGTCGTCTGCCTTGGGCGCCTAGCAAAGCTGCGCGTGCCGTCGCCGTCAGGCAAAGCGCCGTGTTCCTTGGGCGCCTAGCAAGGAACTGCCTGCGTTCGGCGCCTCGCCGCATCGCAGCCTAGCAAAGCGCTGCGTGCCTTCGGCGGCTGGCAAAGCCGTGCGTGCCTTCGCCGCCTCACACACCGCGGCGTGCCTTCGCCGCCTGGCAGAGCAGCGCGTGCCTTCGCCGCCTCGCCGCCTGAGAAAGCGCTGCGTGCCTTCTCGCCCTCGCCGCCTAGCAAAGCGCCGTGTCCCTTCACCGCCTCGCCGCCTAGCAAAGCTGCGCGTGCCGTCGCCGCCTAGCAAAGCGCCGTGTTCCTTCGGCGCCTAGCAAAGCAGCGCGTGCCTTCGCCGCCTCGCCGCCTAAGAAAGCGCTGCGTCCCTTTCGCCCTCGCCGCCCAACAAAGCGCCCTGTCCCTTCACCGCCTCCCCAATCGCTTCGGCCCTTCGCCGCCTCGCCGCCCAGCAAAGCGCTGCTTGCCTTCGCCGCCTCACACACCGCTGCGTCCCTTCGCCGCCTCGCCGCTTAGCAAACGCCGTAGTAGCGCCGAAGGTACACGGCGCTTTTGTAGGCGCCCAAGGCACGTGGCGCTTTGCTAAGCAGCGAGGCAGCGAAGGCACGCAGCGATCTGATCGTGGTGGATGGGCTAGGGCGCCTTGCTAGGCGGCGAGGCGGCGAAGGCACGCAGCGCTTTGCCAGGCGCCCAAGGACGCAGCGCTGTGCGAGGCGGCGAGGGCACGCAGTGCTTTGCCAGGCGCCGAAGGCACTCAGCGCTTTGCCACTCGCCGAAGGCAAGCAGCGCTGTGCGAGGTGGCGAGGGCACGCAGTGCTTTGGCAGGCGCCGAAGGCACTCAGCGCTTTGCCAGGCGCCCAAGGACGCAGCGCTGTGCGAGGCGGTGAGGGCACACAGCGCTGTGCTAGGCGGCGAGCCGACGTGGAGCTTTGCTAGGCAGCGAAGGCTGAGGACGCTTTGCTAGGCGCTTTGCTAGGCGGCGAAGGCACGAGGCGATTGGGGAGGCGGCGAAGGCACACGGCGCTTTGCTAGGCGGCGAGGGCGAGAAGGCACGCAGCGCTCTCTTAGGCGGCGAGGCAGCGAAGGCACGCGCTGCTTTGCTAGGCGCCGAAGGCACGCAGCGCTTCCTTCGTTTGCGAGGCAGCGAAGAGATGGAGCGGTTTGCTTGTTGGCCAGGCAGCGAGCAGGCGCTGTGCTTTGCTTTCTGCCACTCAGCGAATACACGCAGCGCTCTGCTTTTTGGCGAGGCACTGAACAGATGCAGCGTTTAGTTTGCGAGGCGGCCAAGACACGCGGCGCTTTGCATGCTGGCGAGGCGGCGAGCAGATCGAGTGCTTTGCTTGTTGGCGAGGCAGCGAAGAGATGCAGCGGTTTGCTTGTTGGCAAGGCAGCGAAGAGATTCAGCAGTCTCCTTGTTTGTGAGACAGCCAACATGCACAGTGCTTGCTCCTTGTGCGAGGCAGCGAAGAGATGCAGCACTTTGCTTGTGCACCAGGTGGCGCAGTGGCATCGCGGATGGCTTTTTGGCGTGGAGGCGAAGCGAGGCAGCACTTTGCTAGTTGGCGAGGCAGCGAAGAGACGCAGCAGGCTGCTTGTTTGTGAGACAGCCAACATGCACAGTGGTTAGCTCTTGTGCGAGGCAGCGAATGACCGCAGAGCAAATGGCTTTGTGCGTTCGCCGCCTCGCTGCCTAGCAAAGCGTCGTCTGCCTTGGGCGCCTAGCAAAGCTGCGCGTGCCGTCGCCGTCAGGCAAAGCGCCGTGTTCCTTGGGCGCCTAGCAAGGAACTGCCTGCATTCGGCGCCTCGCCGCATCGCAGCCTAGCAAAGCGCTGCGTGCCTTCGGCGGCTGGCAAAGCCGTGCGTGCCTTCGCCGCCTCACACACCGCGGCGTGCCTTCGCCGCCTGGCAGAGCAGCGCGTGCCTTCGCCGCCTCGCCGCCTAAGAAAGCGCTGCGTCCCTTTCGCCCTCGCCGCCCAACAAAGCGCCCTGTCCCTTCACCGCCTCCCCAATCGCTTCGGCCCTTCGCCGCCTCGCCGCCCAGCAAAGCGCTGCTTGCCTTCGCCGCCTCACACACCGCTGCGTCCCTTCGCCGCCTCGCCGCTTAGCAAACGCCGTAGTAGCGCCGAAGGCACACGGCGCTTTTGTAGGCGCCCAAGGCACGTGGCGCTTTGCTAAGCAGCGAGGCAGCGAAGGCACGCAGCGATCTGATCGTGGTGGACGGGCTAGGGCGCCTTGCTAGGCGGCGAGGCGGCGAAGGCACGCAGCGCTTTGCCAGGCGCCCAAGGACGCAGCGCTGTGCGAGGCGGCGAGGGCACGCAGTGCTTTGCCAGGCGCCGAAGGCACTCAGCGCTTTGCCACTCGCCGAAGGCAAGCAGCGCTGTGCGAGGCGGTGAGGGCACACAGCGCTGTGCTAGGCGGCGAGCCGACGTGGAGCTTTGCTAGGCAGCGAAGGCTGAGGACGCTTTGCTAGGCGCTTTGCTAGGCGGCGAAGGCACGAGGCGATTGGGGAGGCGGCGAAGGCACACGGCGCTTTGCTAGGCGGCGAGGGCGAGAAGGCACGCAGCGCTCTCTTAGGCGGCGAGGCAGCGAAGGCACGCGCTGCTTTGCTAGGCGCCGAAGGCACGCAGCGCTTCCTTCGTTTGCGAGGCAGCGAAGAGATGGAGCGGTTTGCTTGTTGGCCAGGCAGCGAACAGGCGCTGTGCTTTGCTTTCTGCCACTCAGCGAATACACGCAGCGCTCTGCTTTTTTGGCGAGGCACTGAACAGATGCAGCGTTTAGTTTCCGAGGCGGCCAAGAGACGCGGCGCTTTGCATGCTGGCGAGGCGGCGAGCAGATCGAGTGGTTTGCTTGTTGGTGAGGCAGCGAAGAGATGCAGCGGTTTGCTTGTTGGCGAGGCAGCGAAGAGATTCAGCAGTCTGCTTGTTTGTGAGACAGCCAACATGCACAGTGCTTGCTCCTTGTGCGAGGCAGCGAAGAGATGCAGCACTTTGCTTGTGCACCAGGTGGCGCAGTGGCATCGCGGATGGCTTTTTGGCGTGGAGGCGAAGCGAGGCAGCACTTTGCTAGTTGGCGAGGCAGCGAAGAGACGCAGCAGGCTGCTTGTTTGTGAGACAGCCAACATGCCCAGTGGTTAGCTCTTGTGCGAGGCAGCGAATGACCGCCGAGCAAATGGCTTTGTGCGTTCGCCGCCTCGCTGCCTAGCAAAGCGTCGTCTGCCTTGGGCGCCTAGCAAAGCTGCGCGTGCCGTCGCCGTCAGGCAAAGCGCCGTGTTCCTTGGGCGCCTAGCAAGGAACTGCCTGCGTTCGGCGCCTCGCCGCATCGCAGCCTAGCAAAGCGCTGCGTGCCTTCGGCGGCTGGCAAAGCCGTGCGTGCCTTCGCCGCCTCACACACCGCGGCGTGCCTTCGCCGCCTGGCAGAGCAGCGCGTGCCTTCGCCGCCTCGCCGCCTGAGAAAGCGCTGCGTGCCTTCTCGCCCTCGCCGCCTAGCAAAGCGCCCTGTCCCTTCACCGCCTCGCCGCCTAGCAAAGCTGCGCGTGCCGTCGCCGCCTAGCAAAGCGCCGTGTTCCTTCGGCGCCTAGCAAAGCAGCGCGTGCCTTCGCCGCCTCGCCGCCTAAGAAAGCGCTGCGTCCCTTTTGCCCTCGCCGCCCAACAAAGCGCCCTGTCCCTTCACCGCCTCCCCAATCGCTTCGGCCCTTCGCCGCCTCGCCGCCCAGCAAAGCGCTGCTTGCCTTCGCCGCCTCACACACCGCTGCGTCCCTTCGCCGCCTCGCCGCTTAGCAAACGCCGTAGTAGCGCCGAAGGCACACGGCGCTTTTGTAGGCGCCCAAGGCACGTGGCGCTTTGCTAAGCACCGAGGCAGCGAAGGCACGCAGCGATCTGATGGTGGTGGACGGGCTAGGGCGCCTTGCTAGGCGGCGAGGCGGCGAAGGCACGCAGCGCTTTGCCAGGCGCCCAAGGACGCAGCGCTGTGCGAGGCGGCGAGGGCACGCAGTGCTTTGGCAGGCGCCGAAGGCACTCAGCGCTTTGCCAGGCGCCGAAGGCACTCAGCGCTGTGCGAGGTGGCGAGGGCACGCAGTGCTTTGGCAGGCGCCGAAGGCACTCAGCGCTGTGCGAGGTGGCGAGGGCACGCAGTGCTTTGGCAGGCGCCGAAGGCACTCAGCGCTTTGCCAGGCGCCCAAGGACGCAGCGCTGTGCGAGGCGGTGAGGGCACACAGCGCTGTGCTAGGCGGCGAGCCGACGTGGAGCTTTGCTAGGCAGCGAAGGCTGAGGACGCTTTGCTAGGCGCTTTGCTAGGCGGCGAAGGCACGAGGCGATTGGGGAGGCGGCGAAGGCACACGGCGCTTTGCTAGGCGGCGAGGGCGAGAAGGCACGCAGCGCTCTCTTAGGCGGCGAGGCAGCGAAGGCACGCGCTGCTTTGCTAGGCGCCGAAGGCACGCAGCGCTTCCTTCGTTTGCGAGGCAGCGAAGAGATGGAGCGGTTTGCTTGTTGGCCAGGCAGCGAACAGGCGCTGTGCTTTGCTTTCTGCCACTCAGCGAATACACGCAGCGCTCTGCTTTTTGGCGAGGCACTGAACAGATGCAGCGTTTAGTTTGCGAGGCGGCCAAGAGACGCGGCGCTTTGCATGCTGGCGAGGCGGCGAGCAGATCGAGTGGTTTGCTTTTTGGCGAGGCAGTGAACAGATGCAGCGTTTAGTTTGCGAGGCGGCCAAGAGACGCGGCGCTTTGCATGCTGGCGAGGCGGCGATCAGATCGAGTGGTTTGCTTGTTGGCGAGGCAGCGAAGAGATTCAACAGTCTCCTTGTTTGTGACACAGCCAACATGCACAGTGCTTGCTCCTTGTGCGAGGCAGCGAAGAGATGCAGCACTTTGCTTGTGCACCAGGTGGCGCAGTGGCATGGCGGATGGCTTTTTGGCGTGGAGGCGAAGCGAGGCAGCACTTTGCTAGTTGGCGAGGCAGCGAAGAGACGCAGCAGGCTGCTTGTTTGTGAGACAGCCAACATGCCCAGTGGTTAGCTATTGTGCGAGGCAGCGAATGACCGCCGAGCAAATGGCTTTGTGCGTTCGCCGCCTCGCTGCCTAGCAAAGCGTCGTCTGCCTTGGGCGCCTAGCAAAGCTGCGCGTGCCGTCGCCGTCAGGCAAAGCGCCGTGTTCCTTGGGCGCCTAGCAAGGAACTGCCTGCGTTCGGCGCCTCGCCGCATCGCAGCCTAGCAAAGCGCTGCGTGCCTTCGGCGGCTGGCAAAGCCGTGCGTGCCTTCGCCGCCTCACACACCGCGGCGTGCCTTCGCCGCCTGGCAGAGCAGCGCGTGCCTTCGCCGCCTCGCCGCCTGAGAAAGCGCTGCGTGCCTTCTCGCCCTCGCCGCCTAGCAAAGCGCCGTGTCCCTTCACCGCCTCGCCGCCTAGCAAAGCTGCGCGTGCCGTCGCCGCCTAGCAAAGCGCCGTGTTCCTTCGGCGCCTAGCAAAGCAGCGCGTGCCTTCGCCGCCTCGCCGCCTAAGAAAGCGCTGCGTCCCTTTCGCCCTCGCCGCCCAACAAAGCGCCCTGTCCCTTCACCGCCTCCCCAATCGCTTCGGCCCTTCGCCGCCTCGCCGCCCAGCAAAGCGCTGCTTGCCTTCGCCGCCTCACACACCGCTGCGTCCCTTCGCCGCCTCGCCGCTTAGCAAACGCCGTAGTAGCGCCGAAGGCACACGGCGCTTTTGTAGGCGCCCAAGGCACGTGGCGCTTTGCTAAGCAGCGAGGCAGCGAAGGCACGCAGCGATCTGATCGTGGTGGACGGGCTAGGGCGCCTTGCTAGGCGGCGAGGCGGCGAAGGCACGCAGCGCTTTGCCAGGCGCCCAAGGACGCAGCGCTGTGCGAGGCGGCGAGGGCACGCAGTGCTTTGCCAGGCGCCGAAGGCACTCAGCGCTTTGCCACTCGCCGAAGGCAAGCAGCGCTGTGCGAGGCGGTGAGGGCACACAGCGCTGTGCTAGGCGGCGAGCCGACGTGGAGCTTTGCTAGGCAGCGAAGGCTGAGGACGCTTTGCTAGGCGCTTTGCTAGGCGGCGAAGGCACGAGGCGATTGGGGAGGCGGCGAAGGCACACGGCGCTTTGCTAGGCGGCGAGGGCGAGAAGGCACGCAGCGCTCTCTTAGGCGGCGAGGCAGCGAAGGCACGCGCTGCTTTGCTAGGCGCCGAAGGCACGCAGCGCTTCCTTCGTTTGCGAGGCAGCGAAGAGATGGAGCGGTTTGCTTGTTGGCCAGGCAGCGAACAGGCGCTGTGCTTTGCTTTCTGCCACTCAGCGAATACACGCAGCGCTCTGCTTTTTGGCGAGGCACTGAACAGATGCAGCGTTTAGTTTGCGAGGCGGCCAAGAGACGCGGCGCTTTGCATGCTGGCGAGGCGGCGAGCAGATCGAGTGGTTTGCTTTTTGGCGAGGCAGTGAACAGATGCAGCGTTTAGTTTGCGAGGCGGCCAAGAGACGCGGCGCTTTGCATGCTGGCGAGGCGGCGATCAGATCGAGTGGTTTGCTTGTTGGCGAGGCAGCGAAGAGATTCAACAGTCTCCTTGTTTGTGAGACAGCCAACATGCACAGTGCTTGCTCCTTGTGCGAGGCAGCGAAGAGATGCAGCACTTTGCTTGTGCACCAGGTGGCGCAGTGGCATGGCGGATGGCTTTTTGGCGTGGAGGCGAAGCGAGGCAGCACTTTGCTAGTTGGCGAGGCAGCGAAGAGACGCAGCAGGCTGCTTGTTTGTGAGACAGCCAACATGCCCAGTGGTTAGCTCTTGTGCGAGGCAGCGAATGACCGCCGAGCAAATGGCTTTGTGCGTTCGCCGCCTCGCTGCCTAGCAAAGCGTCGTCTGCCTTGGGCGCCTAGCAAAGCTGCGCGTGCCGTCGCCGTCAGGCAAAGCGCCGTGTTCCTTGGGCGCCTAGCAAGGAACTGCCTGCGTTCGGCGCCTCGCCGCATCGCAGCCTAGCAAAGCGCTGCGTGCCTTCGGCGGCTGGCAAAGCCGTGCGTGCCTTCGCCGCCTCACACACCGCGGCGTGCCTTCGCCGCCTGGCAGAGCAGCGCGTGCCTTCGCCGCCTCGCCGCCTGAGAAAGCGCTGCGTGCCTTCTCGCCCTCGCCGCCTAGCAAAGCGCCGTGTCCCTTCACCGCCTCGCCGCCTAGCAAAGCTGCGCGTGCCGTCGCCGCCTAGCAAAGCGCCGTGTTCCTTCGGCGCCTAGCAAAGCAGCGCGTGCCTTCGCCGCCTCGCCGCCTAAGAAAGCGCTGCGTCCCTTTCGCCCTCGCCGCCCAACAAAGCGCCCTGTCCCTTCATCGCCTCCCCAATCGCTTCGGCCCTTCGCCGCCTCGCCGCCCAGCAAAGCGCTGCTTGCCTTCGCCGCCTCACACACCGCTGCGTCCCTTCGCCGCCTCGCCGCTTAGCAAACGCCGTAGTAGCGCCGAAGGCACACGGCGCTTTTGTAGGCGCCCAAGGCACGTGGCGCTTTGCTAAGCAGCGAGGCAGCGAAGGCACGCAGCGATCTGATCGTGGTGGACGGGCTAGGGCGCCTTGCTAGGCGGCGAGGCGGCGAAGGCACGCAGCGCTTTGCCAGGCGCCCAAGGACGCAGCGCTGTGCGAGGCGGCGAGGGCACGCAGTGCTTTGCCAGGCGCCGAAGGCACTCAGCGCTTTGCCAGGCGCCGAAGGCACGCAGCGCTGTGCGAGGTGGCGAGGGCACGCAGCGCTTTGGCAGGCGCCGAAGGCACTCAGCGCTGTGCGAGGTGGCGAGGGCACGCAGTGCTTTGGCAGGCGCCGAAGGCACTCAGCGCTTTGCCAGGCGCCCAAGGACGCAGCGCTGTGCGAGGCGGTGAGGGCACACAGCGCTGTGCTAGGCGGCGAGCCGACGTGGAGCTTTGCTAGGCAGCGAAGGCTGAGGACGCTTTGCTAGGCGCTTTGCTAGGCGGCGAAGGCACGAGGCGATTGGGGAGGCGGCGAAGGCACACGGCGCTTTGCTAGGCGGCGAGGGCGAGAAGGCACGCAGCGCTCTCTTAGGCGGCGAGGCAGCGAAGGCACGCGCTGCTTTGCTAGGCGCCGAAGGCACGCAGCGCTTCCTTCGTTTGCGAGGCAGCGAAGAGATGGAGCGGTTTGCTTGTTGGCCAGGCAGCGAACAGGCGCTGTGCTTTGCTTTCTGCCACTCAGCGAATACACGCAGCGCTCTGCTTTTTTGGCGAGGCACTGAACAGATGCAGCGTTTAGTTTCCGAGGCGGCCAAGAGACGCGGCGCTTTGCATGCTGGCGAGGCGGCGAGCAGATCGAGTGGTTTGCTTGTTGGTGAGGCAGCGAAGAGATGCAGCGGTTTGCTTGTTGGCGAGGCAGCGAAGAGATTCAGCAGTCTCCTTGTTTGTGACACAGCCAACATGCACAGTGCTTGCTCCTTGTGCGAGGCAGCGAAGAGATGCAGCACTTTGCTTGTGCACCAGGTGGCGCAGTGGCATGGCGGATGGCTTTTTGGCGTGGAGGCGAAGCGAGGCAGCACTTTGCTAGTTGGCGAGGCAGCGAAGAGACGCAGCAGGCTGCTTGTTTGTGAGACAGCCAACATGCCCAGTGGTTAGCTATTGTGCGAGGCAGCGAATGACCGCCGAGCAAATGGCTTTGTGCGTTCGCCGCCTCGCTGCCTAGCAAAGCGTCGTCTGCCTTGGGCGCCTAGCAAAGCTGCGCGTGCCGTCGCCGTCAGGCAAAGCGCCGTGTTCCTTGGGCGCCTAGCAAGGAACTGCCTGCGTTCGGCGCCTCGCCGCATCGCAGCCTAGCAAAGCGCTGCGTGCCTTCGGCGGCTGGCAAAGCCGTGCGTGCCTTCGCCGCCTCACACACCGCGGCGTGCCTTCGCCGCCTGGCAGAGCAGCGCGTGCCTTCGCCGCCTCGCCGCCTGAGAAAGCGCTGCGTGCCTTCTCGCCCTCGCCGCCTAGCAAAGCGCCGTGTCCCTTCACCGCCTCGCCGCCTAGCAAAGCTGCGCGTGCCGTCGCCGCCTAGCAAAGCGCCGTGTTCCTTCGGCGCCTAGCAAAGCAGCGCGTGCCTTCGCCGCCTCGCCGCCTAAGAAAGCGCTGCGTCCCTTGGGCCCTCGCCGCCCAACAAAGCGCCCTGTCCCTTCACCGCCTCCCCAATCGCTTCGGCCCTTCGCCACCTCGCCGCCCAGCAAAGCGCTGCTTGCCTTCGCCGCCTCACACACCGCTGCGTCCCTTCGCCGCCTCGCCGCTTAGCAAACGCCGTAGTAGCGCCGAAGGTACACGGCGCTTTTGTAGGCGCCCAAGGCACGTGGCGCTTTGCTAAGCAGCGAGGCAGCGAAGGCACGCAGCGATCTGATCGTGGTGGATGGGCTAGGGCGCCTTGCTAGGCGGCGAGGCGGCGAAGGCACGCAGCGCTTTGCCAGGCGCCCAAGGACGCAGCGCTGTGCGAGGCGGCGAGGGCACGCAGTGCTTTGGCAGGCGCCGAAGGCACTCAGCGCTTTGCCACTCGCCGAAGGCAAGCAGCGCTGTGCGAGGTGGCGAGGGCACGCAGTGCTTTGGCAGGCGCCGAAGGCACTCAGCGCTTTGCCAGGCGCCCAAGGACGCAGCGCTGTGCGAGGCGGTGAGGGCACACAGCGCTGTGCTAGGCGGCGAGCCGACGTGGAGCTTTGCTAGGCAGCGAAGGCTGAGGACGCTTTGCTAGGCGCTTTGCTAGGCGGCGAAGGCACGAGGCGATTGGGGAGGCGGCGAAGGCACACGGCGCTTTGCTAGGCGGCGAGGGCGAGAAGGCACGCAGCGCTCTCTTAGGCGGCGAGGCAGCGAAGGCACGCGCTGCTTTGCTAGGCGCCGAAGGCACGCAGCGCTTCCTTCGTTTGCGAGGCAGCGAAGAGATGGAGCGGTTTGCTTGTTGGCCAGGCAGCGAGCAGGCGCTGTGCTTTGCTTTCTGCCACTCAGCGAATACACGCAGCGCTCTGCTTTTTGGCGAGGCACTGAACAGATGCAGCGTTTAGTTTGCGAGGCGGCCAAGAGACGCGGCGCTTTGCATGCTGGCGAGGCGGCGAGCAGATCGAGTGCTTTGCTTGTTGGCGAGGCAGCGAAGAGATGCAGCGGTTTGCTTGTTGGCAAGGCAGCGAAGAGATTCAGCAGTCTCCTTGTTTGTGAGACAGCCAACATGCACAGTGCTTGCTCCTTGTGCGAGGCAGCGAAGAGATGCAGCACTTTGCTTGTGCACCAGGTGGCGCAGTGGCATCGCGGATGGCTTTTTGGCGTGGAGGCGAAGCGAGGCAGCACTTTGCTAGTTGGCGAGGCAGCGAAGAGACGCAGCAGGCTGCTTGTTTGTGAGACAGCCAACATGCCCAGTGGTTAGCTCTTGTGCGAGGCAGCGAATGACCGCAGAGCAAATGGCTTTGTGCGTTCGCCGCCTCGCTGCCTAGCAAAGCGTCGTCTGCCTTGGGCGCCTAGCAAAGCTGCGCGTGCCGTCGCCGTCAGGCAAAGCGCCGTGTTCCTTGGGCGCCTAGCAAGGAACTGCCTGCATTCGGCGCCTCGCCGCATCGCAGCCTAGCAAAGCGCTGCGTGCCTTCGGCGGCTGGCAAAGCCGTGCGTGCCTTCGCCGCCTCACACACCGCGGCGTGCCTTCGCCGCCTGGCAGAGCAGCGCGTGCCTTCGCCGCCTCGCCGCCTAAGAAAGCGCTGCGTCCCTTTCGCCCTCGCCGCCCAACAAAGCGCCCTGTCCCTTCACCGCCTCCCCAATCGCTTCGGCCCTTCGCCGCCTCGCCGCCCAGCAAAGCGCTGCTTGCCTTCGCCGCCTCACACACCGCTGCGTCCCTTCGCCGCCTCGCCGCTTAGCAAACGCCGTAGTAGCGCCGAAGGCACACGGCGCTTTTGTAGGCGCCCAAGGCACGTGGCGCTTTGCTAAGCAGCGAGGCAGCGAAGGCACGCAGCGATCTGATCGTGGTGGACGGGCTAGGGCGCCTTGCTAGGCGGCGAGGCGGCGAAGGCACGCAGCGCTTTGCCAGGCGCCCAAGGACGCAGCGCTGTGCGAGGCGGCGAGGGCACGCAGTGCTTTGCCAGGCGCCGAAGGCACTCAGCGCTTTGCCAGGCGCCGAAGGCAAGCAGCGCTGTGCGAGGCGGTGAGGGCACACAGCGCTGTGCTAGGCGGCGAGCCGACGTGGAGCTTTGCTAGGCAGCGAAGGCTGAGGACGCTTTGCTAGGCGCTTTGCTAGGCGGCGAAGGCACGAGGCGATTGGGGAGGCGGCGAAGGCACACGGCGCTTTGCTAGGCGGCGAGGGCGAGAAGGCACGCAGCGCTCTCTTAGGCGGCGAGGCAGCGAAGGCACGCGCTGCTTTGCTAGGCGCCGAAGGCACGCAGCGCTTCCTTCGTTTGCGAGGCAGCGAAGAGATGGAGCGGTTTGCTTGTTGGCCAGGCAGCGAACAGGCGCTGTGCTTTGCTTTCTGCCACTCAGCGAATACACGCAGCGCTCTGCTTTTTTGGCGAGGCACTGAACAGATGCAGCGTTTAGTTTCCGAGGCGGCCAAGAGACGCGGCGCTTTGCATGCTGGCGAGGCGGCGAGCAGATCGAGTGGTTTGCTTGTTGGCGAGGCAGCGAAGAGATTCAGCAGTCTCCTTGTTTGTGAGACAGCCAACATGCACAGTGCTTGCTCCTTGTGCGAGGCAGCGAAGAGATGCAGCACTTTGCTTGTGCACCAGGTGGCGCAGTGGCATCGCGGATGGCTTTTTGGCGTGGAGGCGAAGCGAGGCAGCACTTTGCTAGTTGGCGAGGCAGCGAAGAGACGCAGCAGGCTGCTTGTTTGTGAGACAGCCAACATGCCCAGTGGTTAGCTCTTGTGCGAGGCAGCGAATGACCGCCGAGCAAATGGCTTTGTGCGTTCGCCGCCTCGCTGCCTAGCAAAGCGTCGTCTGCCTTGGGCGCCTAGCAAAGCTGCGCGTGCCGTCGCCGTCAGGCAAAGCGCCGTGTTCCTTGGGCGCCTAGCAAGGAACTGCCTGCGTTCGGCGCCTCGCCGCATCGCAGCCTAGCAAAGCGCTGCGTGCCTTCGGCGGCTGGCAAAGCCGTGCGTGCCTTCGCCGCCTCACACACCGCGGCGTGCCTTCGCCGCCTGGCAGAGCAGCGCGTGCCTTCGCCGCCTCGCCGCCTGAGAAAGCGCTGCGTCCCTTTCGCCCTCGCCGCCCAACAAAGCGCCCTGTCCCTTCACCGCCTCCCCAATCGCTTCGGCCCTTCGCCGCCTCGCCGCCCAGCAAAGCGCTGCTTGCCTTCGCCGCCTCACACACCGCTGCGTCCCTTCGCCGCCTCGCCGCTTAGCAAACGCCGTAGTAGGGCCGAAGGCACACGGCGCTTTTTTAGGCGCCCAAGGCACGTGGCGCTTTGCTAAGCAGCGAGGCAGCGAAGGCACGCAGCGATCTGATCGTGGTGGACGGGCTAGGGCGCCTTGCTAGGCGGCGAGGCGGCGAAGGCACGCAGCGCTTTGCCAGGCGCCCAAGGACGCAGCGCTGTGCGAGGCGGCGAGGGCACGCAGTGCTTTGCCAGGCGCCGAAGGCACTCAGCGCTTTGCCAGGCGCCGAAGGCACGCAGCGCTGTGCGAGGTGGCGAGGGCACGCAGTGCTTTGGCAGGCGCCGAAGGCACTCAGCGCTTTGCCAGGCGCCGAAGGCACGCAGCGCTGTGCGAGGTGGCGAGGGCACGCAGTGCTTTGGCAGGCGCCGAAGGCACTCAGCGCTGTGCGAGGTGGCGAGGGCACGCAGTGCTTTGGCAGGCGCCGAAGGCACTCAGCGCTTTGCCAGGCGCCCAAGGACGCAGCGCTGTGCGAGGCGGTGAGGGCACACAGCGCTGTGCTAGGCGGCGAGCCGACGTGGAGCTTTGCTAGGCAGCGAAGGCTGAGGACGCTTTGCTAGGCGCTTTGCTAGGCGGCGAAGGCACGAGGCGATTGGGGAGGCGGCGAAGGCACACGGCGCTTTGCTAGGCGGCGAGGGCGAGAAGGCACGCAGCGCTCTCTTAGGCGGCGAGGCAGCGAAGGCACGCGCTGCTTTGCTAGGCGCCGAAGGCACGCAGCGCTTCCTTCGTTTGCGAGGCAGCGAAGAGATGGAGCGGTTTGCTTGTTGGCCAGGCAGCGAACAGGCGCTGTGCTTTGCTTTCTGCCACTCAGCGAATACACGCAGCGCTCTGCTTTTTGGCGAGGCACTGAACAGATGCAGCGTTTAGTTTGCGAGGCGGCCAAGAGACGCGGCGCTTTGCATGCTGGCGAGGCGGCGAGCAGATCGAGTGGTTTGCTTGTTGGTGAGGCAGCGAAGAGATGCAGCGGTTTGCTTGTTGGCGAGGCAGCGAAGAGATTCAGCAGTCTCCTTGTTTGTGACACAGCCAACATGCACAGTGCTTGCTCCTTGTGCGAGGCAGCGAAGAGATGCAGCACTTTGCTTGTGCACCAGGTGGCGCAGTGGCATGGCGGATGGCTTTTTGGCGTGGAGGCGAAGCGAGGCAGCACTTTGCTAGTTGGCGAGGCAGCGAAGAGACGCAGCAGGCTGCTTGTTTGTGAGACAGCCAACATGCCCAGTGGTTAGCTCTTGTGCGAGGCAGCGAATGACCGCCGAGCAAATGGCTTTGTGCGTTCGCCGCCTCGCTGCCTAGCAAAGCGTCGTCTGCCTTGGGCGCCTAGCAAAGCTGCGCGTGCCGTCGCCGTCAGGCAAAGCGCCGTGTTCCTTGGGCGCCTAGCAAGGAACTGCCTGCGTTCGGCGCCTCGCCGCATCGCAGCCTAGCAAAGCGCTGCGTGCCTTCGGCGGCTGGCAAAGCCGTGCGTGCCTTCGCCGCCTCACACACCGCGGCGTGCCTTCGCCGCCTGGCAGAGCAGCGCGTGCCTTCGCCGCCTCGCCGCCTGAGAAAGCGCTGCGTGCCTTCTCGCCCTCGCCGCCTAGCAAAGCGCCGTGTCCCTTCACCGCCTCGCCGCCTAGCAAAGCTGCGCGTGCCGTCGCCGCCTAGCAAAGCGCCGTGTTCCTTCGGCGCCTAGCAAAGCAGCGCGTGCCTTCGCCGCCTCGCCGCCTAAGAAAGCGCTGCGTCCCTTTCGCCCTCGCCGCCCAACAAAGCGCCCTGTCCCTTCACCGCCTCCCCAATCGCTTCGGCCCTTCGCCGCCTCGCCGCCCAGCAAAGCGCTGCTTGCCTTCGCCGCCTCACACACCGCTGCGTCCCTTCGCCGCCTCGCCGCTTAGCAAACGCCGTAGTAGGGCCGAAGGCACACGGCGCATTTTAGGCGCCCAAGGCACGTGGCGCTTTGCTAAGCAGCGAGGCAGCGAAGGCACGCAGCGATCTGATCGTGGTGGACGGGCTAGGGCGCCTTGCTAGGCGGCGAGGCGGCGAAGGCACGCAGCGCTTTGCCAGGCGCCCAAGGACGCAGCGCTGTGCGAGGCGGCGAGGGCACGCAGTGCTTTGCCAGGCGCCGAAGGCACTCAGCGCTTTGCCAGGCGCCGAAGGCACGCAGCGCTGTGCGAGGTGGCGAGGGCACGCAGTGCTTTGGCAGGCGCCGAAGGCACTCAGCGCTTTGCCAGGCGCCGAAGGCACGCAGCGCTGTGCGAGGTGGCGAGGGCACGCAGTGCTTTGGCAGGCGCCGAAGGCACTCAGCGCTGTGCGAGGTGGCGAGGGCACGCAGTGCTTTGGCAGGCGCCGAAGGCACTCAGCGCTTTGCCAGGCGCCGAAGGCACGCAGCGCTGTGCGAGGCGGTGAGGGCACACAGCGCTGTGCTAGGCGGCGAGCCGACGTGGAGCTTTGCTAGGCAGCGAAGGCTGAGGACGCTTTGCTAGGCGCTTTGCTAGGCGGCGAAGGCACGAGGCGATTGGGGAGGCGGCGAAGGCACACGGCGCTTTGCTAGGCGGCGAGGGCGAGAAGGCACGCAGCGCTCTCTTAGGCGGCGAGGCAGCGAAGGCACGCGCTGCTTTGCTAGGCGCCGAAGGCACGCAGCGCTTCCTTCGTTTGCGAGGCAGCGAAGAGATGGAGCGGTTTGCTTGTTGGCCAGGCAGCGAACAGGCGCTGTGCTTTGCTTTCTGCCACTCAGCGAATACACGCAGCGCTCTGCTTTTTGGCGAGGCACTGAACAGATGCAGCGTTTAGTTTGCGAGGCGGCCAAGAGACGCGGCGCTTTGCATGCTGGCGAGGCGGCGAGCAGATCGAGTGGTTTGCTTGTTGGTGAGGCAGCGAAGAGATGCAGCGGTTTGCTTGTTGGCGAGGCAGCGAAGAGATTCAGCAGTCTCCTTGTTTGTGACACAGCCAACATGCACAGTGCTTGCTCCTTGTGCGAGGCAGCGAAGAGATGCAGCACTTTGCTTGTGCACCAGGTGGCGCAGTGGCATGGCGGATGGCTTTTTGGCGTGGAGGCGAAGCGAGGCAGCACTTTGCTAGTTGGCGAGGCAGCGAAGAGACGCAGCAGGCTGCTTGTTTGTGAGACAGCCAACATGCCCAGTGGTTAGCTCTTGTGCGAGGCAGCGAATGACCGCCGAGCAAATGGCTTTGTGCGTTCGCCGCCTCGCTGCCTAGCAAAGCGTCGTCTGCCTTGGGCGCCTAGCAAAGCTGCGCGTGCCGTCGCCGTCAGGCAAAGCGCCGTGTTCCTTGGGCGCCTAGCAAGGAACTGCCTGCGTTCGGCGCCTCGCCGCATCGCAGCCTAGCAAAGCGCTGCGTGCCTTCGGCGGCTGGCAAAGCCGTGCGTGCCTTCGCCGCCTCACACACCGCGGCGTGCCTTCGCCGCCTGGCAGAGCAGCGCGTGCCTTCGCCGCCTCGCCGCCTGAGAAAGCGCTGCGTGCCTTCTCGCCCTCGCCGCCTAGCAAAGCGCCGTGTCCCTTCACCGCCTCGCCGCCTAGCAAAGCTGCGCGTGCCGTCGCCGCCTAGCAAAGCGCCGTGTTCCTTCGGCGCCTAGCAAAGCAGCGCGTGCCTTCGCCGCCTCGCCGCCTAAGAAAGCGCTGCGTCCCTTTCGCCCTCGCCGCCCAACAAAGCGCCCTGTCCCTTCACCGCCTCCCCAATCGCTTCGGCCCTTCGCCGCCTCGCCGCCCAGCAAAGCGCTGCTTGCCTTCGCCGCCTCACACACCGCTGCGTCCCTTCGCCGCCTCGCCGCTTAGCAAACGCCGTAGTAGCGCCGAAGGCACACGGCGCTTTTGTAGGCGCCCAAGGCACGTGGCGCTTTGCTGAGCACCGAGGCAGCGAAGGCACGCAGCGATCTGATCGTGGTGGACGGGCTAGGGCGCCTTGCTAGGCGGCGAGGCGGCGAAGGCACGCAGCGCTTTGCCAGGCGCCCAAGGACGCAGCGCTGTGCGAGGTGGCGAGGGCACGCAGTGCTTTGGCAGGCGCCGAAGGCACTCAGCGCTGTGCGAGGTGGCGAGGGCACGCAGTGCTTTGGCAGGCACCGAAGGCACTCAGCGCTTTGCCAGGCGCCCAAGGACGCAGCGCTGTGCGAGGCGGTGAGGGCACACAGCGCTGTGCTAGGCGGCGAGCCGACGTGGAGCTTTGCTAGGCAGCGAAGGCTGAGGACGCTTTGCTAGGCGCTTTGCTAGGCGGCGAAGGCACGAGGCGATTGGGGAGGCGGCGAAGGCACACGGCGCTTTGCTAGGCGGCGAGGGCGAGAAGGCACGCAGCGCTCTCTTAGGCGGCGAGGCAGCGAAGGCACGCGCTGCTTTGCTAGGCGCCGAAGGCACGCAGCGCTTCCTTCGTTTGCGAGGCAGCGAAGAGATGGAGCGGTTTGCTTGTTGGCCAGGCAGCGAGCAGGCGCTGTGCTTTGCTTTCTGCCACTCAGCGAATACACGCAGCGCTCTGCTTTTTGGCGAGGCACTGAACAGATGCAGCGTTTAGTTTGCGAGGCGGCCAAGAGACGCGGCGCTTTGCATGCTGGCGAGGCGGCGAGCAGATCGAGTGCTTTGCTTGTTGGCGAGGCAGCGAAGAGATGCAGCGGTTTGCTTGTTGGCAAGGCAGCGAAGAGATTCAGCAGTCTCCTTGTTTGTGAGACAGCCAACATGCACAGTGCTTGCTCCTTGTGCGAGGCAGCGAAGAGATGCAGCACTTTGCTTGTGCACCAGGTGGCGCAGTGGCATCGCGGATGGCTTTTTGGCGTGGAGGCGAAGCGAGGCAGCACTTTGCTAGTTGGCGAGGCAGCGAAGAGACGCAGCAGGCTGCTTGTTTGTGAGACAGCCAACATGCACAGTGGTTAGCTCTTGTGCGAGGCAGCGAATGACCGCCGAGCAAATGGCTTTGTGCGTTCGCCGCCTCGCTGCCTAGCAAAGCGTCGTCTGCCTTGGGCGCCTAGCAAAGCTGCGCGTGCCGTCGCCGTCAGGCAAAGCGCCGTGTTCCTTGGGCGCCTAGCAAGGAACTGCCTGCATTCGGCGCCTCGCCGCATCGCAGCCTAGCAAAGCGCTGCGTGCCTTCGGCGGCTGGCAAAGCCGTGCGTGCCTTCGCCGCCTCACACACCGCGGCGTGCCTTCGCCGCCTGGCAGAGCAGCGCGTGCCTTCGCCGCCTCGCCGCCTAAGAAAGCGCTGCGTCCCTTTCGCCCTCGCCGCCCAACAAAGCGCCCTGTCCCTTCACCGCCTCCCCAATCGCTTCGGCCCTTCGCCGCCTCGCCGCCCAGCAAAGCGCTGCTTGCCTTCGCCGCCTCACACACCGCTGCGTCCCTTCGCCGCCTCGCCGCTTAGCAAACGCCGTAGTAGCGCCGAAGGCACACGGCGCTTTTGTAGGCGCCCAAGGCACGTGGCGCTTTGCTAAGCAGCGAGGCAGCGAAGGCACGCAGCGATCTGATCGTGGTGGACGGGCTAGGGCGCCTTGCTAGGCGGCGAGGCGGCGAAGGCACGCAGCGCTTTGCCAGGCGCCCAAGGACGCAGCGCTGTGCGAGGCGGCGAGGGCACGCAGTGCTTTGCCAGGCGCCGAAGGCACTCAGCGCTTTGCCACTCGCCGAAGGCAAGCAGCGCTGTGCGAGGCGGTGAGGGCACACAGCGCTGTGCTAGGCGGCGAGCCGACGTGGAGCTTTGCTAGGCAGCGAAGGCTGAGGACGCTTTGCTAGGCGCTTTGCTAGGCGGCGAAGGCACGAGGCGATTGGGGAGGCGGCGAAGGCACACGGCGCTTTGCTAGGCGGCGAGGGCGAGAAGGCACGCAGCGCTCTCTTAGGCGGCGAGGCAGCGAAGGCACGCGCTGCTTTGCTAGGCGCCGAAGGCACGCAGCGCTTCCTTCGTTTGCGAGGCAGCGAAGAGATGGAGCGGTTTGCTTGTTGGCCAGGCAGCGAACAGGCGCTGTGCTTTGCTTTCTGCCACTCAGCGAATACACGCAGCGCTCTGCTTTTTTGGCGAGGCACTGAACAGATGCAGCGTTTAGTTTCCGAGGCGGCCAAGAGACGCGGCGCTTTGCATGCTGGCGAGGCGGCGAGCAGATCGAGTGGTTTGCTTGTTGGCGAGGCAGCGAAGAGATTCAGCAGTCTCCTTGTTTGTGAGACAGCCAACATGCACAGTGCTTGCTCCTTGTGCGAGGCAGCGAAGAGATGCAGCACTTTGCTTGTGCACCAGGTGGCGCAGTGGCATCGCGGATGGCTTTTTGGCGTGGAGGCGAAGCGAGGCAGCACTTTGCTAGTTGGCGAGGCAGCGAAGAGACGCAGCAGGCTGCTTGTTTGTGAGACAGCCAACATGCCCAGTGGTTAGCTCTTGTGCGAGGCAGCGAATGACCGCCGAGCAAATGGCTTTGTGCGTTCGCCGCCTCGCTGCCTAGCAAAGCGTCGTCTGCCTTGGGCGCCTAGCAAAGCTGCGCGTGCCGTCGCCGTCAGGCAAAGCGCCGTGTTCCTTGGGCGCCTAGCAAGGAACTGCCTGCGTTCGGCGCCTCGCCGCATCGCAGCCTAGCAAAGCGCTGCGTGCCTTCGGCGGCTGGCAAAGCCGTGCGTGCCTTCGCCGCCTCACACACCGCGGCGTGCCTTCGCCGCCTGGCAGAGCAGCGCGTGCCTTCGCCGCCTCGCCGCCTAAGAAAGCGCTGCGTCCCTTTCGCCCTCGCCGCCCAACAAAGCGCCCTGTCCCTTCACCGCCTCCCCAATCGCTTCGGCCCTTCGCCGCCTCGCCGCCCAGCAAAGCGCTGCTTGCCTTCGCCGCCTCACACACCGCTGCGTCCCTTCGCCGCCTCGCCGCTTAGCAAACGCCGTAGTAGCGCCGAAGGCACACGGCGCTTTTGTAGGCGCCCAAGGCACGTGGCGCTTTGCTAAGCAGCGAGGCAGCGAAGGCACGCAGCGATCTGATCGTGGTGGACGGGCTAGGGCGCCTTGCTAGGCGGCGAGGCGGCGAAGGCACGCAGCGCTTTGCCAGGCGCCGAAGGCACTCAGCGCTTTGCCAGGCGCCGAAGGCACGCAGCGCTGTGCGAGGTGGCGAGGGCAGCAGTGCTTTGGCAGGCGCCGAAGGCACTCAGCGCTTTGCCAGGCGCCGAAGGCACGCAGCGCTGTGCGAGGTGGCGAGGGCACGCAGTGCTTTGGCAGGCGCCGAAGGCACTCAGCGCTGTGCGAGGTGGCGAGGGCACGCAGTGCTTTGGCAGGCGCCGAAGGCACTCAGCGCTTTGCCAGGCGCCCAAGGACGCAGCGCTGTGCGAGGCGGTGAGGGCACACAGCGCTGTGCTAGGCGGCGAGCCGACGTGGAGCTTTGCTAGGCAGCGAAGGCTGAGGACGCTTTGCTAGGCGCTTTGCTAGGCGGCGAAGGCACGAGGCGATTGGGGAGGCGGCGAAGGCACACGGCGCTTTGCTAGGCGGCGAGGGCGAGAAGGCACGCAGCGCTCTCTTAGGCGGCGAGGCAGCGAAGGCACGCGCTGCTTTGCTAGGCGCCGAAGGCACGCAGCGCTTCCTTCGTTTGCGAGGCAGCGAAGAGATGGAGCGGTTTGCTTGTTGGCCAGGCAGCGAACAGGCGCTGTGCTTTGCTTTCTGCCACTCAGCGAATACACGCAGCGCTCTGCTTTTTGGCGAGGCACTGAACAGATGCAGCGTTTAGTTTGCGAGGCGGCCAAGAGACGCGGCGCTTTGCATGCTGGCGAGGCGGCGAGCAGATCGAGTGGTTTGCTTGTTGGTGAGGCAGCGAAGAGATGCAGCGGTTTGCTTGTTGGCGAGGCAGCGAAGAGATTCAGCAGTCTCCTTGTTTGTGACACAGCCAACATGCACAGTGCTTGCTCCTTGTGCGAGGCAGCGAAGAGATGCAGCACTTTGCTTGTGCACCAGGTGGCGCAGTGGCATGGCGGATGGCTTTTTGGCGTGGAGGCGAAGCGAGGCAGCACTTTGCTAGTTGGCGAGGCAGCGAAGAGACGCAGCAGGCTGCTTGTTTGTGAGACAGCCAACATGCCCAGTGGTTAGCTCTTGTGCGAGGCAGCGAATGACCGCCGAGCAAATGGCTTTGTGCGTTCGCCGCCTCGCTGCCTAGCAAAGCGTCGTCTGCCTTGGGCGCCTAGCAAAGCTGCGCGTGCCGTCGCCGTCAGGCAAAGCGCCGTGTTCCTTGGGCGCCTAGCAAGGAACTGCCTGCGTTCGGCGCCTCGCCACATCGCAGCCTAGCAAAGCGCTGCGTGCCTTCGGCGGCTGGCAAAGCCGTGCGTGCCTTCGCCGCCTCACACACCGCGGCGTGCCTTCGCCGCCTGGCAGAGCAGCGCGTGCCTTCGCCGCCTCGCCGCCTGAGAAAGCGCTGCGTGCCTTCTCGCCCTCGCCGCCTAGCAAAGCGCCCTGTCCCTTCACCGCCTCGCCGCCTAGCAAAGCTGCGCGTGCCGTCGCCGCCTAGCAAAGCGCCGTGTTCCTTCGGCGCCTAGCAAAGCAGCGCGTGCCTTCGCCGCCTCGCCGCCTAAGAAAGCGCTGCGTCCCTTTCGCCCTCGCCGCCCAACAAAGCGCCCTGTCCCTTCACCGCCTCCCCAATCGCTTCGGCCCTTCGCCGCCTCGCCGCCCAGCAAAGCGCTGCTTGCCTTCGCCGCCTCACACACCGCTGCGTCCCTTCGCCGCCTCGCCGCTTAGCAAACGCCGTAGTAGCGCCGAAGGCACACGGCGCTTTTGTAGGCGCCCAAGGCACGTGGCGCTTTGCTGAGCACCGAGGCAGCGAAGGCACGCAGCGATCTGATCGTGGTGGACGGGCTAGGGCGCCTTGCTAGGCGGCGAGGCGGCGAAGGCACGCAGCGCTTTGCCAGGCGCCCAAGGACGCAGCGCTGTGCGAGGTGGCGAGGGCACGCAGTGCTTTGGCAGGCGCCGAAGGCACTCAGCGCTGTGCGAGGTGGCGAGGGCACGCAGTGCTTTGGCAGGCGCCGAAGGCACTCAGCGCTTTGCCAGGCGCCCAAGGACGCAGCGCTGTGCGAGGCGGTGAGGGCACACAGCGCTGTGCTAGGCGGCGAGCCGACGTGGAGCTTTGCTAGGCAGCGAAGGCTGAGGACGCTTTGCTAGGCGCTTTGCTAGGCGGCGAAGGCACGAGGCGATTGGGGAGGCGGCGAAGGCACACGGCGCTTTGCTAGGCGGCGAGGGCGAGAAGGCACGCAGCGCTCTCTTAGGCGGCGAGGCAGCGAAGGCACGCGCTGCTTTGCTAGGCGCCGAAGGCACGCAGCGCTTCCTTCGTTTGCGAGGCAGCGAAGAGATGGAGCGGTTTGCTTGTTGGCCAGGCAGCGAACAGGCGCTGTGCTTTGCTTTCTGCCACTCAGCGAATACACGCAGCGCTCTGCTTTGGCGAGGCACTGAACAGATGCAGCGTTTAGTTTGCGAGGCGGCCAAGAGACGCGGCGCTTTGCATGCTGGCGAGGCGGCGAGCAGATCGAGTGGTTTGCTTTTTGGCGAGGCACTGAACAGATGCAGCGTTTAGTTTGCGAGGCGGCCAAGAGACGCGGCGCTTTGCATGCTGGCGAGGCGGCGAGCAGATCGAGTGGTTTGCTTGTTGGCGAGGCAGCGAAGAGATTCAACAGTCTCCTTGTTTGTGACACAGCCAACATGCACAGTGCTTGCTCCTTGTGCGAGGCAGCGAAGAGATGCAGCACTTTGCTTGTGCACCAGGTGGCGCAGTGGCATGGCGGATGGCTTTTTGGCGTGGAGGCGAAGCGAGGCAGCACTTTGCTAGTTGGCGAGGCAGCGAAGAGACGCAGCAGGCTGCTTGTTTGTGAGACAGCCAACATGCCCAGTGGTTAGCTATTGTGCGAGGCAGCGAATGACCGCCGAGCAAATGGCTTTGTGCGTTCGCCGCCTCGCTGCCTAGCAAAGCGTCGTCTGCCTTGGGCGCCTAGCAAAGCTGCGCGTGCCGTCGCCGTCAGGCAAAGCGCCGTGTTCCTTGGGCGCCTAGCAAGGAACTGCCTGCGTTCGGCGCCTCGCCGCATCGCAGCCTAGCAAAGCGCTGCGTGCCTTCGGCGGCTGGCAAAGCCGTGCGTGCCTTCGCCGCCTCACACACCGCGGCGTGCCTTCGCCGCCTGGCAGAGCAGCGCGTGCCTTCGCCGCCTCGCCGCCTGAGAAAGCGCTGCGTGCCTTCTCGCCCTCGCCGCCTAGCAAAGCGCCGTGTCCCTTCACCGCCTCGCCGCCTAGCAAAGCTGCGCGTGCCGTCGCCGCCTAGCAAAGCGCCGTGTTCCTTCGGCGCCTAGCAAAGCAGCGCGTGCCTTCGCCGCCTCGCCGCCTAAGAAAGCGCTGCGTCCCTTTCGCCCTCGCCGCCCAACAAAGCGCCCTGTCCCTTCACCGCCTCCCCAATCGCTTCGGCCCTTCGCCGCCTCGCCGCCCAGCAAAGCGCTGCTTGCCTTCGCCGCCTCACACACCGCTGCGTCCCTTCGCCGCCTCGCCGCTTAGCAAACGCCGTAGTAGCGCCGAAGGCACACGGCGCTTTTGTAGGCGCCCAAGGCACGTGGCGCTTTGCTAAGCAGCGAGGCAGCGAAGGCACGCAGCGATCTGATCGTGGTGGACGGGCTAGGGCGCCTTGCTAGGCGGCGAGGCGGCGAAGGCACGCAGCGCTTTGCCAGGCGCCCAAGGACGCAGCGCTGTGCGAGGCGGCGAGGGCACGCAGTGCTTTGCCAGGCGCCGAAGGCACTCAGCGCTTTGCCAGGCGCCCAAGGACGCAGCGCTGTGCGAGGTGGCGAGGGCACGCAGCGCTTTGGCAGGCGCCGAAGGCACTCAGCGCTGTGCGAGGTGGCGAGGGCACGCAGTGCTTTGGCAGGCGCCGAAGGCACTCAGCGCTTTGCCAGGCGCCCAAGGACGCAGCGCTGTGCGAGGCGGTGAGGGCACACAGCGCTGTGCTAGGCGGCGAGCCGACGTGGAGCTTTGCTAGGCAGCGAAGGGTGAGGACGCTTTGCTAGGCGCTTTGCTAGGCGGCGAAGGCACGAGGCGATTGGGGAGGCGGCGAAGGCACACGGCGCTTTGCTAGGCGGCGAGGGCGAGAAGGCACGCAGCGCTCTCTTAGGCGGCGAGGCAGCGAAGGCACGCGCTGCTTTGCTAGGCGCCGAAGGCACGCAGCGCTTCCTTCGTTTGCGAGGCAGCGAAGAGATGGAGCGGTTTGCTTGTTGGCCAGGCAGCGAACAGGCGCTGTGCTTTGCTTTCTGCCACTCAGCGAATACACGCAGCGCTCTGCTTTTTGGCGAGGCACTGAACAGATGCAGCGTTTAGTTTGCGAGGCGGCCAAGAGACGCGGCGCTTTGCATGCTGGCGAGGCGGCGAGCAGATCGAGTGGTTTGCTTGTTGGCGAGGCAGCGAAGAGATTCAGCAGTCTGCTTGTTTGTGAGACAGCCAACATGCACAGTGCTTGCTCCTTGTGCGAGGCAGCGAAGAGATGCAGCACTTTGCTTGTGCACCAGGTGGCGCAGTGGCATCGCGGATGGCTTTTTGGCGTGGAGGCGAAGCGAGGCAGCACTTTGCTAGTTGGCGAGGCAGCGAAGAGACGCAGCAGGCTGCTTGTTTGTGAGACAGCCAACATGCCCAGTGGTTAGCTATTGTGCGAGGCAGCGAATGACCGCCGAGCAAATGGCTTTGTGCGTTCGCCGCCTCGCTGCCTAGCAAAGCGTCGTCTGCCTTGGGCGCCTAGCAAAGCTGCGCGTGCCGTCGCCGTCAGGCAAAGCGCCGTGTTCCTTGGGCGCCTAGCAAGGAACTGCCTGCGTTCGGCGCCTCGCCGCATCGCAGCCTAGCAAAGCGCTGCGTGCCTTCGGCGGCTGGCAAAGCCGTGCGTGCCTTCGCCGCCTCACACACCGCGGCGTGCCTTCAGCGCCTGGCAGAGCAGCGCGTGCCTTCGCCGCCTCGCCGCCTGAGAAAGCGCTGCGTGCCTTCTCGCCCTCGCCGCCTAGCAAAGCGCCCTGTCCCTTCACCGCCTCGCCGCCTAGCAAAGCTGCGCGTGCCGTCGCCGCCTAGCAAAGCGCCGTGTTCCTTCGGCGCCTAGCAAAGCAGCGCGTGCCTTCGCCGCCTCGCCGCCTAAGAAAGCGCTGCGTCCCTTTCGCCCTCGCCGCCCAACAAAGCGCCCTGTCCCTTCACCGCCTCCCCAATCGCTTCGGCCCTTCGCCGCCTCGCCGCCCAGCAAAGCGCTGCTTGCCTTCGCCGCCTCACACACCGCTGCGTCCCTTCGCCGCCTCGCCGCTTAGCAAACGCCGTAGTAGCGCCGAAGGTACACGGCGCTTTTGTAGGCGCCCAAGGCACGTGGCGCTTTGCTAAGCACCGAGGCAGCGAAGGCACGCAGCGATCTGATCGTGGTGGATGGGCTAGGGCGCCTTGCTAGGCGGCGAGGCGGCGAAGGCACGCAGCGCTTTGCCAGGCGCCCAAGGACGCAGCGCTGTGCGAGGCGGCGAGGGCACGCAGTGCTTTGCCAGGCGCCGAAGGCACTCAGCGCTTTGCCACTCGCCGAAGGCAAGCAGCGCTGTGCGAGGTGGCGAGGGCACGCAGTGCTTTGGCAGGCGCCGAAGGCACTCAGCGCTTTGCCAGGCGCCCAAGGACGCAGCGCTGTGCGAGGCGGTGAGGGCACACAGCGCTGTGCTAGGCGGCGAGCCGACGTGGAGCTTTGCTAGGCAGCGAAGGCTGAGGACGCTTTGCTAGGCGCTTTGCTAGGCGGCGAAGGCACGAGGCGATTGGGGAGGCGGCGAAGGCACACGGCGCTTTGCTAGGCGGCGAGGGCGAGAAGGCACGCAGCGCTCTCTTAGGCGGCGAGGCAGCGAAGGCACGCGCTGCTTTGCTAGGCGCCGAAGGCACGCAGCGCTTCCTTCGTTTGCGAGGCAGCGAAGAGATGGAGCGGTTTGCTTGTTGGCCAGGCAGCGAGCAGGCGCTGTGCTTTGCTTTCTGCCACTCAGCGAATACACGCAGCGCTCTGCTTTTTGGCGAGGCAGTGAACAGATGCACCGTTTAGTTTGCGAGGCGGCCAAGAGACGCGGCGCTTTGCATGCTGGCGAGGCGGCGAGCAGATCGAGTGGTTTGCTTGTTGGCGAGGCAGCGAAGAGATGCAGCGGTTTGCTTGTTGGCGAGGCAGCGAAGAGATTCAGCAGTCTCCTTGTTTGTGACACAGCCAACATGCACAGTGCTTGCTCCTTGTGCGAGGCAGCGAAGAGATGCAGCACTTTGCTTGTGCACCAGGTGGCGCAGTGGCATCGCGGATGGCTTTTTGGCGTGGAGGCGAAGCGAGGCAGCACTTTGCTAGTTGGCGAGGCAGCGAAGAGACGCAGCAGGCTGCTTGTTTGTGAGACAGCCAACATGCACAGTGGTTAGCTCTTGTGCGAGGCAGCGAATGACCGCAGAGCAAATGGCTTTGTGCGTTCGCCGCCTCGCTGCCTAGCAAAGCGTCGTCTGCCTTGGGCGCCTAGCAAAGCTGCGCGTGCCGTCGCCGTCAGGCAAAGCGCCGTGTTCCTTGGGCGCCTAGCAAGGAACTGCCTGCATTCGGCGCCTCGCCGCATCGCAGCCTAGCAAAGCGCTGCGTGCCTTCGGCGGCTGGCAAAGCCGTGCGTGCCTTCGCCGCCTCACACACCGCGGCGTGCCTTCGCCGCCTGGCAGAGCAGCGCGTGCCTTCGCCGCCTCGCCGCCTAAGAAAGCGCTGCGTCCCTTTCGCCCTCGCCGCCCAACAAAGCGCCCTGTCCCTTCACCGCCTCCCCAATCGCTTCGGCCCTTCGCCGCCTCGCCGCCCAGCAAAGCGCTGCTTGCCTTCGCCGCCTCACACACCGCTGCGTCCCTTCGCCGCCTCGCCGCTTAGCAAACGCCGTAGTAGCGCCGAAGGCACACGGCGCTTTTGTAGGCGCCCAAGGCACGTGGCGCTTTGCTAAGCAGCGAGGCAGCGAAGGCACGCAGCGATCTGATCGTGGTGGACGGGCTAGGGCGCCTTGCTAGGCGGCGAGGCGGCGAAGGCACGCAGCGCTTTGCCAGGCGCCCAAGGACGCAGCGCTGTGCGAGGCGGCGAGGGCACGCAGTGCTTTGCCAGGCGCCGAAGGCACTCAGCGCTTTGCCACTCGCCGAAGGCAAGCAGCGCTGTGCGAGGCGGTGAGGGCACACAGCGCTGTGCTAGGCGGCGAGCCGACGTGGAGCTTTGCTAGGCAGCGAAGGCTGAGGACGCTTTGCTAGGCGCTTTGCTAGGCGGCGAAGGCACGAGGCGATTGGGGAGGCGGCGAAGGCACACGGCGCTTTGCTAGGCGGCGAGGGCGAAAAGGCACGCAGCGCTCTCTTAGGCGGCGAGGCAGCGAAGGCACGCGCTGCTTTGCTAGGCGCCGAAGGCACGCAGCGCTTCCTTCGTTTGCGAGGCAGCGAAGAGATGGAGCGGTTTGCTTGTTGGCCAGGCAGCGAACAGGCGCTGTGCTTTGCTTTCTGCCACTCAGCGAATACACGCAGCGCTCTGCTTTGGCGAGGCACTGAACAGATGCAGCGTTTAGTTTGCGAGGCGGCCAAGAGACGCGGCGCTTTGCATGCTGGCGAGGCGGCGAGCAGATCGAGTGGTTTGCTTTTTGGCGAGGCACTGAACAGATGCAGCGTTTAGTTTGCGAGGCGGCCAAGAGACGCGGCGCTTTGCATGCTGGCGAGGCGGCGAGCAGATCGAGTGGTTTGCTTGTTGGCGAGGCAGCGAAGAGATGCAGCGGTTTGCTTGTTTGTGACACAGCCAACATGCACAGTGCTTGCTCCTTGTGCGAGGCAGCGAAGAGATGCAGCACTTTGCTTGTGCACCAGGTGGCGCAGTGGCATCGCGGATGGCTTTTTGGCGTGGAGGCGAAGCGAGGCAGCACTTTGCTAGTTGGCGAGGCAGCGAAGAGACGCAGCAGGCTGCTTGTTTGTGAGACAGCCAACATGCCCAGTGGTTAGCTATTGTGCGAGGCAGCGAATGACCGCCGAGCAAATGGCTTTGTGCGTTCGCCGCCTCGCTGCCTAGCAAAGCGTCGTCTGCCTTGGGCGCCTAGCAAAGCTGCGCGTGCCGTCGCCGTCAGGCAAAGCGCCGTGTTCCTTGGGCGCCTAGCAAGGAACTGCCTGCGTTCGGCGCCTCGCCGCATCGCAGCCTAGCAAAGCGCTGCGTGCCTTCGGCGGCTGGCAAAGCCGTGCGTGCCTTCGCCGCCTCACACACCGCGGCGTGCCTTCGCCGCCTGGCAGAGCAGCGCGTGCCTTCGCCGCCTCGCCGCCTGAGAAAGCGCTGCGTGCCTTCTCGCCCTCGCCGCCTAGCAAAGCGCCGTGTCCCTTCACCGCCTCGCCGCCTAGCAAAGCTGCGCGTGCCGTCGCCGCCTAGCAAAGCGCCGTGTTCCTTCGGCGCCTAGCAAAGCAGCGCGTGCCTTCGCCGCCTCGCCGCCTAAGAAAGCGCTGCGTCCCTTTCGCCCTCGCCGCCCAACAAAGCGCCCTGTCCCTTCACCGCCTCCCCAATCGCTTCGGCCCTTCGCCGCCTCGCCGCCCAGCAAAGCGCTGCTTGCCTTCGCCGCCTCACACACCGCTGCGTCCCTTCGCCGCCTCGCCGCTTAGCAAACGCCGTAGTAGCGCCGAAGGCACACGGCGCTTTTGTAGGCGCCCAAGGCACGTGGCGCTTTGCTAAGCACCGAGGCAGCGAAGGCACGCAGCGATCTGATCGTGGTGGACGGGCTAGGGCGCCTTGCTAGGCGGCGAGGCGGCGAAGGCACGCAGCGCTTTGCCAGGCGCCCAAGGACGCAGCGCTGTGCGAGGCGGCGAGGGCACGCAGTGCTTTGCCAGGCGCCGAAGGCACTCAGCGCTTTGCCAGGCGCCCAAGGACGCAGCGCTGTGCGAGGTGGCGAGGGCACGCAGCGCTTTGGCAGGCGCCGAAGGCACTCAGCGCTGTGCGAGGTGGCGAGGGCACGCAGTGCTTTGGCAGGCGCCGAAGGCACTCAGCGCTTTGCCAGGCGCCCAAGGACGCAGCGCTGTGCGAGGCGGTGAGGGCACACAGCGCTGTGCTAGGCGGCGAGCCGACGTGGAGCTTTGCTAGGCAGCGAAGGCTGAGGACGCTTTGCTAGGCGCTTTGCTAGGCGGCGAGGGCGAGAAGGCACGCAGCGCTCTCTTAGGCGGCGAGGCAGCGAAGGCACGCGCTGCTTTGCTAGGCGCCGAAGGCACGCAGCGCTTCCTTCGTTTGCGAGGCAGCGAAGAGATGGAGCGGTTTGCTTGTTGGCCAGGCAGCGAACAGGCGCTGTGCTTTGCTTTCTGCCACTCAGCGAATACACGCAGCGCTCTGCTTTTTGGCGAGGCACTGAACAGATGCAGCGTTTAGTTTGCGAGGCGGCCAAGAGACGCGGCGCTTTGCATGCTGGCGAGGCGGCGAGCAGATCGAGTGCTTTGCTTGTTGGCGAGGCAGCGAAGAGATTCAGCAGTCTCCTTGTTTGTGAGACAGCCAACATGCACAGTGCTTGCTCCTTGTGCGAGGCAGCGAAGAGATGCAGCACTTTGCTTGTGCACCAGGTGGCGCAGTGGCATGGCGGATGGCTTTTTGGCGTGGAGGCGAAGCGAGGCAGCACTTTGCTAGTTGGCGAGGCAGCGAAGAGACGCAGCAGGCTGCTTGTTTGTGAGACAGCCAACATGCCCAGTGGTTAGCTATTGTGCGAGGCAGCGAATGACCGCCGAGCAAATGGCTTTGTGCGTTCGCCGCCTCGCTGCCTAGCAAAGCGTCGTCTGCCTTGGGCGCCTAGCAAAGCTGCGCGTGCCGTCGCCGTCAGGCAAAGCGCCGTGTTCCTTGGGCGCCTAGCAAGGAACTGCCTGCGTTCGGCGCCTCGCCGCATCGCAGCCTAGCAAAGCGCTGCGTGCCTTCGGCGGCTGGCAAAGCCGTGCGTGCCTTCGCCGCCTCACACACCGCGGCGTGCCTTCGCCGCCTGGCAGAGCAGCGCGTGCCTTCGCCGCCTCGCCGCCTGAGAAAGCGCTGCGTGCCTTCTCGCCCTCGCCGCCTAGCAAAGCGCCGTGTCCCTTCACCGCCTCGCCGCCTAGCAAAGCTGCGCGTGCCGTCGCCGCCTAGCAAAGCGCCGTGTTCCTTCGGCGCCTAGCAAAGCAGCGCGTGCCTTCGCCGCCTCGCCGCCTAAGAAAGCGCTGCGTCCCTTTCGCCCTCGCCGCCCAACAAAGCGCCCTGTCCCTTCACCGCCTCCCCAATCGCTTCGGCCCTTCGCCGCCTCGCCGCCCAGCAAAGCGCTGCTTGCCTTCGCCGCCTCACACACCGCTGCGTCCCTTCGCCGCCTCGCCGCTTAGCAAACGCCGTAGTAGCGCCGAAGGCACACGGCGCTTTTGTAGGCGCCCAAGGCACGTGGCGCTTTGCTAAGCAGCGAGGCAGCGAAGGCACGCAGCGATCTGATCGTGGTGGACGGGCTAGGGCGCCTTGCTAGGCGGCGAGGCGGCGAAGGCACGCAGCGCTTTGCCAGGCGCCCAAGGACGCAGCGCTGTGCGAGGCGGCGAGGGCACGCAGTGCTTTGCCAGGCGCCGAAGGCACTCAGCGCTTTGCCAGGCGCCCAAGGACGCAGCGCTGTGCGAGGTGGCGAGGGCACGCAGCGCTTTGGCAGGCGCCGAAGGCACTCAGCGCTTTGCCAGGCGCCCAAGGACGCAGCGCTGTGCGAGGCGGTGAGGGCACACAGCGCTGTGCTAGGCGGCGAGCCGACGTGGAGCTTTGCTAGGCAGCGAAGGCTGAGGACGCTTTGCTAGGCGCTTTGCTAGGCGGCGAAGGCACGAGGCGATTGGGGAGGCGGCGAAGGCACACGGCGCTTTGCTAGGCGGCGAGGGCGAGAAGGCACGCAGCGCTCTCTTAGGCGGCGAGGCAGCGAAGGCACGCGCTGCTTTGCTAGGCGCCGAAGGCACGCAGCGCTTCCTTCGTTTGCGAGGCAGCGAAGAGATGGAGCGGTTTGCTTGTTGGCCAGGCAGCGAACAGGCGCTGTGCTTTGCTTTCTGCCACTCAGCGAATACACGCAGCGCTCTGCTTTTTGGCGAGGCACTGAACAGATGCAGCGTTTAGTTTGCGAGGCGGCCAAGACACGCGGCGCTTTGCATGCTGGCGAGGCGGCGAGCAGATCGAGTGGTTTGCTTGTTGGCGAGGCAGCGAAGAGATTCAGCAGTCTGCTTGTTTGTGAGACAGCCAACATGCACAGTGCTTGCTCCTTGTGCGAGGCAGCGAAGAGATGCAGCACTTTGCTTGTGCACCAGGTGGCGCAGTGGCATCGCGGATGGCTTTTTGGCGTGGAGGCGAAGCGAGGCAGCACTTTGCTAGTTGGCGAGGCAGCGAAGAGACGCAGCAGGCTGCTTGTTTGTGAGACAGCCAACATGCCCAGTGGTTAGCTATTGTGCGAGGCAGCGAATGACCGCCGAGCAAATGGCTTTGTGCGTTCGCCGCCTCGCTGCCTAGCAAAGCGTCGTCTGCCTTGGGCGCCTAGCAAAGCTGCGCGTGCCGTCGCCGTCAGGCAAAGCGCCGTGTTCCTTGGGCGCCTAGCAAGGAACTGCCTGCGTTCGGCGCCTCGCCGCATCGCAGCCTAGCAAAGCGCTGCGTGCCTTCGGCGGCTGGCAAAGCCGTGCGTGCCTTCGCCGCCTCACACACCGCGGCGTGCCTTCGCCGCCTGGCAGAGCAGCGCGTGCCTTCGCCGCCTCGCCGCCTGAGAAAGCGCTGCGTGCCTTCTCGCCCTCGCCGCATAGCAAAGCGCCGTGTCCCTTCACCGCCTCGCCGCCTAGCAAAGCTGCGCGTGCCGTCGCCGCCTAGCAAAGCGCCGTGTTCCTTCGGCGCCCAGCAAAGCGCTGCTTGCCTTCGCCGCCTCACACACCGCTGCGTCCCTTCGCCGCCTCGCCGCTTAGCAAACGCCGTAGTAGCGCCGAAGGCACACGGCGCTTTTGTAGGCGCCCAAGGCACGTGGCGCTTTGCTGAGCACCGAGGCAGCGAAGGCACGCAGCGATCTGATCGTGGTGGACGGGCTAGGGCGCCTTGCTAGGCGGCGAGGCGGCGAAGGCACGCAGCGCTTTGCCAGGCGCCCAAGGACGCAGCGCTGTGCGAGGCGGCGAGGGCACGCAGTGCTTTGGCAGGCGCCGAAGGCACTCAGCGCTTTGCCAGGCGCCGAAGGCACGCAGCGCTGTGCGAGGTGGCGAGGGCACGCAGTGCTTTGGCAGGCGCCGAAGGCACTCAGCGCTGTGCGAGGTGGCGAGGGCACGCAGTGCTTTGGCAGGCGCCGAAGGCACTCAGCGCTTTGCCAGGCGCCCAAGGACGCAGCGCTGTGCGAGGCGGTGAGGGCACACAGCGCTGTGCTAGGCGGCGAGCCGACGTGGAGCTTTGCTAGGCAGCGAAGGCTGAGGACGCTTTGCTAGGCGCTTTGCTAGGCGGCGAAGGCACGAGGCGATTGGGGAGGCGGCGAAGGCACACGGCGCTTTGCTAGGCGGCGAGGGCGAGAAGGCACGCAGCGCTCTCTTAGGCGGCGAGGCAGCGAAGGCACGCGCTGCTTTGCTAGGCGCCGAAGGCACGCAGCGCTTCCTTCGTTTGCGAGGCAGCGAAGAGATGGAGCGGTTTGCTTGTTGGCCAGGCAGCGAACAGGCGCTGTGCTTTGCTTTCTGCCACTCAGCGAATACACGCAGCGCTCTGCTTTGGCGAGGCACTGAACAGATGCAGCGTTTAGTTTGCGAGGCGGCCAAGACACGCGGCGCTTTGCATGCTGGCGAGGCGGCGAGCAGATCGAGTGGTTTGCTTTTTGGCGAGGCACTGAACAGATGCAGCGTTTAGTTTGCGAGGCGGCCAAGAGACGCGGCGCTTTGCATGCTGGCGAGGCGGCGAGCAGATCGAGTGGTTTGCTTGTTAGCGAGGCAGCGAAGAGATTCAACAGTCTCCTTGTTTGTGACACAGCCAACATGCACAGTGCTTGCTCCTTGTGCGAGGCAGCGAAGAGATGCAGCACTTTGCTTGTGCACCAGGTGGCGCAGTGGCATGGCGGATGGCTTTTTGGCGTGGAGGCGAAGCGAGGCAGCACTTTGCTAGTTGGCGAGGCAGCGAAGAGACGCAGCAGGCTGCTTGTTTGTGAGACAGCCAACATGCCCAGTGGTTAGCTATTGTGCGAGGCAGCGAATGACCGCCGAGCAAATGGCTTTGTGCGTTCGCCGCCTCGCTGCCTAGCAAAGCGTCGTCTGCCTTGGGCGCCTAGCAAAGCTGCGCGTGCCGTCGCCGTCAGGCAAAGCGCCGTGTTCCTTGGGCGCCTAGCAAGGAACTGCCTGCGTTCGGCGCCTCGCCGCATCGCAGCCTAGCAAAGCGCTGCGTGCCTTCGGCGGCTGGCAAAGCCGTGCGTGCCTTCGCCGCCTCACACACCGCGGCGTGCCTTCGCCGCCTGGCAGAGCAGCGCGTGCCTTCGCCGCCTCGCCGCCTGAGAAAGCGCTGCGTGCCTTCTCGCCCTCGCCGCCTAGCAAAGCGCCGTGTCCCTTCACCGCCTCGCCGCCTAGCAAAGCTGCGCGTGCCGTCGCCGCCTAGCAAAGCGCCGTGTTCCTTCGGCGCCTAGCAAAGCAGCGCGTGCCTTCGCCGCCTCGCCGCCTAAGAAAGCGCTGCGTCCCTTTCGCCCTCGCCGCCCAACAAAGCGCCCTGTCCCTTCACCGCCTCCCCAATCGCTTCGGCCCTTCGCCGCCTCGCCGCCCAGCAAAGCGCTGCTTGCCTTCGCCGCCTCACACACCGCTGCGTCCCTTCGCCGCCTCGCCGCTTAGCAAACGCCGTAGTAGCGCCGAAGGCACACGGCGCTTTTGTAGGCGCCCAAGGCACGTGGCGCTTTGCTAAGCAGCGAGGCAGCGAAGGCACGCAGCGATCTGATCGTGGTGGACGGGCTAGGGCGCCTTGCTAGGCGGCGAGGCGGCGAAGGCACGCAGCGCTTTGCCAGGCGCCCAAGGACGCAGCGCTGTGCGAGGCGGCGAGGGCACGCAGTGCTTTGGCAGGCGCCGAAGGCACTCAGCGCTTTGCCAGGCGCCGAAGGCACGCAGCGCTGTGCGAGGTGGCGAGGGCACGCAGCGCTGTGCTAGGCGGCGAGCCGACGTGGAGCTTTGCTAGGCAGCGAAGGCTGAGGACGCTTTGCTAGGCGCTTTGCTAGGCGGCGAAGGCACGAGGCGATTGGGGAGGCGGCGAAGGCACACGGCGCTTTGCTAGGCGGCGAGGGCGAGAAGGCACGCAGCGCTCTCTTAGGCGGCGAGGCAGCGAAGGCACGCGCTGCTTTGCTAGGCGCCGAAGGCACGCAGCGCTTCCTTCGTTTGCGAGGCAGCGAAGAGATGGAGCGGTTTGCTTGTTGGCCAGGCAGCGAACAGGCGCTGTGCTTTGCTTTCTGCCACTCAGCGAATACACGCAGCGCTCTGCTTTGGCGAGGCACTGAACAGATGCAGCGTTTAGTTTGCGAGGCGGCCAAGAGACGCGGCGCTTTGCATGCTGGCGAGGCGGCGAGCAGATCGAGTGGTTTGCTTTTTGGCGAGGCACTGAACAGATGCAGCGTTTAGTTTGCGAGGCGGCCAAGAGACGCGGCGCTTTGCATGCTGGCGAGGCGGCGAGCAGATCGAGTGGTTTGCTTGTTGGCGAGGCAGCGAAGAGATTCAACAGTCTCCTTGTTTGTGACACAGCCAACATGCACAGTGCTTGCTCCTTGTGCGAGGCAGCGAAGAGATGCAGCACTTTGCTTGTGCACCAGGTGGCGCAGTGGCATGGCGGATGGCTTTTTGGCGTGGAGGCGAAGCGAGGCAGCACTTTGCTAGTTGGCGAGGCAGCGAAGAGACGCAGCAGGCTGCTTGTTTGTGAGACAGCCAACATGCCCAGTGGTTAGCTATTGTGCGAGGCAGCGAATGACCGCCGAGCAAATGGCTTTGTGCGTTCGCCGCCTCGCTGCCTAGCAAAGCGTCGTCTGCCTTGGGCGCCTAGCAAAGCTGCGCGTGCCGTCGCCGTCAGGCAAAGCGCCGTGTTCCTTGGGCGCCTAGCAAGGAACTGCCTGCGTTCGGCGCCTCGCCGCATCGCAGCCTAGCAAAGCGCTGCGTGCCTTCGGCGGCTGGCAAAGCCGTGCGTGCCTTCGCCGCCTCACACACCGCGGCGTGCCTTCGCCGCCTGGCAGAGCAGCGCGTGCCTTCGCCGCCTCGCCGCCTGAGAAAGCGCTGCGTGCCTTCTCGCCCTCGCCGCCTAGCAAAGCGCCGTGTCCCTTCACCGCCTCGCCGCCTAGCAAAGCTGCGCGTGCCGTCGCCGCCTAGCAAAGCGCCGTGTTCCTTCGGCGCCTAGCAAAGCAGCGCGTGCCTTCGCCGCCTCGCCGCCTAAGAAAGCGCTGCGTCCCTTTCGCCCTCGCCGCCCAACAAAGCGCCCTGTCCCTTCACCGCCTCCCCAATCGCTTCGGCCCTTCGCCGCCTCGCCGCCCAGCAAAGCGCTGCTTGCCTTCGCCGCCTCACACACCGCTGCGTCCCTTCGCCGCCTCGCCGCTTAGCAAACGCCGTAGTAGCGCCGAAGGCACACGGCGCTTTTGTAGGCGCCCAAGGCACGTGGCGCTTTGCTAAGCAGCGAGGCAGCGAAGGCACGCAGCGATCTGATCGTGGTGGACGGGCTAGGGCGCCTTGCTAGGCGGCGAGGCGGCGAAGGCACGCAGCGCTTTGCCAGGCGCCCAAGGACGCAGCGCTGTGCGAGGCGGCGAGGGCACGCAGTGCTTTGCCAGGCGCCGAAGGCACTCAGCGCTTTGCCAGGCGCCCAAGGACGCAGCGCTGTGCGAGGTGGCGAGGGCACGCAGCGCTTTGGCAGGCGCCGAAGGCACTCAGCGCTGTGCGAGGTGGCGAGGGCACGCAGTGCTTTGGCAGGCGCCGAAGGCACTCAGCGCTTTGCCAGGCGCCCAAGGACGCAGCGCTGTGCGAGGCGGTGAGGGCACACAGCGCTGTGCTAGGCGGCGAGCCGACGTGGAGCTTTGCTAGGCAGCGAAGGCTGAGGACGCTTTGCTAGGCGCTTTGCTAGGCGGCGAAGGCACGAGGCGATTGGGGAGGCGGCGAAGGCACACGGCGCTTTGCTAGGCGGCGAGGGCGAGAAGGCACGCAGCGCTCTCTTAGGCGGCGAGGCAGCGAAGGCACGCGCTGCTTTGCTAGGCGCCGAAGGCACGCAGCGCTTCCTTCGTTTGCGAGGCAGCGAAGAGATGGAGCGCTTTGCTTGTTGGCCAGGCAGCGAACAGGCGCTGTGCTTTGCTTTCTGCCACTCAGCGAATACACGCAGCGCTCTGCTTTTTTGGCGAGGCACTGAACAGATGCAGCGTTTAGTTTGCGAGGCGGCCAAGAGACGCGGCGCTTTGCATGCTGGCGAGGCGGCGAGCAGATCGAGTGGTTTGCTTGTTGGCGAGGCAGCGAAGAGATTCAGCAGTCTGCTTGTTTGTGAGACAGCCAACATGCACAGTGCTTGCTCCTTGTGCGAGGCAGCGAAGAGATGCAGCACTTTGCTTGTGCACCAGGTGGCGCAGTGGCATCGCGGATGGCTTTTTGGCGTGGAGGCGAAGCGAGGCAGCACTTTGCTAGTTGGCGAGGCAGCGAAGAGACGCAGCAGGCTGCTTGTTTGTGAGACAGCCAACATGCCCAGTGGTTAGCTATTGTGCGAGGCAGCGAATGACCGCAGAGCAAATGGCTTTGTGCGTTCGCCGCCTCGCTGCCTAGCAAAGCGTCGTCTGCCTTGGGCGCCTAGCAAAGCTGCGCGTGCCGTCGCCGTCAGGCAAAGCGCCGTGTTCCTTGGGCGCCTAGCAAGGAACTGCCTGCGTTCGGCGCCTCGCCGCATCGCAGCCTAGCAAAGCGCTGCGTGCCTTCGGCGGCTGGCAAAGCCGTGCGTGCCTTCGCCGCCTCACACACCGCGGCGTGCCTTCGCCGCCTCGCCGCCTGAGAAAGCGCTGCGTGCCTTCTCGCCCTCGCCGCCTAGCAAAGCGCCGTGTCCCTTCACCGCCTCGCCGCCTAGCAAAGCTGCGCGTGCCGTCGCCGCCTAGCAAAGCGCCGTGTTCCTTCGGCGCCTAGCAAAGCAGCGCGTGCCTTCGCCGCCTCGCCGCCTAAGAAAGCGCTGCGTCCCTTTCGCCCTCGCCGCCCAACAAAGCGCCCTGTCCCTTCACCGCCTCCCCAATCGCTTCGGCCCTTCGCCGCCTCGCCGCCCAGCAAAGCGCTGCTTGCCTTCGCCGCCTCACACACCGCTGCGTCCCTTCGCCGCCTCGCCGCTTAGCAAACGCCGTAGTAGCGCCGAAGGCACACGGCGCTTTTGTAGGCGCCCAAGGCACGTGGCGCTTTGCTAAGCAGCGAGGCAGCGAAGGCACGCAGCGATCTGATCGTGGTGGACGGGCTAGGGCGCCTTGCTAGGCGGCGAGGCGGCGAAGGCACGCAGCGCTTTGCCAGGCGCCCAAGGACGCAGCGCTGTGCGAGGCGGCGAGGGCACGCAGTGCTTTGGCAGGCGCCGAAGGCACTCAGCGCTTTGCCAGGCGCCGAAGGCACGCAGCGCTGTGCGAGGTGGCGAGGGCACGCAGCGCTGTGCTAGGCGGCGAGCCGACGTGGAGCTTTGCTAGGCAGCGAAGGGTGAGGACGCTTTGCTAGGCGCTTTGCTAGGCGGCGAAGGCACGAGGCGATTGGGGAGGCGGCGAAGGCACACGGCGCTTTGCTAGGCGGCGAGGGCGAGAAGGCACGCAGCGCTCTCTTAGGCGGCGAGGCAGCGAAGGCACGCGCTGCTTTGCTAGGCGCCGAAGGCACGCAGCGCTTCCTTCGTTTGCGAGGCAGCGAAGAGATGGAGCGGTTTGCTTGTTGGCCAGGCAGCGAACAGGCGCTGTGCTTTGCTTTCTGCCACTCAGCGAATACACGCAGCGCTCTGCTTTTTGGCGAGGCACTGAACAGATGCAGCGTTTAGTTTGCGAGGCGGCCAAGACACGCGGCGCTTTGCATGCTGGCGAGGCGGCGAGCAGATCGAGTGGTTTGCTTGTTGGCGAGGCAGTGAACAGATGCAGCGTTTAGTTTGCGAGGCGGCCAAGAGACGCGGCGCTTTGCATGATGGCGAGGCGGCGAGCAGATCGAGTGGTTTGCTTGTTGGCGAGGCAGCGAAGAGATTCAGCAGTCTCCTTGTTTGTGACACAGCCAACATGCACAGTGCTTGCTCCTTGTGCGAGGCAGCGAAGAGATGCAGCACTTTGCTTGTGCACCAGGTGGCGCAGTGGCATCGCGGATGGCTTTTTGGCGTGGAGGCGAAGCGAGGCAGCACTTTGCTAGTTGGCGAGGCAGCGAAGAGACGCAGCAGGCTGCTTGTTTGTGAGACAGCCAACATGCCCAGTGGTTAGCTCTTGTGCGAGGCAGCGAATGACCGCAGAGCAAATCGCTTTGTGCGTTCGCCGCCTCGCTGCCTAGCAAAGCGTCGTCTGCCTTGGGCGCCTAGCAAAGCTGCGCGTGCCGTCGCCGTCAGGCAAAGCGCCGTGTTCCTTGGGCGCCTAGCAAGGAACTGCCTGCGTTGGGCGCCTCGCCGCATCGCAGCCTAGCAAAGCGCTGCGTGCCTTCGGCGGCTGGCAAAGCCGTGCGTGCCTTCGCCGCCTCACACACCGCGGCGTGCCTTCGCCGCCTGGCAGAGCAGCGCGTGCCTTCGCCGCCTCGCCGCCTGAGAAAGCGCTGCGTGCCTTCTCGCCCTCGCCGCCTAGCAAAGCGCCGTGTCCCTTCACCGCCTCGCCGCCTAGCAAAGCTGCGCGTGCCGTCGCCGCCTAGCAAAGCGCCGTGTTCCTTCGGCGCCTAGCAAAGCAGCGCGTGCCTTCGCCGCCTCGCCGCCTAAGAAAGCGCTGCGTCCCTTTCGCCCTCGCCGCCCAACAAAGCGCCCTGTCCCTTCACCGCCTCCCCAATCGCTTCGTGCCTTCGGCGCCTAGCAAAGCGCTGCTTGCCTTCGCCGCCTCACACACCGCTGCGTCCCTTCGCCGCCTCGCCGCTTAGCAAACGCCGTAGTAGCGCCGAAGGCACACGGCGCTTTTGTAGGCGCCCAAGGCACGTGGCGCTTTGCTAAGCAGCGAGGCAGCGAAGGCACGCAGCGATCTGATCGTGGTGGACGGGCTAGGGCGCCTTGCTAGGCGGCGAGGCGGCGAAGGCACGCAGCGCTTTGCCAGGCGCCCAAGGACGCAGCGCTGTGCGAGGCGGCGAGGGCACGCAGTGCTTTGGCAGGCGCCGAAGGCACTCAGCGCTTTGCCAGGCGCCCAAGGACGCAGCGCTGTGCGAGGTGGCGAGGGCACGCAGCGCTTTGGCAGGCGCCGAAGGCACTCAGCGCTGTGCGAGGTGGCGAGGGCACGCAGTGCTTTGGCAGGCGCCGAAGGCACTCAGCGCTTTGCCAGGCGCCGAAGGCACGCAGCGCTGTGCGAGGCGGTGAGGGCACACAGCGCTGTGCTAGGCGGCGAGCCGACGTGGAGCTTTGCTAGGCAGCGAAGGCTGAGGACGCTTTGCTAGGCGCTTTGCTAGGCGGCGAAGGCACGAGGCGATTGGGGAGGCGGCGAAGGCACACGGCGCTTTGCTAGGCGGCGAGGGCGAGAAGGCACGCAGCGCTTTCTTAGGCGGCGAGGCAGCGAAGGCACGCGCTGCTTTGCTAGGCGCCGAAGGCACGCAGCGCTTCCTTCGTTTGCGAGGCAGCGAAGAGATGGAGCGGTTTGCTTGTTGGCCAGGCAGCGAACAGGCGCTGTGCTTTGCTTTCTGCCACTCAGCGAATACACGCAGCGCTCTGCTTTTTGGCGAGGCACTGAACAGATGCAGCGTTTAGTTTGCGAGGCGGCCAAGACACGCGGCGCTTTGCATGCTGGCGAGGCGGCGAGCAGATCGAGTGCTTTGCTTGTTGGCGAGGCAGCGAAGAGATGCAGCGGTTTGCTTGTTGGCGAGGCAGCGAAGAGATTCAGCAGTCTCCTTGTTTGTGACACAGCCAACATGCACAGTGCTTGCTCCTTGTGCGAGGCAGCGAAGAGATGCAGCACTTTGCTTGTGCACCAGGTGGCGCAGTGGCATCGCGGATGGCTTTTTGGCGTGGAGGCGAAGCGAGGCAGCACTTTGCTAGTTGGCGAGGCAGCGAAGAGACGCAGCAGGCTGCTTGTTTGTGAGACAGCCAACATGCCCAGTGGTTAGCTCTTGTGCGAGGCAGCGAATGACCGCCGAGCAAATGGCTTTGTGCGTTCGCCGCCTCGCTGCCTAGCAAAGCGTCGTCTGCCTTGGGCGCCTAGCAAAGCTGCGCGTGCCGTCGCCGTCAGGCAAAGCGCCGTGTTCCTTGGGCGCCTAGCAAGGAACTGCCTGCGTTCGGCGCCTCGCCGCATCGCAGCCTAGCAAAGCGCTGCGTGCCTTCGGCGGCTGGCAAAGCCGTGCGTGCCTTCGCCGCCTCACACACCGCGGCGTGCCTTCGCCGCCTGGCAGAGCAGCGCGTGCCTTCGCCGCCTCGCCGCCTGAGAAAGCGCTGCGTGCCTTCTCGCCCTCGCCGCCTAGCAAAGCGCCGTGTCCCTTCACCGCCTCGCCGCCTAGCAAAGCTGCGCGTGCCGTCGCCGCCTAGCAAAGCGCCGTGTTCCTTCGGCGCCTAGCAAAGCAGCGCGTGCCTTCGCCGCCTCGCCGCCTAAGAAAGCGCTGCGTCCCTTTCGCCCTCGCCGCCCAACAAAGCGCCCTGTCCCTTCACCGCCTCCCCAATCGCTTCGTGCCTTCGGCGCCTAGCAAAGCGCTGCTTGCCTTCGCCGCCTCACACAGCGCTGCGTCCCTTCGCCGCCTCGCCGCTTAGCAAACGCCGTAGTAGCGCCGAAGGCACACGGCGCTTTTGTAGGCGCCCAAGGCACGTGGCGCTTTGCTAAGCAGCGAGGCAGCGAAGGCACGCAGCGATCTGATCGTGGTGGACGGGCTAGGGCGCCTTGCTAGGCGGCGAGGCGGCGAAGGCACGCAGCGCTTTGCCAGGCGCCCAAGGACGCAGCGCTGTGCGAGGCGGCGAGGGCACGCAGTGCTTTGGCAGGCGCCGAAGGCACTCAGCGCTTTGCCAGGCGCCCAAGGACGCAGCGCTGTGCGAGGTGGCGAGGGCACGCAGCGCTTTGGCAGGCGCCGAAGGCACTCAGCGCTGTGCGAGGTGGCGAGGGCACGCAGTGCTTTGGCAGGCGCCGAAGGCACTCAGCGCTTTGCCAGGCGCCGAAGGCACGCAGCGCTGTGCGAGGCGGTGAGGGCACACAGCGCTGTGCTAGGCGGCGAGCCGACGTGGAGCTTTGCTAGGCAGCGAAGGCTGAGGACGCTTTGCTAGGCGCTTTGCTAGGCGGCGAAGGCACGAGGCGATTGGGGAGGCGGCGAAGGCACACGGCGCTTTGCTAGGCGGCGAGGGCGAGAAGGCACGCAGCGCTCTCTTAGGCGGCGAGGCAGCGAAGGCACGCGCTGCTTTGCTAGGCGCCGAAGGCACGCAGCGCTTCCTTCGTTTGCGAGGCAGCGAAGAGATGGAGCGGTTTGCTTGTTGGCCAGGCAGCGAACAGGCGCTGTGCTTTGCTTTCTGCCACTCAGCGAATACACGCAGCGCTCTGCTTTTTGGCGAGGCACTGAACAGATGCAGCGTTTAGTTTGCGAGGCGGCCAAGACACGCGGCGCTTTGCATGCTGGCGAGGCGGCGAGCAGATCGAGTGCTTTGCTTGTTGGTGAGGCAGCGAAGAGATGCAGCGGTTTGCTTGTTGGCGAGGCAGCGAAGAGATTCAGCAGTCTCCTTGTTTGTGACACAGCCAACATGCACAGTGCTTGCTCCTTGTGCGAGGCAGCGAAGAGATGCAGCACTTTGCTTGTGCACCAGGTGGCGCAGTGGCATCGCGGATGGCTTTTTGGCGTGGAGGCGAAGCGAGGCAGCACTTTGCTAGTTGGCGAGGCAGCGAAGAGACGCAGCAGGCTGCTTGTTTGTGAGACAGCCAACATGCCCAGTGGTTAGCTCTTGTGCGAGGCAGCGAATGACCGCCGAGCAAATGGCTTTGTGCGTTCGCCGCCTCGCTGCCTAGCAAAGCGTCGTCTGCCTTGGGCGCCTAGCAAAGCTGCGCGTGCCGTCGCCGTCAGGCAAAGCGCCGTGTTCCTTGGGCGCCTAGCAAGGAACTGCCTGCGTTCGGCGCCTCGCCGCATCGCAGCCTAGCAAAGCGCTGCGTGCCTTCGGCGGCTGGCAAAGCCGTGCGTGCCTTCGCCGCCTCACACACCGCGGCGTGCCTTCGCCGCCTGGCAGAGCAGCGCGTGCCTTCGCCGCCTCGCCGCCTGAGAAAGCGCTGCGTGCCTTCTCGCCCTCGCCGCCTAGCAAAGCGCCGTGTCCCTTCACCGCCTCGCCGCCTAGCAAAGCTGCGCGTGCCGTCGCCGCCTAGCAAAGCGCCGTGTTCCTTCGGCGCCTAGCAAAGCAGCGCGTGCCTTCGCCGCCTCGCCGCCTAAGAAAGCGCTGCGTCCCTTTCGCCCTCGCCGCCCAACAAAGCGCCCTGTCCCTTCACCGCCTCCCCAATCGCTTCGGCCCTTCGCCGCCTCGCCGCCCAGCAAAGCGCTGCTTGCCTTCGCCGCCTCACACACCGCTGCGTCCCTTCGCCGCCTCGCCGCTTAGCAAACGCCGTAGTAGCGCCGAAGGCACACGGCGCTTTTGTAGGCGCCCAAGGCACGTGGCGCTTTGCTAAGCAGCGAGGCAGCGAAGGCACGCAGCGATCTGATCGTGGTGGACGGGCTAGGGCGCCTTGCTAGGCGGCGAGGCGGCGAAGGCACGCAGCGCTTTGCCAGGCGCCCAAGGACGCAGCGCTGTGCGAGGCGGCGAGGGCACGCAGTGCTTTGGCAGGCGCCGAAGGCACTCAGCGCTTTGCCAGGCGCCGAAGGCACGCAGCGCTGTGCGAGGTGGCGAGGGCACGCAGTGCTTTGGCAGGCGCCGAAGGCACTCAGCGCTGTGCGAGGTGGCGAGGGCACGCAGTGCTTTGGCAGGCGCCGAAGGCACTCAGCGCTTTGGCAGGCGCCGAAGGCACGCAGCGCTGTGCGAGGCGGTGAGGGCACACAGCGCTGTGCTAGGCGGCGAGCCGACGTGGAGCTTTGCTAGGCAGCGAAGGCTGAGGACGCTTTGCTAGGCGCTTTGCTAGGCGGCGAAGGCACGAGGCGATTGGGGAGGCGGCGAAGGCACACGGCGCTTTGCTAGGCGGCGAGGGCGAGAAGGCACGCAGCGCTCTCTTAGGCGGCGAGGCAGCGAAGGCACGCGCTGCTTTGCTAGGCGCCGAAGGCACGCAGCGCTTCCTTCGTTTGCGAGGCAGCGAAGAGATGGAGCGGTTTGCTTGTTGGCCAGGCAGCGAACAGGCGCTGTGCTTTGCTTTCTGCCACTCAGCGAATACACGCAGCGCTCTGCTTTTTGGCGAGGCACTGAACAGATGCAGCGTTTAGTTTGCGAGGCGGCCAAGAGACGCGGCGCTTTGCATGCTGGCGAGGCGGCGAGCAGATCGAGTGGTTTGCTTGTTGGTGAGGCAGCGAAGAGATGCAGCGGTTTGCTTGTTGGCGAGGCAGCGAAGAGATTCAGCAGTCTCCTTGTTTGTGAGACAGCCAACATGCACAGTGCTTGCTCCTTGTGCGAGGCAGCGAAGAGATGCAGCACTTTGCTTGTGCACCAGGTGGCGCAGTGGCATCGCGGATGGCTTTTTGGCGTGGAGGCGAAGCGAGGCAGCACTTTGCTAGTTGGCGAGGCAGCGAAGAGACGCAGCAGGCTGCTTGTTTGTGAGACAGCCAACATGCCCAGTGGTTAGCTCTTGTGCGAGGCAGCGAATGACCGCCGAGCAAATGGCTTTGTGCGTTCGCCGCCTCGCTGCCTAGCAAAGCGTCGTCTGCCTTGGGCGCCTAGCAAAGCTGCGCGTGCCGTCGCCGTCAGGCAAAGCGCCGTGTTCCTTGGGCGCCTAGCAAGGAACTGCCTGCGTTCGGCGCCTCGCCGCATCGCAGCCTAGCAAAGCGCTGCGTGCCTTCGGCGGCTGGCAAAGCCGTGCGTGCCTTCGCCGCCTCACACACCGCGGCGTGCCTTCGCCGCCTGGCAGAGCAGCGCGTGCCTTCGCCGCCTCGCCGCCTGAGAAAGCGCTGCGTGCCTTCTCGCCCTCGCCGCCTAGCAAAGCGCCGTGTCCCTTCACCGCCTCGCCGCCTAGCAAAGCTGCGCGTGCCGTCGCCGCCTAGCAAAGCGCCGTGTTCCTTCGGCGCCTAGCAAAGCAGCGCGTGCCTTCGCCGCCTCGCCGCCTAAGAAAGCGCTGCGTCCCTTTCGCCCTCGCCGCCCAACAAAGCGCCCTGTCCCTTCACCGCCTCCCCAATCGCTTCGGCCCTTCGCCGCCTCGCCGCCCAGCAAAGCGCTGCTTGCCTTCGCCGCCTCACACACCGCTGCGTCCCTTCGCCGCCTCGCCGCTTAGCAAACGCCGTAGTAGCGCCGAAGGTACACGGCGCTTTTGTAGGCGCCCAAGGCACGTGGCGCTTTGCTAAGCACCGAGGCAGCGAAGGCACGCAGCGATCTGATCGTGGTGGATGGGCTAGGGCGCCTTGCTAGGCGGCGAGGCGGCGAAGGCACGCAGCGCTTTGCCAGGCGCCCAAGGACGCAGCGCTGTGCGAGGCGGCGAGGGCACGCAGTGCTTTGGCAGGCGCCGAAGGCACTCAGCGCTTTGCCAGGCGCCGAAGGCACGCAGCGCTGTGCGAGGTGGCGAGGGCACGCAGTGCTTTGGCAGGCGCCGAAGGCACTCAGCGCTGTGCGAGGTGGCGAGGGCACGCAGTGCTTTGGCAGGCGCCGAAGGCACTCAGCGCTTTGCCAGGCGCCGAAGGCACGCAGCGCTGTGCGAGGCGGTGAGGGCACGCAGTGCTTTGGCAGGCGCCGAAGGCACTCAGCGCTTTGCCAGGCGCCCCTGGACGCAGCGCTGTGCGAGGCGGCGAGGGCACGCAGTGCTTTGGCAGGCGCCGAAGGCACTCAGCGCTTTGCCAGGCGCCGAAGGCACTCAGCGCTGTGCGAGGTGGCGAGGGCACGCAGTGCTTTGGCAGGCGCCGAAGGCACTCAGCGCTTTGCCAGGCGCCCAAGGACGCAGCGCTGTGCGAGGCGGTGAGGGCACACAGCGGTGTGCTAGGCGGCGAGCCGACGTGGAGCTTTGCTAGGCAGCGAAGGCTGAGGACGCTTTGCTAGGCGCTTTGCTAGGCGGCGAAGGCACGAGGCGATTGGGGAGGCGGCGAAGGCACACGGCGCTTTGCTAGGCGGCGAGGGCGAGAAGGCACGCAGCGCTCTCTTAGGCGGCGAGGCAGCGAAGGCACGCGCTGCTTTGCTAGGCGCCGAAGGCACGCAGCGCTTCCTTCGTTTGCGAGGCAGCGAAGAGATGGAGCGGTTTGCTTGTTGGCCAGGCAGCGAACAGGCGCTGTGCTTTGCTTTCTGCCACTCAGCGAATACACGCAGCGCTCTGCTTTTTGGCGAGGCACTGAACAGATGCAGCGTTTAGTTTGCGAGGCGGCCAAGAGACGCGGCGCTTTGCATGCTGGCGAGGCGGCGAGCAGATCGAGTGGTTTGCTTTTTGGCGAGGCACTGAACAGATGCAGCGTTTAGTTTGCGAGGCGGCCAAGAGACGCGGCGCTTTGCATGCTGGCGAGGCGGCGAGCAGATCGAGTGTTTTGCTTGTTGGCGAGGCAGCGAAGAGATTCAGCAGTCTCCTTGTTTGTGAGACAGCCAACATGCACAGTGCTTGCTCCTTGTGCGAGGCAGCGAAGAGATGCAGCACTTTGCTTGTGCACCAGGTGGCGCAGTGGCATCGCGGATGGCTTTTTGGCGTGGAGGCGAAGCGAGGCAGCACTTTGCTAGTTGGCGAGGCAGCGAAGAGACGCAGCAGGCTGCTTGTTTGTGAGACAGCCAACATGCCCAGTGGTTAGCTCTTGTGCGAGGCAGCGAATGACCGCCGAGCAAATGGCTTTGTGCGTTCGCCGCCTCGCTGCCTAGCAAAGCGTCGTCTGCCTTGGGCGCCTAGCAAAGCTGCGCGTGCCGTCGCCGTCAGGCAAAGCGCCGTGTTCCTTGGGCGCCTAGCAAGGAACTGCCTGCGTTCGGCGCCTCGCCGCATCGCAGCCTAGCAAAGCGCTGCGTGCCTTCGGCGGCTGGCAAAGCCGTGCGTGCCTTCGCCGCCTCACACACCGCGGCGTGCCTTCGCCGCCTCGCCGCCTGAGAAAGCGCTGCGTGCCTTCTCGCCCTCGCCGCCTAGCAAAGCGCCGTGTCCCTTCACCGCCTCGCCGCCTAGCAAAGCTGCGCGTGCCGTCGCCGCCTAGCAAAGCGCCGTGTTCCTTCGGCGCCTAGCAAAGCAGCGCGTGCCTTCGCCGCCTCGCCGCCTAAGAAAGCGCTGCGTCCCTTTCGCCCTCGCCGCCCAACAAAGCGCCCTGTCCCTTCACCGCCTCCCCAATCGCTTCGGCCCTTCGCCGCCTCGCCGCCCAGCAAAGCGCTGCTTGCCTTCGCCGCCTCACACACCGCTGCGTCCCTTCGCCGCCTCGCTGCTTAGCAAACGCCGTAGTAGCGCCGAAGGCACACGGCGCATTTGTAGGCGCCCAAGGCACGTGGCGCTTTGCTAAGCAGCGAGGCAGCGAAGGCACGCAGCGATCTGATGGTGGTGGACGGGCTAGGGCGCCTTGCTAGGCGGCGAGGCGGCGAAGGCACGCAGCGCTGTGCGAGGTGGCGAGGGCACGCAGTGCTTTGGCAGGCGCCGAAGGCACTCAGCGCTTTGCCAGGCGCCGAAGGCACGCAGCGCTGTGCGAGGCGGTGAGGGCACACAGCGCTGTGCTAGGCGGCGAGCCGACGTGGAGCTTTGCTAGGCAGCGAAGGCTGAGGACGCTTTGCTAGGCGCTTTGCTAGGCGGCGAAGGCACGAGGCGATTGGGGAGGCGGCGAAGGCACACGGCGCTTTGCTAGGCGGCGAGGGCGAGAAGGCACGCAGCGCTCTCTTAGGCGGCGAGGCAGCGAAGGCACGCGCTGCTTTGCTAGGCGCCGAAGGCACGCAGCGCTTCCTTCGTTTGCGAGGCAGCGAAGAGATGGAGCGGTTTGCTTGTTGGCCAGGCAGCGAACAGGCGCTGTGCTTTGCTTTCTGCCACTCAGCGAATACACGCAGCGCTCTGCTTTGGCGAGGCACTGAACAGATGCAGCGTTTAGTTTGCGAGGCGGCCAAGAGACGCGGCGCTTTGCATGATGGCGAGGCGGCGAGCAGATCGAGTGGTTTGCTTGTTGGCGAGGCACTGAACAGATGCAGCGTTTAGTTTGCGAGGCGGCCAAGAGACGCGGCGCTTTGCATGATGGCGAGGCGGCGAGCAGATCGAGTGGTTTGCTTGTTGGCGAGGCAGCGAAGAGATTCAGCAGTCTCCTTGTTTGTGACACAGCCAACATGCACAGTGCTTGCTCCTTGTGCGAGGCAGCGAAGAGATGCAGCACTTTGCTTGTGCACCAGGTGGCGCAGTGGCATCGCGGATGGCTTTTTGGCGTGGAGGCGAAGCGAGGCAGCACTTTGCTAGTTGGCGAGGCAGCGAAGAGACGCAGCAGGCTGCTTGTTTGTGAGACAGCCAACATGCCCAGTGGTTAGCTCTTGTGCGAGGCAGCGAATGACCGCCGAGCAAATGGCTTTGTGCGTTCGCCGCCTCGCTGCCTAGCAAAGCGTCGTCTGCCTTGGGCGCCTAGCAAAGCTGCGCGTGCCGTCGCCGTCAGGCAAAGCGCCGTGTTCCTTGGGCGCCTAGCAAGGAACTGCCTGCGTTCGGCGCCTCGCCGCATCGCAGCCTAGCAAAGCGCTGCGTGCCTTCGGCGGCTGGCAAAGCCGTGCGTGCCTTCGCCGCCTCACACACCGCGGCGTGCCTTCGCCGCCTGGCAGAGCAGCGCGTGCCTTCGCCGCCTCGCCGCCTGAGAAAGCGCTGCGTGCCTTCTCGCCCTCGCCGCCTAGCAAAGCGCCGTGTCCCTTCACCGCCTCGCCGCCTAGCAAAGCTGCGCGTGCCGTCGCCGCCTAGCAAAGCGCCGTGTTCCTTCGGCGCCTAGCAAAGCAGCGCGTGCCTTCGCCGCCTCGCCGCCTAAGAAAGCGCTGCGTCCCTTTCGCCCTCGCCGCCCAACAAAGCGCCCTGTCCCTTCACCGCCTCCCCAATCGCTTCGGCCCTTCGCCGCCTCGCCGCCCAGCAAAGCGCTGCTTGCCTTCGCCGCCTCACACACTGCTGCGTCCCTTCGCCGCCTCGCCGCTTAGCAAACGCCGTAGTAGCGCCGAAGGCACACGGCGCTTTTGTAGGCGCCCAAGGCACGTGGCGCTTTGCTAAGCACCGAGGCAGCGAAGGCACGCAGCGATCTGATCGTGGTGGACGGGCTAGGGCGCCTTGCTAGGCGGCGAGGCGGCGAAGGCACGCAGCGCTTTGCCAGGCGCCCAAGGACGCAGCGCTGTGCGAGGCGGCGAGGGCACGCAGTGCTTTGGCAGGCGCCGAAGGCACTCAGCGCTTTGCCAGGCGCCCAAGGACGCAGCGCTGTGCGAGGTGGCGAGGGCACGCAGCGCTTTGGCAGGCGCCGAAGGCACTCAGCGCTGTGCGAGGTGGCGAGGGCACGCAGTGCTTTGGCAGGCGCCGAAGGCACTCAGCGCTTTGCCAGGCGCCGAAGGCACGCAGCGCTGTGCGAGGCGGTGAGGGCACACAGCGCTGTGCTAGGCGGCGAGCCGACGTGGAGCTTTGCTAGGCAGCGAAGGGTGAGGACGCTTTGCTAGGCGCTTTGCTAGGCGGCGAAGGCACGAGGCGATTGGGGAGGCGGCGAAGGCACACGGCGCTTTGCTAGGCGGCGAGGGCGAGAAGGCACGCAGCGCTCTCTTAGGCGGCGAGGCAGCGAAGGCACGCGCTGCTTTGCTAGGCGCCGAAGGCACGCAGCGCTTCCTTCGTTTGCGAGGCAGCGAAGAGATGGAGCGGTTTGCTTGTTGGCCAGGCAGCGAACAGGCGCTGTGCTTTGCTTTCTGCCACTCAGCGAATACACGCAGCGCTCTGCTTTTTGGCGAGGCACTGAACAGATGCAGCGTTTAGTTTGCGAGGCGGCCAAGAGACGCGGCGCTTTGCATGCTGGCGAGGCGGCGAGCAGATCGAGTGCTTTGCTTGTTGGTGAGGCAGCGAAGAGATGCAGCGGTTTGCTTGTTGGCGAGGCAGCGAAGAGATTCAGCAGTCTCCTTGTTTGTGAGACAGCCAACATGCACAGTGCTTGCTCCTTGTGCGAGGCAGCGAAGAGATGCAGCACTTTGCTTGTGCACCAGGTGGCGCAGTGGCATCGCGGATGGCTTTTTGGCGTGGAGGCGAAGCGAGGCAGCACTTTGCTAGTTGGCGAGGCAGCGAAGAGACGCAGCAGGCTGCTTGTTTGTGAGACAGCCAACATGCCCAGTGGTTAGCTCTTGTGCGAGGCAGCGAATGACCGCCGAGCAAATGGCTTTGTGCGTTCGCCGCCTCGCTGCCTAGCAAAGCGTCGTCTGCCTTGGGCGCCTAGCAAAGCTGCGCGTGCCGTCGCCGTCAGGCAAAGCGCCGTGTTCCTTGGGCGCCTAGCAAGGAACTGCCTGCGTTCGGCGCCTCGCCGCATCGCAGCCTAGCAAAGCGCTGCGTGCCTTCGGCGGCTGGCAAAGCCGTGCGTGCCTTCGCCGCCTCACACACCGCGGCGTGCCTTCGCCGCCTCGCCGCCTGAGAAAGCGCTGCGTGCCTTCTCGCCCTCGCCGCCTAGCAAAGCGCCGTGTCCCTTCACCGCCTCGCCGCCTAGCAAAGCTGCGCGTGCCGTCGCCGCCTAGCAAAGCGCCGTGTTCCTTCGGCGCCTAGCAAAGCAGCGCGTGCCTTCGCCGCCTCGCCGCCTAAGAAAGCGCTGCGTCCCTTTCGCCCTCGCCGCCCAACAAAGCGCCCTGTCCCTTCACCGCCTCCCCAATCGCTTCGGCCCTTCGCCGCCTCGCCGCCCAGCAAAGCGCTGCTTGCCTTCGCCGCCTCACACACCGCTGCGTCCCTTCGCCGCCTCGCCGCTTAGCAAACGCCGTAGTAGCGCCGAAGGCACACGGCGCTTTTGTAGGCGCCCAAGGCACGTGGCGCTTTGCTAAGCAGCGAGGCAGCGAAGGCACGCAGCGATCTGATGGTGGTGGACGGGCTAGGGCGCCTTGCTAGGCGGCGAGGCGGCGAAGGCACGCAGCGCTTTGCCAGGCGCCCAAGGACGCAGCGCTGTGCGAGGCGGCGAGGGCACGCAGTGCTTTGGCAGGCGCCGAAGGCACTCAGCGCTTTGCCAGGCGCCGAAGGCACGCAGCGCTGTGCGAGGTGGCGAGGGCACGCAGTGCTTTGGCAGGCGCCGAAGGCACTCAGCGCTGTGCGAGGTGGCGAGGGCACGCAGTGCTTTGGCAGGCGCCGAAGGCACTCAGCGCTTTGCCAGGCGCCGAAGGCACGCAGCGCTGTGCGAGGCGGTGAGGGCACACAGCGCTGTGCTAGGCGGCGAGCCGACGTGGAGCTTTGCTAGGCAGCGAAGGCTGAGGACGCTTTGCTAGGCGCTTTGCTAGGCGGCGAAGGCACGAGGCGATTGGGGAGGCGGCGAAGGCACACGGCGCTTTGCTAGGCGGCGAGGGCGAGAAGGCACGCAGCGCTCTCTTAGGCGGCGAGGCAGCGAAGGCACGCGCTGCTTTGCTAGGCGCCGAAGGCACGCAGCGCTTCCTTCGTTTGCGAGGCAGCGAAGAGATGGAGCGGTTTGCTTGTTGGCCAGGCAGCGAACAGGCGCTGTGCTTTGCTTTCTGCCACTCAGCGAATACACGCAGCGCTCTGCTTTTTGGCGAGGCACTGAACAGATGCAGCGTTTAGTTTGCGAGGCGGCCAAGAGACGCGGCGCTTTGCATGCTGGCGAGGCGGCGAGCAGATCGAGTGCTTTGCTTGTTGGCGAGGCAGCGAAGAGATGCAGCGGTTTGCTTGTTGGCGAGGCAGCGAAGAGATTCAGCAGTCTCCTTGTTTGTGAGACAGCCAACATGCACAGTGCTTGCTCCTTGTGCGAGGCAGCGAAGAGATGCAGCACTTTGCTTGTGCACCAGGTGGCGCAGTGGCATGGCGGATGGCTTTTTGGCGTGGAGGCGAAGCGAGGCAGCACTTTGCTAGTTGGCGAGGCAGCGAAGAGACGCAGCAGGCTGCTTGTTTGTGAGACAGCCAACATGCCCAGTGGTTAGCTATTGTGCGAGGCAGCGAATGACCGCCGAGCAAATGGCTTTGTGCGTTCGCCGCCTCGCTGCCTAGCAAAGCGTCGTCTGCCTTGGGCGCCTAGCAAAGCTGCGCGTGCCGTCGCCGTCAGGCAAAGCGCCGTGTTCCTTGGGCGCCTAGCAAGGAACTGCCTGCGTTCGGCGCCTCGCCGCATCGCAGCCTAGCAAAGCGCTGCGTGCCTTCGGCGGCTGGCAAAGCCGTGCGTGCCTTCGCCGCCTCACACACCGCGGCGTGCCTTCGCCGCCTGGCAGAGCAGCGCGTGCCTTCGCCGCCTCGCCGCCTGAGAAAGCGCTGCGTGCCTTCTCGCCCTCGCCGCCTAGCAAAGCGCCGTGTCCCTTCACCGCCTCGCCGCCTAGCAAAGCTGCGCGTGCCGTCGCCGCCTAGCAAAGCGCCGTGTTCCTTCGGCGCCTAGCAAAGCAGCGCGTGCCTTCGCCGCCTCGCCGCCTAAGAAAGCGCTGCGTCCCTTTCGCCCTCGCCGCCCAACAAAGCGCCCTGTCCCTTCACCGCCTCCCCAATCGCTTCGGCCCTTCGCCGCCTCGCCGCCCAGCAAAGCGCTGCTTGCCTTCGCCGCCTCACACACCGCTGCGTCCCTTCGCCGCCTCGCCGCTTAGCAAACGCCGTAGTAGCGCCGAAGGCACACGGCGCTTTTGTAGGCGCCCAAGGCACGTGGCGCTTTGCTAAGCAGCGAGGCAGCGAAGGCACGCAGCGATCTGATCATGGTGGACGGGCTAGGGCGCCTTGCTAGGCGGCGAGGCGGCGAAGGCACGCAGCGCTTTGCCAGGCGCCCAAGGACGCAGCGCTGTGCGAGGCGGCGAGGGCACGCAGTGCTTTGGCAGGCGCCGAAGGCACTCAGCGCTTTGCCAGGCGCCGAAGGCACGCAGCGCTGTGCGAGGTGGCGAGGGCACGCAGTGCTTTGGCAGGCGCCGAAGGCACTCAGCGCTGTGCGAGGTGGCGAGGGCACGCAGTGCTTTGGCAGGCGCCGAAGGCACTCAGCGCTTTGCCAGGCGCCGAAGGCACGCAGCGCTGTGCGAGGCGGTGAGGGCACACAGCGCTGTGCTAGGCGGCGAGCCGACGTGGAGCTTTGCTAGGCAGCGAAGGCTGAGGACGCTTTGCTAGGCGCTTTGCTAGGCGGCGAAGGCACGAGGCGATTGGGGAGGCGGCGAAGGCACACGGCGCTTTGCTAGGCGGCGAGGGCGAGAAGGCACGCAGCGCTCTCTTAGGCGGCGAGGCAGCGAAGGCACGCGCTGCTTTGCTAGGCGCCGAAGGCACGCAGCGCTTCCTTCGTTTGCGAGGCAGCGAAGAGATGGAGCGGTTTGCTTGTTGGCCAGGCAGCGAACAGGCGCTGTGCTTTGCTTTCTGCCACTCAGCGAATACACGCAGCGCTCTGCTTTTTGGCGAGGCACTGAACAGATGCAGCGTTTAGTTTGCGAGGCGGCGAAGAGACGCGGCGCTTTGCATGCTGGCGAGGCGGCGAGCAGATCGAGTGCTTTGCTTGTTGGTGAGGCAGCGAAGAGATGCAGCGGTTTGCTTGTTGGCGAGGCAGCGAAGAGATTCAGCAGTCTCCTTGTTTGTGAGACAGCCAACATGCACAGTGCTTGCTCCTTGTGCGAGGCAGCGAAGAGATGCAGCACTTTGCTTGTGCACCAGGTGGCGCAGTGGCATGGCGGATGGCTTTTTGGCGTGGAGGCGAAGCGAGGCAGCACTTTGCTAGTTGGCGAGGCAGCGAAGAGACGCAGCAGGCTGCTTGTTTGTGAGACAGCCAACATGCCCAGTGGTTAGCTATTGTGCGAGGCAGCGAATGACCGCCGAGCAAATGGCTTTGTGCGTTCGCCGCCTCGCTGCCTAGCAAAGCGTCGTCTGCCTTGGGCGCCTAGCAAAGCTGCGCGTGCCGTCGCCGTCAGGCAAAGCGCCGTGTTCCTTGGGCGCCTAGCAAGGAACTGCCTGCGTTCGGCGCCTCGCCGCATCGCAGCCTAGCAAAGCGCTGCGTGCCTTCGGCGGCTGGCAAAGCCGTGCGTGCCTTCGCCGCCTCACACACCGCGGCGTGCCTTCGCCGCCTGGCAGAGCAGCGCGTGCCTTCGCCGCCTCGCCGCCTGAGAAAGCGCTGCGTGCCTTCTCGCCCTCGCCGCCTAGCAAAGCGCCGTGTCCCTTCACCGCCTCGCCGCCTAGCAAAGCTGCGCGTGCCGTCGCCGCCTAGCAAAGCGCCGTGTTCCTTCGGCGCCTAGCAAAGCAGCGCGTGCCTTCGCCGCCTCGCCGCCTAAGAAAGCGCTGCGTCCCTTTCGCCCTCGCCGCCCAACAAAGCGCCCTGTCCCTTCACCGCCTCCCCAATCGCTTCGGCCCTTCGCCGCCTCGCCGCCCAGCAAAGCGCTGCTTGCCTTCGCCGCCTCACACACCGCTGCGTCCCTTCGCCGCCTCGCCGCTTAGCAAACGCCGTAGTAGCGCCGAAGGCACACGGCGCTTTTGTAGGCGCCCAAGGCACGTGGCGCTTTGCTAAGCAGCGAGGCAGCGAAGGCACGCAGCGATCTGATCATGGTGGACGGGCTAGGGCGCCTTGCTAGGCGGCGAGGCGGCGAAGGCACGCAGCGCTTTGCCAGGCGCCCAAGGACGCAGCGCTGTGCGAGGCGGCGAGGGCACGCAGTGCTTTGGCAGGCGCCGAAGGCACTCAGCGCTTTGCCAGGCGCCGAAGGCACGCAGCGCTGTGCGAGGTGGCGAGGGCACGCAGTGCTTTGGCAGGCGCCGAAGGCACTCAGCGCTGTGCGAGGTGGCGAGGGCACGCAGTGCTTTGGCAGGCGCCGAAGGCACTCAGCGCTTTGCCAGGCGCCGAAGGCACGCAGCGCTGTGCGAGGCGGTGAGGGCACACAGCGCTGTGCTAGGCGGCGAGCCGACGTGGAGCTTTGCTAGGCAGCGAAGGCTGAGGACGCTTTGCTAGGCGCTTTGCTAGGCGGCGAAGGCACGAGGCGATTGGGGAGGCGGCGAAGGCACACGGCGCTTTGCTAGGCGGCGAGGGCGAGAAGGCACGCAGCGCTCTCTTAGGCGGCGAGGCAGCGAAGGCACGCGCTGCTTTGCTAGGCGCCGAAGGCACGCAGCGCTTCCTTCGTTTGCGAGGCAGCGAAGAGATGGAGCGGTTTGCTTGTTGGCCAGGCAGCGAACAGGCGCTGTGCTTTGCTTTCTGCCACTCAGCGAATACACGCAGCGCTCTGCTTTTTGGCGAGGCACTGAACAGATGCAGCGTTTAGTTTGCGAGGCGGCCAAGAGACGCGGCGCTTTGCATGCTGGCGAGGCGGCGAGCAGATCGAGTGCTTTGCTTGTTGGCGAGGCAGCGAAGAGATGCAGCGGTTTGCTTGTTGGCGAGGCAGCGAAGAGATTCAGCAGTCTCCTTGTTTGTGAGACAGCCAACATGCACAGTGCTTGCTCCTTGTGCGAGGCAGCGAAGAGATGCAGCACTTTGCTTGTGCACCAGGTGGCGCAGTGGCATCGCGGATGGCTTTTTGGCGTGGAGGCGAAGCGAGGCAGCACTTTGCTAGTTGGCGAGGCAGCGAAGAGACGCAGCAGGCTGCTTGTTTGTGAGACAGCCAACATGCCCAGTGGTTAGCTCTTGTGCGAGGCAGCGAATGACCGCCGAGCAAATGGCTTTGTGCGTTCGCCGCCTCGCTGCCTAGCAAAGCGTCGTCTGCCTTGGGCGCCTAGCAAAGCTGCGCGTGCCGTCGCCGTCAGGCAAAGCGCCGTGTTCCTTGGGCGCCTAGCAAGGAACTGCCTGCGTTCGGCGCCTCGCCGCATCGCAGCCTAGCAAAGCGCTGCGTGCCTTCGGCGGCTGGCAAAGCCGTGCGTGCCTTCGCCGCCTCACACACCGCGGCGTGCCTTCGCCGCCTCGCCGCCTGAGAAAGCGCTGCGTGCCTTCTCGCCCTCGCCGCCTAGCAAAGCGCCGTGTCCCTTCACCGCCTCGCCGCCTAGCAAAGCTGCGCGTGCCGTCGCCGCCTAGCAAAGCGCCGTGTTCCTTCGGCGCCTAGCAAAGCAGCGCGTGCCTTCGCCGCCTCGCCGCCTAAGAAAGCGCTGCGTCCCTTTCGCCCTCGCCGCCCAACAAAGCGCCCTGTCCCTTCACCGCCTCCCCAATCGCTTCGGCCCTTCGCCGCCTCGCCGCCCAGCAAAGCGCTGCTTGCCTTCGCCGCCTCACACACCGCTGCGTCCCTTCGCCGCCTCGCCGCTTAGCAAACGCCGTAGTAGCGCCGAAGGCACACGGCGCTTTTGTAGGCGCCCAAGGCACGTGGCGCTTTGCTAAGCAGCGAGGCAGCGAAGGCACGCAGCGATCTGATGGTGGTGGACGGGCTAGGGCGCCTTGCTAGGCGGCGAGGCGGCGAAGGCACGCAGCGCTTTGCCAGGCGCCCAAGGACGCAGCGCTGTGCGAGGCGGCGAGGGCACGCAGTGCTTTGGCAGGCGCCGAAGGCACTCAGCGCTTTGCCAGGCGCCGAAGGCACGCAGCGCTGTGCGAGGTGGCGAGGGCACGCAGTGCTTTGGCAGGCGCCGAAGGCACTCAGCGCTGTGCGAGGTGGCGAGGGCACGCAGTGCTTTGGCAGGCGCCGAAGGCACTCAGCGCTTTGCCAGGCGCCGAAGGCACGCAGCGCTGTGCGAGGCGGTGAGGGCACACAGCGCTGTGCTAGGCGGCGAGCCGACGTGGAGCTTTGCTAGGCAGCGAAGGCTGAGGACGCTTTGCTAGGCGCTTTGCTAGGCGGCGAAGGCACGAGGCGATTGGGGAGGCGGCGAAGGCACACGGCGCTTTGCTAGGCGGCGAGGGCGAGAAGGCACGCAGCGCTCTCTTAGGCGGCGAGGCAGCGAAGGCACGCGCTGCTTTGCTAGGCGCCGAAGGCACGCAGCGCTTCCTTCGTTTGCGAGGCAGCGAAGAGATGGAGCGGTTTGCTTGTTGGCCAGGCAGCGAACAGGCGCTGTGCTTTGCTTTCTGCCACTCAGCGAATACACGCAGCGCTCTGCTTTTTGGCGAGGCACTGAACAGATGCAGCGTTTAGTTTGCGAGGCGGCCAAGAGACGCGGCGCTTTGCATGCTGGCGAGGCGGCGAGCAGATCGAGTGCTTTGCTTGTTGGCGAGGCAGCGAAGAGATGCAGCGGTTTGCTTGTTGGCGAGGCAGCGAAGAGATTCAGCAGTCTCCTTGTTTGTGAGACAGCCAACATGCACAGTGCTTGCTCCTTGTGCGAGGCAGCGAAGAGATGCAGCACTTTGCTTGTGCACCAGGTGGCGCAGTGGCATGGCGGATGGCTTTTTGGCGTGGAGGCGAAGCGAGGCAGCACTTTGCTAGTTGGCGAGGCAGCGAAGAGACGCAGCAGGCTGCTTGTTTGTGAGACAGCCAACATGCCCAGTGGTTAGCTATTGTGCGAGGCAGCGAATGACCGCCGAGCAAATGGCTTTGTGCGTTCGCCGCCTCGCTGCCTAGCAAAGCGTCGTCTGCCTTGGGCGCCTAGCAAAGCTGCGCGTGCCGTCGCCGTCAGGCAAAGCGCCGTGTTCCTTGGGCGCCTAGCAAGGAACTGCCTGCGTTCGGCGCCTCGCCGCATCGCAGCCTAGCAAAGCGCTGCGTGCCTTCGGCGGCTGGCAAAGCCGTGCGTGCCTTCGCCGCCTCACACACCGCGGCGTGCCTTCGCCGCCTGGCAGAGCAGCGCGTGCCTTCGCCGCCTCGCCGCCTGAGAAAGCGCTGCGTGCCTTCTCGCCCTCGCCGCCTAGCAAAGCGCCGTGTCCCTTCACCGCCTCGCCGCCTAGCAAAGCTGCGCGTGCCGTCGCCGCCTAGCAAAGCGCCGTGTTCCTTCGGCGCCTAGCAAAGCAGCGCGTGCCTTCGCCGCCTCGCCGCCTAAGAAAGCGCTGCGTCCCTTTCGCCCTCGCCGCCCAACAAAGCGCCCTGTCCCTTCACCGCCTCCCCAATCGCTTCGGCCCTTCGCCGCCTCGCCGCCCAGCAAAGCGCTGCTTGCCTTCGCCGCCTCACACACCGCTGCGTCCCTTCGCCGCCTCGCCGCTTAGCAAACGCCGTAGTAGCGCCGAAGGCACACGGCGCTTTTGTAGGCGCCCAAGGCACGTGGCGCTTTGCTAAGCAGCGAGGCAGCGAAGGCACGCAGCGATCTGATCATGGTGGACGGGCTAGGGCGCCTTGCTAGGCGGCGAGGCGGCGAAGGCACGCAGCGCTTTGCCAGGCGCCCAAGGACGCAGCGCTGTGCGAGGCGGCGAGGGCACGCAGTGCTTTGGCAGGCGCCGAAGGCACTCAGCGCTTTGCCAGGCGCCGAAGGCACGCAGCGCTGTGCGAGGTGGCGAGGGCACGCAGTGCTTTGGCAGGCGCCGAAGGCACTCAGCGCTGTGCGAGGTGGCGAGGGCACGCAGTGCTTTGGCAGGCGCCGAAGGCACTCAGCGCTTTGCCAGGCGCCGAAGGCACGCAGCGCTGTGCGAGGCGGTGAGGGCACACAGCGCTGTGCTAGGCGGCGAGCCGACGTGGAGCTTTGCTAGGCAGCGAAGGCTGAGGACGCTTTGCTAGGCGCTTTGCTAGGCGGCGAAGGCACGAGGCGATTGGGGAGGCGGCGAAGGCACACGGCGCTTTGCTAGGCGGCGAGGGCGAGAAGGCACGCAGCGCTCTCTTAGGCGGCGAGGCAGCGAAGGCACGCGCTGCTTTGCTAGGCGCCGAAGGCACGCAGCGCTTCCTTCGTTTGCGAGGCAGCGAAGAGATGGAGCGGTTTGCTTGTTGGCCAGGCAGCGAACAGGCGCTGTGCTTTGCTTTCTGCCACTCAGCGAATACACGCAGCGCTCTGCTTTTTGGCGAGGCACTGAACAGATGCAGCGTTTAGTTTGCGAGGCGGCGAAGAGACGCGGCGCTTTGCATGCTGGCGAGGCGGCGAGCAGATCGAGTGCTTTGCTTGTTGGTGAGGCAGCGAAGAGATGCAGCGGTTTGCTTGTTGGCGAGGCAGCGAAGAGATTCAGCAGTCTCCTTGTTTGTGAGACAGCCAACATGCACAGTGCTTGCTCCTTGTGCGAGGCAGCGAAGAGATGCAGCACTTTGCTTGTGCACCAGGTGGCGCAGTGGCATGGCGGATGGCTTTTTGGCGTGGAGGCGAAGCGAGGCAGCACTTTGCTAGTTGGCGAGGCAGCGAAGAGACGCAGCAGGCTGCTTGTTTGTGAGACAGCCAACATGCCCAGTGGTTAGCTATTGTGCGAGGCAGCGAATGACCGCCGAGCAAATGGCTTTGTGCGTTCGCCGCCTCGCTGCCTAGCAAAGCGTCGTCTGCCTTGGGCGCCTAGCAAAGCTGCGCGTGCCGTCGCCGTCAGGCAAAGCGCCGTGTTCCTTGGGCGCCTAGCAAGGAACTGCCTGCGTTCGGCGCCTCGCCGCATCGCAGCCTAGCAAAGCGCTGCGTGCCTTCGGCGGCTGGCAAAGCCGTGCGTGCCTTCGCCGCCTCACACACCGCGGCGTGCCTTCGCCGCCTGGCAGAGCAGCGCGTGCCTTCGCCGCCTCGCCGCCTGAGAAAGCGCTGCGTGCCTTCTCGCCCTCGCCGCCTAGCAAAGCGCCGTGTCCCTTCACCGCCTCGCCGCCTAGCAAAGCTGCGCGTGCCGTCGCCGCCTAGCAAAGCGCCGTGTTCCTTCGGCGCCTAGCAAAGCAGCGCGTGCCTTCGCCGCCTCGCCGCCTAAGAAAGCGCTGCGTCCCTTTCGCCCTCGCCGCCCAACAAAGCGCCCTGTCCCTTCACCGCCTCCCCAATCGCTTCGGCCCTTCGCCGCCTCGCCGCCCAGCAAAGCGCTGCTTGCCTTCGCCGCCTCACACACCGCTGCGTCCCTTCGCCGCCTCGCCGCTTAGCAAACGCCGTAGTAGCGCCGAAGGCACACGGCGCTTTTGTAGGCGCCCAAGGCACGTGGCGCTTTGCTAAGCAGCGAGGCAGCGAAGGCACGCAGCGATCTGATCATGGTGGACGGGCTAGGGCGCCTTGCTAGGCGGCGAGGCGGCGAAGGCACGCAGCGCTTTGCCAGGCGCCCAAGGACGCAGCGCTGTGCGAGGCGGCGAGGGCACGCAGTGCTTTGGCAGGCGCCGAAGGCACTCAGCGCTTTGCCAGGCGCCGAAGGCACGCAGCGCTGTGCGAGGTGGCGAGGGCACGCAGTGCTTTGGCAGGCGCCGAAGGCACTCAGCGCTGTGCGAGGTGGCGAGGGCACGCAGTGCTTTGGCAGGCGCCGAAGGCACTCAGCGCTTTGCCAGGCGCCGAAGGCACGCAGCGCTGTGCGAGGCGGTGAGGGCACACAGCGCTGTGCTAGGCGGCGAGCCGACGTGGAGCTTTGCTAGGCAGCGAAGGCTGAGGACGCTTTGCTAGGCGCTTTGCTAGGCGGCGAAGGCACGAGGCGATTGGGGAGGCGGCGAAGGCACACGGCGCTTTGCTAGGCGGCGAGGGCGAGAAGGCACGCAGCGCTCTCTTAGGCGGCGAGGCAGCGAAGGCACGCGCTGCTTTGCTAGGCGCCGAAGGCACGCAGCGCTTCCTTCGTTTGCGAGGCAGCGAAGAGATGGAGCGGTTTGCTTGTTGGCCAGGCAGCGAACAGGCGCTGTGCTTTGCTTTCTGCCACTCAGCGAATACACGCAGCGCTCTGCTTTTTGGCGAGGCACTGAACAGATGCAGCGTTTAGTTTGCGAGGCGGCCAAGAGACGCGGCGCTTTGCATGCTGGCGAGGCGGCGAGCAGATCGAGTGCTTTGCTTGTTGGCGAGGCAGCGAAGAGATGCAGCGGTTTGCTTGTTGGCGAGGCAGCGAAGAGATTCAGCAGTCTCCTTGTTTGTGAGACAGCCAACATGCACAGTGCTTGCTCCTTGTGCGAGGCAGCGAAGAGATGCAGCACTTTGCTTGTGCACCAGGTGGCGCAGTGGCATCGCGGATGGCTTTTTGGCGTGGAGGCGAAGCGAGGCAGCACTTTGCTAGTTGGCGAGGCAGCGAAGAGACGCAGCAGGCTGCTTGTTTGTGAGACAGCCAACATGCCCAGTGGTTAGCTATTGTGCGAGGCAGCGAATGACCGCCGAGCAAATGGCTTTGTGCGTTCGCCGCCTCGCTGCCTAGCAAAGCGTCGTCTGCCTTGGGCGCCTAGCAAAGCTGCGCGTGCCGTCGCCGTCAGGCAAAGCGCCGTGTTCCTTGGGCGCCTAGCAAGGAACTGCCTGCGTTCGGCGCCTCGCCGCATCGCAGCCTAGCAAAGCGCTGCGTGCCTTCGGCGGCTGGCAAAGCCGTGCGTGCCTTCGCCGCCTCACACACCGCGGCGTGCCTTCGCCGCCTGGCAGAGCAGCGCGTGCCTTCGCCGCCTCGCCGCCTGAGAAAGCGCTGCGTGCCTTCTCGCCCTCGCCGCCTAGCAAAGCGCCGTGTCCCTTCACCGCCTCGCCGCCTAGCAAAGCTGCGCGTGCCGTCGCCGCCTAGCAAAGCGCCGTGTTCCTTCGGCGCCTAGCAAAGCAGCGCGTGCCTTCGCCGCCTCGCCGCCTAAGAAAGCGCTGCGTCCCTTTCGCCCTCGCCGCCCAACAAAGCGCCCTGTCCCTTCACCGCCTCCCCAATCGCTTCGGCCCTTCGCCGCCTCGCCGCCCAGCAAAGCGCTGCTTGCCTTCGCCGCCTCACACACCGCTGCGTCCCTTCGCCGCCTCGCCGCTTAGCAAACGCCGTAGTAGCGCCGAAGGCACACGGCGCTTTTGTAGGCGCCCAAGGCACGTGGCGCTTTGCTAAGCACCGAGGCAGCGAAGGCACGCAGCGATCTGATCGTGGTGGACGGGCTAGGGCGCCTTGCTAGGCGGCGAGGCGGCGAAGGCACGCAGCGCTTTGCCAGGCGCCCAAGGACGCAGCGCTGTGCGAGGCGGCGAGGGCACGCAGTGCTTTGGCAGGCGCCGAAGGCACTCAGCGCTTTGCCAGGCGCCGAAGGCACGCAGCGCTGTGCGAGGTGGCGAGGGCACGCAGTGCTTTGGCAGGCGCCGAAGGCACTCAGCGCTGTGCGAGGTGGCGAGGGCACGCAGTGCTTTGGCAGGCGCCGAAGGCACTCAGCGCTTTGCCAGGCGCCCAAGGACGCAGCGCTGTGCGAGGCGGTGAGGGCACACAGCGCTGTGCTAGGCGGCGAGCCGACGTGGAGCTTTGCTAGGCAGCGAAGGGTGAGGACGCTTTGCTAGGCGCTTTGCTAGGCGGCGAAGGCACGAGGCGATTGGGGAGGCGGCGAAGGCACACGGCGCTTTGCTAGGCGGCGAGGGCGAGAAGGCACGCAGCGCTCTCTTAGGCGGCGAGGCAGCGAAGGCACGCGCTGCTTTGCTAGGCGCCGAAGGCACGCAGCGCTTCCTTCGTTTGCGAGGCAGCGAAGAGATGGAGCGGTTTGCTTGTTGGCCAGGCAGCGAACAGGCGCTGTGCTTTGCTTTCTGCCACTCAGCGAATACACGCAGCGCTCTGCTTTTTGGCGAGGCACTGAACAGATGCAGCGTTTAGTTTGCGAGGCGGCGAAGAGACGCGGCGCTTTGCATGCTGGCGAGGCGGCGAGCAGATCGAGTGCTTTGCTTGTTGGTGAGGCAGCGAAGAGATGCAGCGGTTTGCTTGTTGGCGAGGCAGCGAAGAGATTCAGCAGTCTCCTTGTTTGTGAGACAGCCAACATGCACAGTGCTTGCTCCTTGTGCGAGGCAGCGAAGAGATGCAGCACTTTGCTTGTGCACCAGGTGGCGCAGTGGCATCGCGGATGGCTTTTTGGCGTGGAGGCGAAGCGAGGCAGCACTTTGCTAGTTGGCGAGGCAGCGAAGAGACGCAGCAGGCTGCTTGTTTGTGAGACAGCCAACATTCCCAGTGGTTAGCTCTTGTGCGAGGCAGCGAATGACCGCCGAGCAAATGGCTTTGTGCGTTCGCCGCCTCGCTGCCTAGCAAAGCGTCGTCTGCCTTGGGCGCCTAGCAAAGCTGCGCGTGCCGTCGCCGTCAGGCAAAGCGCCGTGTTCCTTGGGCGCCTAGCAAGGAACTGCCTGCGTTCGGCGCCTCGCCGCATCGCAGCCTAGCAAAGCGCTGCGTGCCTTCGGCGGCTGGCAAAGCCGTGCGTGCCTTCGCCGCCTCACACACCGCGGCGTGCCTTCGCCGCCTCGCCGCCTGAGAAAGCGCTGCGTGCCTTCTCGCCCTCGCCGCCTAGCAAAGCGCCGTGTCCCTTCACCGCCTCGCCGCCTAGCAAAGCTGCGCGTGCCGTCGCCGCCTAGCAAAGCGCCGTGTTCCTTCGGCGCCTAGCAAAGCAGCGCGTGCCTTCGCCGCCTCGCCGCCTAAGAAAGCGCTGCGTCCCTTTCGCCCTCGCCGCCCAACAAAGCGCCCTGTCCCTTCACCGCCTCCCCAATCGCTTCGGCCCTTCGCCGCCTCGCCGCCCAGCAAAGCGCTGCTTGCCTTCGCCGCCTCACACACCGCTGCGTCCCTTCGCCGCCTCGCCGCTTAGCAAACGCCGTAGTAGCGCCGAAGGCACACGGCGCTTTTGTAGGCGCCCAAGGCACGTGGCGCTTTGCTAAGCAGCGAGGCAGCGAAGGCACGCAGCGATCTGATGGTGGTGGACGGGCTAGGGCGCCTTGCTAGGCGGCGAGGCGGCGAAGGCACGCAGCGCTTTGCCAGGCGCCCAAGGACGCAGCGCTGTGCGAGGCGGCGAGGGCACGCAGTGCTTTGGCAGGCGCCGAAGGCACTCAGCGCTTTGCCAGGCGCCGAAGGCACGCAGCGCTGTGCGAGGTGGCGAGGGCACGCAGTGCTTTGGCAGGCGCCGAAGGCACTCAGCGCTGTGCGAGGTGGCGAGGGCACGCAGTGCTTTGGCAGGCGCCGAAGGCACTCAGCGCTTTGCCAGGCGCCGAAGGCACGCAGCGCTGTGCGAGGCGGTGAGGGCACACAGCGCTGTGCTAGGCGGCGAGCCGACGTGGAGCTTTGCTAGGCAGCGAAGGCTGAGGACGCTTTGCTAGGCGCTTTGCTAGGCGGCGAAGGCACGAGGCGATTGGGGAGGCGGCGAAGGCACACGGCGCTTTGCTAGGCGGCGAGGGCGAGAAGGCACGCAGCGCTCTCTTAGGCGGCGAGGCAGCGAAGGCACGCGCTGCTTTGCTAGGCGCCGAAGGCACGCAGCGCTTCCTTCGTTTGCGAGGCAGCGAAGAGATGGAGCGGTTTGCTTGTTGGCCAGGCAGCGAACAGGCGCTGTGCTTTGCCTTCTGCCACTCAGCGAATACACGCAGCGCTCTGCTTTTTGGCGAGGCACTGAACAGATGCAGCGTTTAGTTTGCGAGGCGGCCAAGAGACGCGGCGCTTTGCATGCTGGCGAGGCGGCGAGCAGATCGAGTGGTTTGCTTGTTGGCGAGGCAGCGAAGAGATTCAACAGTCTCCTTGTTTGTGACACAGCCAACATGCACAGTGCTTGCTCCTTGTGCGAGGCAGCGAAGAGATGCAGCACTTTGCTTGTGCACCAGGTGGCGCAGTGGCATCGCGGATGGCTTTTTGGCGTGGAGGCGAAGCGAGGCAGCACTTTGCTAGTTGGCGAGGCAGCGAAGAGACGCAGCAGGCTGCTTGTTTGTGAGACAGCCAACATGCCCAGTGGTTAGCTCTTGTGCGAGGCAGCGAATGACCGCCGAGCAAATGGCTTTGTGCGTTCGCCGCCTCGCTGCCTAGCAAAGCGTCGTCTGCCTTGGGCGCCTAGCAAAGCTGCGCGTGCCGTCGCCGTCAGGCAAAGCGCCGTGTTCCTTGGGCGCCTAGCAAGGAACTGCCTGCGTTCGGCGCCTCGCCGCATCGCAGCCTAGCAAAGCGCTGCGTGCCTTCGGCGGCTGGCAAAGCCGTGCGTGCCTTCGCCGCCTCACACACCGCGGCGTGCCTTCGCCGCCTGGCAGAGCAGCGCGTGCCTTCGCCGCCTCGCCGCCTGAGAAAGCGCTGCGTGCCTTCTCGCCCTCGCCGCCTAGCAAAGCGCCGTGTCCCTTCACCGCCTCGCCGCCTAGCAAAGCTGCGCGTGCCGTCGCCGCCTAGCAAAGCGCCGTGTTCCTTCGGCGCCTAGCAAAGCAGCGCGTGCCTTCGCCGCCTCGCCGCCTAAGAAAGCGCTGCGTCCCTTTCGCCCTCGCCGCCCAACAAAGCGCCCTGTCCCTTCACCGCCTCCCCAATCGCTTCGGCCCTTCGCCGCCTCGCCGCCCAGCAAAGCGCTGCTTGCCTTCGCCGCCTCACACACCGCTGCGTCCCTTCGCCGCCTCGCCGCTTAGCAAACGCCGTAGTAGCGCCGAAGGCACACGGCACTTTTGTAGGCGCCCAAGGCACGTGGCGCTTTGCTAAGCACCGAGGCAGCGAAGGCACGCAGCGATCTGATCGTGGTGGACGGGCTAGGGCGCCTTGCTAGGCGGCGAGGCGGCGAAGGCACGCAGCGCTTTGCCAGGCGCCCAAGGACGCAGCGCTGTGCGAGGCGGCGAGGGCACGCAGTGCTTTGCCAGGCGCCGAAGGCACTCAGCGCTTTGCCACTCGCCGAAGGCAAGCAGCGCTGTGCGAGGCGGTGAGGGCACACAGCGCTGTGCTAGGCGGCGAGCCGACGTGGAGCTTTGCTAGGCAGCGAAGGCTGAGGACGCTTTGCTAGGCGCTTTGCTAGGCGGCGAAGGCACGAGGCGATTGGGGAGGCGGCGAAGGCACACGGCGCTTTGCTAGGCGGCGAGGGCGAGAAGGCACGCAGCGCTCTCTTAGGCGGCGAGGCAGCGAAGGCACGCGCTGCTTTGCTAGGCGCCGAAGGCACGCAGCGCTTCCTTCGTTTGCGAGGCAGCGAAGAGATGGAGCGGTTTGCTTGTTGGCCAGGCAGCGAACAGGCGCTGTGCTTTGCTTTCTGCCACTCAGCGAATACACGCAGCGCTCTGCTTTTTGGCGAGGCACTGAACAGATGCAGCGTTTAGTTTGCGAGGCGGCCAAGAGACGCGGCGCTTTGCATGCTGGCGAGGCGGCGAGCAGATCGAGTGCTTTGCTTGTTGGCGAGGCAGCGAAGAGATGCAGCGGTTTGCTTGTTGGCGAGGCAGCGAAGAGATTCAGCAGTCTCCTTGTTTGTGAGACAGCCAACATGCACAGTGCTTGCTCCTTGTGCGAGGCAGCGAAGAGATGCAGCACTTTGCTTGTGCACCAGGTGGCGCAGTGGCATCGCGGATGGCTTTTTGGCGTGGAGGCGAAGCGAGGCAGCACTTTGCTAGTTGGCGAGGCAGCGAAGAGACGCAGCAGGCTGCTTGTTTGTGAGACAGCCAACATGCACAGTGGTTAGCTATTGTGCGAGGCAGCGAATGACCGCCGAGCAAATGGCTTTGTGCGTTCGCCGCCTCGCTGCCTAGCAAAGCGTCGTCTGCCTTGGGCGCCTAGCAAAGCTGCGCGTGCCGTCGCCGTCAGGCAAAGCGCCGTGTTCCTTGGGCGCCTAGCAAGGAACTGCCTGCGTTGGGCGCCTCGCTGCATCGCAGCCTAGCAAAGCGCTGCGTGCCTTCGGCGGCTGGCAAAGCCGTGCGTGCCTTCGCCGCCTCACACACCGCGGCGTGCCTTCGCCGCCTGGCAGAGCAGCGCGTGCCTTCGCCGCCTCGCCGCCTGAGAAAGCGCTGCGTGCCTTCTCGCCCTCGCCGCCTAGCAAAGCGCCGTGTCCCTTCACCGCCTCGCCGCCTAGCAAAGCTGCGCGTGCCGTCGCCGCCTAGCAAAGCGCCGTGTTCCTTCGGCGCCTAGCAAAGCAGCGCGTGCCTTCGCCGCCTCGCCGCCTAAGAAAGCGCTGCGTCCCTTTCGCCCTCGCCGCCCAACAAAGCGCCCTGTCCCTTCACCGCCTCCCCAATCGCTTCGGCCCTTCGCCGCCTCGCCGCCCAGCAAAGCGCTGCTTGCCTTCGCCGCCTCACACACCGCTGCGTCCCTTCGCCGCCTCGCCGCTTAGCAAACGCCGTAGTAGCGCCGAAGGCACACGGCGCTTTTGTAGGCGCCCAAGGCACGTGGCGCTTTGCTAAGCAGCGAGGCAGCGAAGGCACGCAGCGATCTGATGGTGGTGGACGGGCTAGGGCGCCTTGCTAGGCGGCGAGGCGGCGAAGGCACGCAGCGCTTTGCCAGGCGCCCAAGGACGCAGCGCTGTGCGAGGCGGCGAGGGCACGCAGTGCTTTGGCAGGCGCCGAAGGCACTCAGCGCTTTGCCAGGCGCCGAAGGCACGCAGCGCTGTGCGAGGTGGCGAGGGCACGCAGTGCTTTGGCAGGCGCCGAAGGCACTCAGCGCTTTGGCAGGCGCCGAAGGCACGCAGCGCTGTGCGAGGTGGCGAGGGCACGCAGTGCTTTGGCAGGCGCCGAAGGCACTCAGCGCTGTGCGAGGTGGCGAGGGCACGCAGTGCTTTGGCAGGCGCCGAAGGCACTCAGCGCTTTGCCAGGCGCCGAAGGCACGCAGCGCTGTGCGAGGCGGTGAGGGCACACAGCGCTGTGCTAGGCGGCGAGCCGACGTGGAGCTTTGCTAGGCAGCGAAGGCTGAGGACGCTTTGCTAGGCGCTTTGCTAGGCGGCGAAGGCACGAGGCGATTGGGGAGGCGGCGAAGGCACACGGCGCTTTGCTAGGCGGCGAGGGCGAGAAGGCACGCAGCGCTCTCTTAGGCGGCGAGGCAGCGAAGGCACGCGCTGCTTTGCTAGGCGCCGAAGGCACGCAGCGCTTCCTTCGTTTGCGAGGCAGCGAAGAGATGGAGCGGTTTGCTTGTTGGCCAGGCAGCGAACAGGCGCTGTGCTTTGCTTTCTGCCACTCAGCGAATACACGCAGCGCTCTGCTTTTTGGCGAGGCACTGAACAGATGCAGCGTTTAGTTTGCGAGGCGGCCAAGAGACGCGGCGCTTTGCATGCTGGCGAGGCGGCGAGCAGATCGAGTGCTTTGCTTGTTGGCGAGGCAGCGAAGAGATGCAGCGGTTTGCTTGTTGGCGAGGCAGCGAAGAGATTCAGCAGTCTCCTTGTTTGTGACACAGCCAACATGCACAGTGCTTGCTCCTTGTGCGAGGCAGCGAAGAGATGCAGCACTTTGCTTGTGCACCAGGTGGCGCAGTGGCATGGCGGATGGCTTTTTGGCGTGGAGGCGAAGCGAGGCAGCACTTTGCTAGTTGGCGAGGCAGCGAAGAGACGCAGCAGGCTGCTTGTTTGTGAGACAGCCAACATGCCCAGTGGTTAGCTCTTGTGCGAGGCAGCGAATGACCGCCGAGCAAATGGCTTTGTGCGTTCGCCGCCTCGCTGCCTAGCAAAGCGTCGTCTGCCTTGGGCGCCTAGCAAAGCTGCGCGTGCCGTCGCCGTCAGGCAAAGCGCCGTGTTCCTTGGGCGCCTAGCAAGGAACTGCCTGCGTTCGGCGCCTCGCCGCATCGCAGCCTAGCAAAGCGCTGCGTGCCTTCGGCGGCTGGCAAAGCCGTGCGTGCCTTCGCCGCCTCACACACCGCGGCGTGCCTTCGCCGCCTGGCAGAGCAGCGCGTGCCTTCGCCGCCTCGCCGCCTGAGAAAGCGCTGCGTGCCTTCTCGCCCTCGCCGCCTAGCAAAGCGCCGTGTCCCTTCACCGCCTCGCCGCCTAGCAAAGCTGCGCGTGCCGTCGCCGCCTAGCAAAGCGCCGTGTTCCTTCGGCGCCTAGCAAAGCAGCGCGTGCCTTCGCCGCCTCGCCGCCTAAGAAAGCGCTGCGTCCCTTTCGCCCTCGCCGCCCAACAAAGCGCCCTGTCCCTTCACCGCCTCCCCAATCGCTTCGGCCCTTCGCCGCCTCGCCGCCCAGCAAAGCGCTGCTTGCCTTCGCCGCCTCACACACCGCTGCGTCCCTTCGCCGCCTCGCCGCTTAGCAAACGCCGTAGTAGCGCCGAAGGCACACGGCGCTTTTGTAGGCGCCCAAGGCACGTGGCGCTTTGCTAAGCAGCGAGGCAGCGAAGGCACGCAGCGATCTGATCGTGGTGGACGGGCTAGGGCGCCTTGCTAGGCGGCGAGGCGGCGAAGGCACGCAGCGCTTTGCCAGGCGCCCAAGGACGCAGCGCTGTGCGAGGCGGCGAGGGCACGCAGTGCTTTGCCAGGCGCCGAAGGCACTCAGCGCTTTGCCAGGCGCCCAAGGACGCAGCGCTGTGCGAGGTGGCGAGGGCACGCAGCGCTTTGGCAGGCGCCGAAGGCACTCAGCGCTGTGCGAGGTGGCGAGGGCACGCAGTGCTTTGGCAGGCGCCGAAGGCACTCAGCGCTTTGCCAGGCGCCCAAGGACGCAGCGCTGTGCGAGGCGGTGAGGGCACACAGCGCTGTGCTAGGCGGCGAGCCGACGTGGAGCTTTGCTAGGCAGCGAAGGCTGAGGACGCTTTGCTAGGCGCTTTGCTAGGCGGCGAAGGCACGAGGCGATTGGGGAGGCGGCGAAGGCACACGGCGCTTTGCTAGGCGGCGAGGGCGAGAAGGCACGCAGCGCTCTCTTAGGCGGCGAGGCAGCGAAGGCACGCGCTGCTTTGCTAGGCGCCGAAGGCACGCAGCGCTTCCTTCGTTTGCGAGGCAGCGAAGAGATGGAGCGGTTTGCTTGTTGGCCAGGCAGCGAACAGGCGCTGTGCTTTGCTTTCTGCCACTCAGCGAATACACGCAGCGCTCTGCTTTTTGGCGAGGCACTGAACAGATGCAGCGTTTAGTTTGCGAGGCGGCCAAGAGACGCGGCGCTTTGCATGCTGGCGAGGCGGCGAGCAGATCGAGTGGTTTGCTTGTTGGTGAGGCAGCGAAGAGATGCAGCGGTTTGCTTGTTGGCGAGGCAGCGAAGAGATTCAGCAGTCTCCTTGTTTGTGACACAGCCAACATGCACAGTGCTTGCTCCTTGTGCGAGGCAGCGAAGAGATGCAGCACTTTGCTTGTGCACCAGGTGGCGCAGTGGCATGGCGGATGGCTTTTTGGCGTGGAGGCGAAGCGAGGCAGCACTTTGCTAGTTGGCGAGGCAGCGAAGAGACGCAGCAGGCTGCTTGTTTGTGAGACAGCCAACATGCCCAGTGGTTAGCTATTGTGCGAGGCAGCGAATGACCGCCGAGCAAATGGCTTTGTGCGTTCGCCGCCTCGCTGCCTAGCAAAGCGTCGTCTGCCTTGGGCGCCTAGCAAAGCTGCGCGTGCCGTCGCCGTCAGGCAAAGCGCCGTGTTCCTTGGGCGCCTAGCAAGGAACTGCCTGCGTTCGGCGCCTCGCCGCATCGCAGCCTAGCAAAGCGCTGCGTGCCTTCGGCGGCTGGCAAAGCCGTGCGTGCCTTCGCCGCCTCACACACCGCGGCGTGCCTTCGCCGCCTGGCAGAGCAGCGCGTGCCTTCGCCGCCTCGCCGCCTAAGAAAGCGCTGCGTCCCTTTCGCCCTCGCCGCCCAACAAAGCGCCCTGTCCCTTCACCGCCTCCCCAATCGCTTCGGCCCTTCGCCGCCTCGCCGCCCAGCAAAGCGCTGCTTGCCTTCGCCGCCTCACACACCGCTGCGTCCCTTCGCCGCCTCGCCGCTTAGCAAACGCCGTAGTAGCGCCGAAGGCACACGGCGCTTTTGTAGGCGCCCAAGGCACGTGGCGCTTTGCTAAGCACCGAGGCAGCGAAGGCACGCAGCGATCTGATGGTGGTGGACGGGCTAGGGCGCCTTGCTAGGCGGCGAGGCGGCGAAGGCACGCAGCGCTTTGCCAGGCGCCCAAGGACGCAGCGCTGTGCGAGGCGGCGAGGGCACGCAGTGCTTTGCCACTCGCCGAAGGCACTCAGCGCTTTGCCAGGCGCCCAAGGACGCAGCGCTGTGCGAGGCGGTGAGGGCACACAGCGCTGTGCTAGGCGGCGAGCCGACGTGGAGCTTTGCTAGGCAGCGAAGGCTGAGGACGCTTTGCTAGGCGCTTTGCTAGGCGGCGAAGGCACGAGGCGATTGGGGAGGCGGCGAAGGCACACGGCGCTTTGCTAGGCGGCGAGGGCGAGAAGGCACGCAGCGCTCTCTTAGGCGGCGAGGCAGCGAAGGCACGCGCTGCTTTGCTAGGCGCCGAAGGCACGCAGCGCTTCCTTCGTTTGCGAGGCAGCGAAGAGATGGAGCGGTTTGCTTGTTGGCCAGGCAGCGAACAGGCGCTGTGCTTTGCTTTCTGCCACTCAGCGAATACACGCAGCGCTCTGCTTTTTGGCGAGGCACTGAACAGATGCAGCGTTTAGTTTGCGAGGCGGCCAAGAGACGCGGCGCTTTGCATGCTGGCGAGGCGGCGAGCAGATCGAGTGGTTTGCTTTTTGGCGAGGCAGTGAACAGATGCAGCGTTTAGTTTGCGAGGCGGCCAAGAGACGCGGCGCTTTGCATGCTGGCGAGGCGGCGATCAGATCGAGTGGTTTGCTTGTTGGCGAGGCAGCGAAGAGATTCAACAGTCTCCTTGTTTGTGACACAGCCAACATGCACAGTGCTTGCTCCTTGTGCGAGGCAGCGAAGAGATGCAGCACTTTGCTTGTGCACCAGGTGGCGCAGTGGCATCGCGGATGGCTTTTTGGCGTGGAGGCGAAGCGAGGCAGCACTTTGCTAGTTGGCGAGGCAGCGAAGAGACGCAGCAGGCTGCTTGTTTGTGAGACAGCCAACATGCACAGTGGTTAGCTCTTGTGCGAGGCAGCGAATGACCGCCGAGCAAATGGCTTTGTGCGTTCGCCGCCTCGCTGCCTAGCAAAGCGTCGTCTGCCTTGGGCGCCTAGCAAAGCTGCGCGTGCCGTCGCCGTCAGGCAAAGCGCCGTGTTCCTTGGGCGCCTAGCAAGGAACTGCCTGCGTTCGGCGCCTCGCCGCATCGCAGCCTAGCAAAGCGCTGCGTGCCTTCGGCGGCTGGCAAAGCCGTGCGTGCCTTCGCCGCCTCACACACCGCGGCGTGCCTTCGCCGCCTGGCAGAGCAGCGCGTGCCTTCGCCGCCTCGCCGCCTGAGAAAGCGCTGCGTGCCTTCTCGCCCTCGCCGCCTAGCAAAGCGCCGTGTCCCTTCACCGCCTCGCCGCCTAGCAAAGCTGCGCGTGCCGTCGCCGCCTAGCAAAGCGCCGTGTTCCTTCGGCGCCTAGCAAAGCAGCGCGTGCCTTCGCCGCCTCGCCGCCTAAGAAAGCGCTGCGTCCCTTTCGCCCTCGCCGCCCAACAAAGCGCCCTGTCCCTTCACCGCCTCCCCAATCGCTTCGGCCCTTCGCCGCCTCGCCGCCCAGCAAAGCGCTGCTTGCCTTCGCCGCCTCACACACCGCTGCGTCCCTTCGCCGCCTCGCCGCTTAGCAAACGCCGTAGTAGCGCCGAAGGTACACGGCGCTTTTGTAGGCGCCCAAGGCACGTGGCGCTTTGCTAAGCACCGAGGCAGCGAAGGCACGCAGCGATCTGATCGTGGTGGATGGGCTAGGGCGCCTTGCTAGGCGGCGAGGCGGCGAAGGCACGCAGCGCTTTGCCAGGCGCCCAAGGACGCAGCGCTGTGCGAGGCGGCGAGGGCACGCAGTGCTTTGCCAGGCGCCGAAGGCACTCAGCGCTTTGCCACTCGCCGAAGGCAAGCAGCGCTGTGCGAGGTGGCGAGGGCACGCAGTGCTTTGGCAGGCGCCGAAGGCACTCAGCGCTTTGCCAGGCGCCCAAGGACGCAGCGCTGTGCGAGGCGGTGAGGGCACACAGCGCTGTGCTAGGCGGCGAGCCGACGTGGAGCTTTGCTAGGCAGCGAAGGCTGAGGACGCTTTGCTAGGCGCTTTGCTAGGCGGCGAAGGCACGAGGCGATTGGGGAGGCGGCGAAGGCACACGGCGCTTTGCTAGGCGGCGAGGGCGAGAAGGCACGCAGCGCTCTCTTAGGCGGCGAGGCAGCGAAGGCACGCGCTGCTTTGCTAGGCGCCGAAGGCACGCAGCGCTTCCTTCGTTTGCGAGGCAGCGAAGAGATGGAGCGGTTTGCTTGTTGGCCAGGCAGCGAGCAGGCGCTGTGCTTTGCTTTCTGCCACTCAGCGAATACACGCAGCGCTCTGCTTTTTGGCGAGGCACTGAACAGATGCAGCGTTTAGTTTGCGAGGCGGCCAAGAGACGCGGCGCTTTGCATGCTGGCGAGGCGGCGAGCAGATCGAGTGCTTTGCTTGTTGGCGAGGCAGCGAAGAGATGCAGCGGTTTGCTTGTTGGCAAGGCAGCGAAGAGATTCAGCAGTCTCCTTGTTTGTGAGACAGCCAACATGCACAGTGCTTGCTCCTTGTGCGAGGCAGCGAAGAGATGCAGCACTTTGCTTGTGCACCAGGTGGCGCAGTGGCATGGCGGATGGCTTTTTGGCGTGGAGGCGAAGCGAGGCAGCACTTTGCTAGTTGGCGAGGCAGCGAAGAGACGCAGCAGGCTGCTTGTTTGTGAGACAGCCAACATGCACAGTGGTTAGCTCTTGTGCGAGGCAGCGAATGACCGCCGAGCAAATGGCTTTGTGCGTTCGCCGCCTCGCTGCCTAGCAAAGCGTCGTCTGCCTTGGGCGCCTAGCAAAGCTGCGCGTGCAGTCGCCGTCAGGCAAAGCGCCGTGTTCCTTGGGCGCCTAGCAAGGAACTGCCTGCATTCGGCGCCTCGCCGCATCGCAGCCTAGCAAAGCGCTGCGTGCCTTCGGCGGCTGGCAAAGCCGTGCGTGCCTTCGCCGCCTCACACACCGCGGCGTGCCTTCGCCGCCTGGCAGAGCAGCGCGTGCCTTCGCCGCCTCGCCGCCTAAGAAAGCGCTGCGTCCCTTTCGCCCTCGCCGCCCAACAAAGCGCCCTGTCCCTTCACCGCCTCCCCAATCGCTTCGGCCCTTCGCCGCCTCGCCGCCCAGCAAAGCGCTGCTTGCCTTCGCCGCCTCACACACCGCTGCGTCCCTTCGCCGCCTCGCCGCTTAGCAAACGCCGTAGTAGCGCCGAAGGCACACGGCGCTTTTGTAGGCGCCCAAGGCACGTGGCGCTTTGCTAAGCAGCGAGGCAGCGAAGGCACGCAGCGATCTGATCGTGGTGGACGGGCTAGGGCGCCTTGCTAGGCGGCGAGGCGGCGAAGGCACGCAGCGCTTTGCCAGGCGCCCAAGGACGCAGCGCTGTGCGAGGCGGCGAGGGCACGCAGTGCTTTGCCAGGCGCCGAAGGCACTCAGCGCTTTGCCACTCGCCGAAGGCAAGCAGCGCTGTGCGAGGCGGTGAGGGCACACAGCGCTGTGCTAGGCGGCGAGCCGACGTGGAGCTTTGCTAGGCAGCGAAGGCTGAGGACGCTTTGCTAGGCGCTTTGCTAGGCGGCGAAGGCACGAGGCGATTGGGGAGGCGGCGAAGGCACACGGCGCTTTGCTAGGCGGCGAGGGCGAGAAGGCACGCAGCGCTCTCTTAGGCGGCGAGGCAGCGAAGGCACGCGCTGCTTTGCTAGGCGCCGAAGGCACGCAGCGCTTCCTTCGTTTGCGAGGCAGCGAAGAGATGGAGCGGTTTGCTTGTTGGCCAGGCAGCGAACAGGCGCTGTGCTTTGCTTTCTGCCACTCAGCGAATACACGCAGCGCTCTACTTTTTTGGCGAGGCACTGAACAGATGCAGCGTTTAGTTTCCGAGGCGGCCAAGAGACGCGGCGCTTTGCATGCTGGCGAGGCGGCGAGCAGATCGAGTGGTTTGCTTGTTGGTGAGGCAGCGAAGAGATGCAGCGGTTTGCTTGTTGGCGAGGCAGCGAAGAGATTCAGCAGTCTCCTTGTTTGTGACACAGCCAACATGCACAGTGCTTGCTCCTTGTGCGAGGCAGCGAAGAGATGCAGCACTTTGCTTGTGCACCAGGTGGCGCAGTGGCATCGCGGATGGCTTTTTGGCGTGGAGGCGAAGCGAGGCAGCACTTTGCTAGTTGGCGAGGCAGCGAAGAGACGCAGCAGGCTGCTTGTTTGTGAGACAGCCAACATGCCCAGTGGTTAGCTATTGTGCGAGGCAGCGAATGACCGCCGAGCAAATGGCTTTGTGCGTTCGCCGCCTCGCTGCCTAGCAAAGCGTCGTCTGCCTTGGGCGCCTAGCAAAGCTGCGCGTGCCGTCGCCGTCAGGCAAAGCGCCGTGTTCCTTGGGCGCCTAGCAAGGAACTGCCTGCGTTCGGCGCCTCGCCGCATCGCAGCCTAGCAAAGCGCTGCGTGCCTTCGGCGGCTGGCAAAGCCGTGCGTGCCTTCGCCGCCTCACACACCGCGGCGTGCCTTCGCCGCCTGGCAGAGCAGCGCGTGCCTTCGCCGCCTCGCCGCCTGAGAAAGCGCTGCGTGCCTTCTCGCCCTCGCCGCCTAGCAAAGCGCCCTGTCCCTTCACCGCCTCCCCAATCGCTTCGGCCCTTCGCCGCCTCGCCGCCCAGCAAAGCGCTGCTTGCCTTCGCCGCCTCACACACCGCTGCGTCCCTTCGCCGCCTCGCCGCTTAGCAAACGCCGTAGTAGCGCCGAAGGTACACGGCGCTTTTGTAGGCGCCCAAGGCACGTGGCGCTTTGCTAAGCACCGAGGCAGCGAAGGCACGCAGCGATCTGATCGTGGTGGATGGGCTAGGGCGCCTTGCTAGGCGGCGAGGCGGCGAAGGCACGCAGCGCTTTGCCAGGCGCCCAAGGACGCAGCGCTGTGCGAGGCGGCGAGGGCACGCAGTGCTTTGCCAGGCGCCGAAGGCACTCAGCGCTTTGCCACTCGCCGAAGGCAAGCAGCGCTGTGCGAGGTGGCGAGGGCACGCAGTGCTTTGGCAGGCGCCGAAGGCACTCAGCGCTTTGCCAGGCGCCCAAGGACGCAGCGCTGTGCGAGGCGGTGAGGGCACACAGCGCTGTGCTAGGCGGCGAGCCGACGTGGAGCTTTGCTAGGCAGCGAAGGCTGAGGACGCTTTGCTAGGCGCTTTGCTAGGCGGCGAAGGCACGAGGCGATTGGGGAGGCGGCGAAGGCACACGGCGCTTTGCTAGGCGGCGAGGGCGAGAAGGCACGCAGCGCTCTCTTAGGCGGCGAGGCAGCGAAGGCACGCGCTGCTTTGCTAGGCGCCGAAGGCACGCAGCGCTTCCTTCGTTTGCGAGGCAGCGAAGAGATGGAGCGGTTTGCTTGTTGGCCAGGCAGCGAGCAGGCGCTGTGCTTTGCTTTCTGCCACTCAGCGAATACACGCAGCGCTCTGCTTTTTGGCGAGGCACTGAACAGATGCAGCGTTTAGTTTGCGAGGCGGCCAAGAGACGCGGCGCTTTGCATGCTGGCGAGGCGGCGAGCAGATCGAGTGCTTTGCTTGTTGGCGAGGCAGCGAAGAGATGCAGCGGTTTGCTTGTTGGCAAGGCAGCGAAGAGATTCAGCAGTCTCCTTGTTTGTGAGACAGCCAACATGCACAGTGCTTGCTCCTTGTGCGAGGCAGCGAAGAGATGCAGCACTTTGCTTGTGCACCAGGTGGCGCAGTGGCATCGCGGATGGCTTTTTGGCGTGGAGGCGAAGCGAGGCAGCACTTTGCTAGTTGGCGAGGCAGCGAAGAGACGCAGCAGGCTGCTTGTTTGTGAGACAGCCAACATGCACAGTGGTTAGCTCTTGTGCGAGGCAGCGAATGACCGCAGAGCAAATGGCTTTGTGCGTTCGCCGCCTCGCTGCCTAGCAAAGCGTCGTCTGCCTTGGGCGCCTAGCAAAGCTGCGCGTGCCGTCGCCGTCAGGCAAAGCGCCGTGTTCCTTGGGCGCCTAGCAAGGAACTGCCTGCATTCGGCGCCTCGCCGCATCGCAGCCTAGCAAAGCGCTGCGTGCCTTCGGCGGCTGGCAAAGCCGTGCGTGCCTTCGCCGCCTCACACACCGCGGCGTGCCTTCGCCGCCTGGCAGAGCAGCGCGTGCCTTCGCCGCCTCGCCGCCTAAGAAAGCGCTGCGTCCCTTTCGCCCTCGCCGCCCAACAAAGCGCCCTGTCCCTTCACCGCCTCCCCAATCGCTTCGGCCCTTCGCCGCCTCGCCGCCCAGCAAAGCGCTGCTTGCCTTCGCCGCCTCACACACCGCTGCGTCCCTTCGCCGCCTCGCCGCTTAGCAAACGCCGTAGTAGCGCCGAAGGCACACGGCGCTTTTGTAGGCGCCCAAGGCACGTGGCGCTTTGCTAAGCAGCGAGGCAGCGAAGGCACGCAGCGATCTGATCGTGGTGGACGGGCTAGGGCGCCTTGCTAGGCGGCGAGGCGGCGAAGGCACGCAGCGCTTTGCCAGGCGCCCAAGGACGCAGCGCTGTGCGAGGCGGCGAGGGCACGCAGTGCTTTGCCAGGCGCCGAAGGCACTCAGCGCTTTGCCACTCGCCGAAGGCAAGCAGCGCTGTGCGAGGCGGTGAGGGCACACAGCGCTGTGCTAGGCGGCGAGCCGACGTGGAGCTTTGCTAGGCAGCGAAGGCTGAGGACGCTTTGCTAGGCGCTTTGCTAGGCGGCGAAGGCACGAGGCGATTGGGGAGGCGGCGAAGGCACACGGCGCTTTGCTAGGCGGCGAGGGCGAGAAGGCACGCAGCGCTCTCTTAGGCGGCGAGGCAGCGAAGGCACGCGCTGCTTTGCTAGGCGCCGAAGGCACGCAGCGCTTCCTTCGTTTGCGAGGCAGCGAAGAGATGGAGCGGTTTGCTTGTTGGCCAGGCAGCGAACAGGCGCTGTGCTTTGCTTTCTGCCACTCAGCGAATACACGCAGCGCTCTGCTTTTTGGCGAGGCAGTGAACAGATGCAGCGTTTAGTTTGCGAGGCGGCCAAGAGACGCGGCGCTTTGCATGCTGGCGAGGCGGCGAGCAGATCGAGTGGTTTGCTTGTTGGCGAGGCAGCGAAGAGATTCAGCAGTCTGCTTGTTTGTGAGACAGCCAACATGCACAGTGCTTGCTCCTTGTGCGAGGCAGCGAAGAGATGCAGCACTTTGCTTGTGCACCAGGTGGCGCAGTGGCATCGCGGATGGCTTTTTGGCGTGGAGGCGAAGCGAGGCAGCACTTTGCTAGTTGGCGAGGCAGCGAAGAGACGCAGCAGGCTGCTTGTTTGTGAGACAGCCAACATGCCCAGTGGTTAGCTCTTGTGCGAGGCAGCGAATGACCGCCGAGCAAATGGCTTTGTGCGTTCGCCGCCTCGCTGCCTAGCAAAGCGTCGTCTGCCTTGGGCGCCTAGCAAAGCTGCGCGTGCCGTCGCCGTCAGGCAAAGCGCCGTGTTCCTTGGGCGCCTAGCAAGGAACTGCCTGCGTTCGGCGCCTCGCCGCATCGCAGCCTAGCAAAGCGCTGCGTGCCTTCGGCGGCTGGCAAAGCCGTGCGTGCCTTCGCCGCCTCACACACCGCGGCGTGCCTTCGCCGCCTGGCAGAGCAGCGCGTGCCTTCGCCGCCTCGCCGCCTGAGAAAGCGCTGCGTGCCTTCTCGCCCTCGCCGCCTAGCAAAGCGCCGTGTCCCTTCACCGCCTCGCCGCCTAGCAAAGCTGCGCGTGCCGTCGCCGCCTAGCAAAGCGCCGTGTTCCTTCGGCGCCTAGCAAAGCAGCGCGTGCCTTCGCCGCCTCGCCGCCTAAGAAAGCGCTGCGTCCCTTTCGCCCTCGCCGCCCAACAAAGCGCCCTGTCCCTTCACCGCCTCCCCAATCGCTTCGGCCCTTCGCCGCCTCGCCGCCCAGCAAAGCGCTGCTTGCCTTCGCCGCCTCACACAGCGCTGCGTCCCTTCGCCGCCTCGCCGCTTAGCAAACGCCGTAGTAGCGCCGAAGGCACACGGCGCTTTTGTAGGCGCCCAAGGCACGTGGCGCTTTGCTAAGCAGCGAGGCAGCGAAGGCACGCAGCGATCTGATGGTGGTGGACGGGCTAGGGCGCCTTGCTAGGCGGCGAGGCGGCGAAGGCACGCAGCGCTTTGCCAGGCGCCCAAGGACGCAGCGCTGTGCGAGGCGGCGAGGGCACGCAGTGCTTTGCCAGGCGCCGAAGGCACTCAGCGCTTTGCCAGGCGCCCAAGGACGCAGCGCTGTGCGAGGTGGCGAGGGCACGCAGCGCTTTGGCAGGCGCCGAAGGCACTCAGCGCTGTGCGAGGTGGCGAGGGCACGCAGTGCTTTGGCAGGCGCCGAAGGCACTCAGCGCTTTGCCAGGCGCCCAAGGACGCAGCGCTGTGCGAGGCGGTGAGGGCACACAGCGCTGTGCTAGGCGGCGAGCCGACGTGGAGCTTTGCTAGGCAGCGAAGGCTGAGGACGCTTTGCTAGGCGCTTTGCTAGGCGGCGAAGGCACGAGGCGATTGGGGAGGCGGCGAAGGCACACGGCGCTTTGCTAGGCGGCGAGGGCGAGAAGGCACGCAGCGCTCTCTTAGGCGGCGAGGCAGCGAAGGCACGCGCTGCTTTGCTAGGCGCCGAAGGCACGCAGCGCTTCCTTCGTTTGCGAGGCAGCGAAGAGATGGAGCGGTTTGCTTGTTGGCCAGGCAGCGAACAGGCGCTGTGCTTTGCTTTCTGCCACTCAGCGAATACACGCAGCGCTCTGCTTTGGCGAGGCACTGAACAGATGCAGCGTTTAGTTTGCGAGGCGGCCAAGAGACGCGGCGCTTTGCATGCTGGCGAGGCGGCGAGCAGATCGAGTGGTTTGCTTTTTGGCGAGGCACTGAACAGATGCAGCGTTTAGTTTGCGAGGCGGCCAAGAGACGCGGCGCTTTGCATGCTGGCGAGGCGGCGAGCAGATCGAGTGCTTTGCTTGTTGGCGAGGCAGCGAAGAGATTCAACAGTCTCCTTGTTTGTGAGACAGCCAACATGCACAGTGCTTGCTCCTTGTGCGAGGCAGCGAAGAGATGCAGCACTTTGCTTGTGCACCAGGTGGCGCAGTGGCATCGCGGATGGCTTTTTGGCGTGGAGGCGAAGCGAGGCAGCACTTTGCTAGTTGGCGAGGCAGCGAAGAGACGCAGCAGGCTGCTTGTTTGTGAGACAGCCAACATGCCCAGTGGTTAGCTCTTGTGCGAGGCAGCGAATGACCGCCGAGCAAATGGCTTTGTGCGTTCGCCGCCTCGCTGCCTAGCAAAGCGTCGTCTGCCTTGGGCGCCTAGCAAAGCTGCGCGTGCCGTCGCCGTCAGGCAAAGCGCCGTGTTCCTTGGGCGCCTAGCAAGGAACTGCCTGCGTTCGGCGCCTCGCCGCATCGCAGCCTAGCAAAGCGCTGCGTGCCTTCGGCGGCTGGCAAAGCCGTGCGTGCCTTCGCCGCCTCACACACCGCGGCGTGCCTTCGCCGCCTGGCAGAGCAGCGCGTGCCTTCGCCGCCTCGCCGCCTGAGAAAGCGCTGCGTGCCTTCTCGCCCTCGCCGCCTAGCAAAGCGCCGTGTCCCTTCACCGCCTCGCCGCCTAGCAAAGCTGCGCGTGCCGTCGCCGCCTAGCAAAGCGCCGTGTTCCTTCGGCGCCTAGCAAAGCAGCGCGTGCCTTCGCCGCCTCGCCGCCTAAGAAAGCGCTGCGTCCCTTTCGCCCTCGCCGCCCAACAAAGCGCCCTGTCCCTTCACCGCCTCCCCAATCGCTTCGGCCCTTCGCCGCCTCGCCGCCCAGCAAAGCGCTGCTTGCCTTCGCCGCCTCACACACCGCTGCGTCCCTTCGCCGCCTCGCCGCTTAGCAAACGCCGTAGTAGCGCCGAAGGCACACGGCGCTTTTGTAGGCGCCCAAGGCACGTGGCGCTTTGCTGAGCACCGAGGCAGCGAAGGCACGCAGCGATCTGATGGTGGTGGACGGGCTAGGGCGCCTTGCTAGGCGGCGAGGCGGCGAAGGCACGCAGCGCTTTGCCAGGCGCCCAAGGACGCAGCGCTGTGCGAGGCGGCGAGGGCACGCAGTGCTTTGCCAGGCGCCGAAGGCACTCAGCGCTTTGCCAGGCGCCGAAGGCACGCAGCGCTGTGCGAGGTGGCGAGGGCACGCAGCGCTGTGCTAGGCGGCGAGCCGACGTGGAGCTTTGCTAGGCAGCGAAGGCTGAGGACGCTTTGCTAGGCGCTTTGCTAGGCGGCGAAGGCACGAGGCGATTGGGGAGGCGGCGAAGGCACACGGCGCTTTGCTAGGCGGCGAGGGCGAGAAGGCACGCAGCGCTCTCTTAGGCGGCGAGGCAGCGAAGGCACGCGCTGCTTTGCTAGGCGCCGAAGGCACGCAGCGCTTCCTTCGTTTGCGAGGCAGCGAAGAGATGGAGCGGTTTGCTTGTTGGCCAGGCAGCGAACAGGCGCTGTGCTTTGCTTTCTGCCACTCAGCGAATACACGCAGCGCTCTGCTTTGGCGAGGCACTGAACAGATGCAGCGTTTAGTTTGCGAGGCGGCCAAGAGACGCGGCGCTTTGCATGCTGGCGAGGCGGCGAGCAGATCGAGTGGTTTGCTTTTTGGCGAGGCACTGAACAGATGCAGCGTTTAGTTTGCGAGGCGGCCAAGAGACGCGGCGCTTTGCATGCTGGCGAGGCGGCGAGCAGATCGAGTGGTTTGCTTGTTGGCGAGGCAGCGAAGAGATTCAACAGTCTCCTTGTTTGTGAGACAGCCAACATGCACAGTGCTTGCTCCTTGTGCGAGGCAGCGAAGAGATGCAGCACTTTGCTTGTGCACCAGGTGGCGCAGTGGCATGGCGGATGGCTTTTTGGCGTGGAGGCGAAGCGAGGCAGCACTTTGCTAGTTGGCGAGGCAGCGAAGAGACGCAGCAGGCTGCTTGTTTGTGAGACAGCCAACATGCCCAGTGGTTAGCTCTTGTGCGAGGCAGCGAATGACCGCCGAGCAAATGGCTTTGTGCGTTCGCCGCCTCGCTGCCTAGCAAAGCGTCGTCTGCCTTGGGCGCCTAGCAAAGCTGCGCGTGCCGTCGCCGTCAGGCAAAGCGCCGTGTTCCTTGGGCGCCTAGCAAGGAACTGCCTGCGTTCGGCGCCTCGCCGCATCGCAGCCTAGCAAAGCGCTGCGTGCCTTCGGCGGCTGGCAAAGCCGTGCGTGCCTTCGCCGCCTCACACACCGCGGCGTGCCTTCGCCGCCTGGCAGAGCAGCGCGTGCCTTCGCCGCCTCGCCGCCTGAGAAAGCGCTGCGTGCCTTCTCGCCCTCGCCGCCTAGCAAAGCGCCGTGTCCCTTCACCGCCTCGCCGCCTAGCAAAGCTGCGCGTGCCGTCGCCGCCTAGCAAAGCGCCGTGTTCCTTCGGCGCCTAGCAAAGCAGCGCGTGCCTTCGCCGCCTCGCCGCCTAAGAAAGCGCTGCGTCCCTTTCGCCCTCGCCGCCCAACAAAGCGCCCTGTCCCTTCACCGCCTCCCCAATCGCTTCGTGCCTTCGGCGCCTAGCAAAGCGCTGCTTGCCTTCGCCGCCTCACACACCGCTGCGTCCCTTCGCCGCCTCGCCGCTTAGCAAACGCCGTAGTAGCGCCGAAGGCACACGGCGCTTTTGTAGGCGCCCAAGGCACGTGGCGCTTTGCTAAGCAGCGAGGCAGCGAAGGCACGCAGCGATCTGATGGTGGTGGACGGGCTAGGGCGCCTTGCTAGGCGGCGAGGCGGCGAAGGCACGCAGCGCTGTGCGAGGTGGCGAGGGCACGCAGTGCTTTGGCAGGCGCCGAAGGCACTCAGCGCTTTGCCAGGCGCCGAAGGCACGCAGCGCTGTGCGAGGCGGTGAGGGCACACAGCGCTGTGCTAGGCGGCGAGCCGACGTGGAGCTTTGCTAGGCAGCGAAGGCTGAGGACGCTTTGCTAGGCGCTTTGCTAGGCGGCGAAGGCACGAGGCGATTGGGGAGGCGGCGAAGGCACACGGCGCTTTGCTAGGCGGCGAGGGCGAGAAGGCACGCAGCGCTCTCTTAGGCGGCGAGGCAGCGAAGGCACGCGCTGCTTTGCTAGGCGCCGAAGGCACGCAGCGCTTCCTTCGTTTGCGAGGCAGCGAAGAGATGGAGCGGTTTGCTTGTTGGCCAGGCAGCGAACAGGCGCTGTGCTTTGCTTTCTGCCACTCAGCGAATACACGCAGCGCTCTGCTTTTTGGCGAGGCACTGAACAGATGCAGCGTTTAGTTTGCGAGGCGGCCAAGACACGCGGCGCTTTGCATGCTGGCGAGGCGGCGAGCAGATCGAGTGCTTTGCTTGTTGGCGAGGCAGCGAAGAGATTCAGCAGTCTCCTTGTTTGTGAGACAGCCAACATGCACAGTGCTTGCTCCTTGTGCGAGGCAGCGAAGAGATGCAGCACTTTGCTTGTGCACCAGGTGGCGCAGTGGCATCGCGGATGGCTTTTTGGCGTGGAGGCGAAGCGAGGCAGCACTTTGCTAGTTGGCGAGGCAGCGAAGAGACGCAGCAGGCTGCTTGTTTGTGAGACAGCCAACATGCCCAGTGGTTAGCTCTTGTGCGAGGCAGCGAATGACCGCCGAGCAAATGGCTTTGTGCGTTCGCCGCCTCGCTGCCTAGCAAAGCGTCGTCTGCCTTGGGCGCCTAGCAAAGCTGCGCGTGCCGTCGCCGTCAGGCAAAGCGCCGTGTTCCTTGGGCGCCTAGCAAGGAACTGCCTGCGTTGGGCGCCTCGCCGCATCGCAGCCTAGCAAAGCGCTGCGTGCCTTCGGCGGCTGGCAAAGCCGTGCGTGCCTTCGCCGCCTCACACACCGCGGCGTGCCTTCGCCGCCTGGCAGAGCAGCGCGTGCCTTCGCCGCCTCGCCGCCTGAGAAAGCGCTGCGTGCCTTCTCGCCCTCGCCGCCTAGCAAAGCGCCGTGTCCCTTCACCGCCTCGCCGCCTAGCAAAGCTGCGCGTGCCGTCGCCGCCTAGCAAAGCGCCGTGTTCCTTCGGCGCCTAGCAAAGCAGCGCGTGCCTTCGCCGCCTCGCCGCCTAAGAAAGCGCTGCGTCCCTTTCGCCCTCGCCGCCCAACAAAGCGCCCTGTCCCTTCACCGCCTCCCCAATCGCTTCGGCCCTTCGCCGCCTCGCCGCCCAGCAAAGCGCTGCTTGCCTTCGCCGCCTCACACACCGCTGCGTCCCTTCGCCGCCTCGCCGCTTAGCAAACGCCGTAGTAGCGCCGAAGGCACACGGCGCTTTTGTAGGCGCCCAAGGCACGTGGCGCTTTGCTAAGCAGCGAGGCAGCGAAGGCACGCAGCGATCTGATCGTGGTGGACGGGCTAGGGCGCCTTGCTAGGCGGCGAGGCGGCGAAGGCACGCAGCGCTTTGCCAGGCGCCCAAGGACGCAGCGCTGTGCGAGGCGGCGAGGGCACGCAGTGCTTTGCCAGGCGCCGAAGGCACTCAGCGCTTTGCCAGGCGCCGAAGGCACGCAGCGCTGTGCGAGGTGGCGAGGGCACGCAGTGCTTTGGCAGGCGCCGAAGGCACTCAGCGCTTTGCCAGGCGCCGAAGGCACGCAGCGCTGTGCGAGGTGGCGAGGGCACGCAGTGCTTTGGCAGGCGCCGAAGGCACTCAGCGCTGTGCGAGGTGGCGAGGGCACGCTGTGCTTTGGCAGGCGCCGAAGGCACTCAGCGCTTTGCCAGGCGCCCAAGGACGCAGCGCTGTGCGAGGCGGTGAGGGCACACAGCGCTGTGCTAGGCGGCGAGCCGACGTGGAGCTTTGCTAGGCAGCGAAGGCTGAGGACGCTTTGCTAGGCGCTTTGCTAGGCGGCGAAGGCACGAGGCGATTGGGGAGGCGGCGAAGGCACACGGCGCTTTGCTAGGCGGCGAGGGCGAGAAGGCACGCAGCGCTCTCTTAGGCGGCGAGGCAGCGAAGGCACGCGCTGCTTTGCTAGGCGCCGAAGGCACGCAGCGCTTCCTTCGTTTGCGAGGCAGCGAAGAGATGGAGCGGTTTGCTTGTTGGCCAGGCAGCGAACAGGCGCTGTGCTTTGCTTTCTGCCACTCAGCGAATACACGCAGCGCTCTGCTTTTTGGCGAGGCACTGAACAGATGCAGCGTTTAGTTTGCGAGGCGGCCAAGAGACGCGGCGCTTTGCATGCTGGCGAGGCGGCGAGCAGATCGAGTGGTTTGCTTGTTGGTGAGGCAGCGAAGAGATGCAGCGGTTTGCTTGTTGGCGAGGCAGCGAAGAGATTCAGCAGTCTCCTTGTTTGTGACACAGCCAACATGCACAGTGCTTGCTCCTTGTGCGAGGCAGCGAAGAGATGCAGCACTTTGCTTGTGCACCAGGTGGCGCAGTGGCATCGCGGATGGCTTTTTGGCGTGGAGGCGAAGCGAGGCAGCACTTTGCTAGTTGGCGAGGCAGCGAAGAGACGCAGCAGGCTGCTTGTTTGTGAGACAGCCAACATGCCCAGTGGTTAGCTCTTGTGCGAGGCAGCGAATGACCGCCGAGCAAATGGCTTTGTGCGTTCGCCGCCTCGCTGCCTAGCAAAGCGTCGTCTGCCTTGGGCGCCTAGCAAAGCTGCGCGTGCCGTCGCCGTCAGGCAAAGCGCCGTGTTCCTTGGGCGCCTAGCAAGGAACTGCCTGCGTTCGGCGCCTCGCCGCATCGCAGCCTAGCAAAGCGCTGCGTGCCTTCGGCGGCTGGCAAAGCCGTGCGTGCCTTCGCCGCCTCACACACCGCGGCGTGCCTTCGCCGCCTGGCAGAGCAGCGCGTGCCTTCGCCGCCTCGCCGCCTGAGAAAGCGCTGCGTGCCTTCTCGCCCTCGCCGCCTAGCAAAGCGCCGTGTCCCTTCACCGCCTCGCCGCCTAGCAAAGCTGCGCGTGCCGTCGCCGCCTAGCAAAGCGCCGTGTTCCTTCGGCGCCTAGCAAAGCAGCGCGTGCCTTCGCCGCCTCGCCGCCTAAGAAAGCGCTGCGTCCCTTTCGCCCTCGCCGCCCAACAAAGCGCCCTGTCCCTTCACCGCCTCCCCAATCGCTTCGGCCCTTCGCCGCCTCGCCGCCCAGCAAAGCGCTGCTTGCCTTCGCCGCCTCACACACCGCTGCGTCCCTTCGCCGCCTCGCCGCTTAGCAAACGCCGTAGTAGCGCCGAAGGCACACGGCGCTTTTGTAGGCGCCCAAGGCACGTGGCGCTTTGCTGAGCACCGAGGCAGCGAAGGCACGCAGCGATCTGATCGTGGTGGACGGGCTAGGGCGCCTTGCTAGGCGGCGAGGCGGCGAAGGCACGCAGCGCTTTGCCAGGCGCCCAAGGACGCAGCGCTGTGCGAGGTGGCGAGGGCACGCAGTGCTTTGGCAGGCGCCGAAGGCACTCAGCGCTGTGCGAGGTGGCGAGGGCACGCAGTGCTTTGCCAGGCGCCGAAGGCACTCAGCGCTTTGCCAGGCGCCGAAGGCACGCAGCGCTGTGCGAGGTGGCGAGGGCACGCAGCGCTGTGCTAGGCGGCGAGCCGACGTGGAGCTTTGCTAGGCAGCGAAGGCTGAGGACGCTTTGCTAGGCGCTTTGCTAGGCGGCGAAGGCACGAGGCGATTGGGGAGGCGGCGAAGGCACACGGCGCTTTGCTAGGCGGCGAGGGCGAGAAGGCACGCAGCGCTCTCTTAGGCGGCGAGGCAGCGAAGGCACGCGCTGCTTTGCTAGGCGCCGAAGGCACGCAGCGCTTCCTTCGTTTGCGAGGCAGCGAAGAGATGGAGCGGTTTGCTTGTTGGCCAGGCAGCGAACAGGCGCTGTGCTTTGCTTTCTGCCACTCAGCGAATACACGCAGCGCTCTGCTTTTTGGCGAGGCACTGAACAGATGCAGCGTTTAGTTTGCGAGGCGGCCAAGAGACGCGGCGCTTTGCATGCTGGCGAGGCGGCGAGCAGATCGAGTGGTTTGCTTTTTGGCGAGGCACTGAACAGATGCAGCGTTTAGTTTGCGAGGCGGCCAAGAGACGCGGCGCTTTGCATGCTGGCGAGGCGGCGAGCAGATCGAGTGGTTTGCTTGTTGGCGAGGCAGCGAAGAGATTCAACAGTCTCCTTGTTTGTGAGACAGCCAACATGCACAGTGCTTGCTCCTTGTGCGAGGCAGCGAAGAGATGCAGCACTTTGCTTGTGCACCAGGTGGCGCAGTGGCATGGCGGATGGCTTTTTGGCGTGGAGGCGAAGCGAGGCAGCACTTTGCTAGTTGGCGAGGCAGCGAAGAGACGCAGCAGGCTGCTTGTTTGTGAGACAGCCAACATGCCCAGTGGTTAGCTCTTGTGCGAGGCAGCGAATGACCGCCGAGCAAATGGCTTTGTGCGTTCGCCGCCTCGCTGCCTAGCAAAGCGTCGTCTGCCTTGGGCGCCTAGCAAAGCTGCGCGTGCCGTCGCCGTCAGGCAAAGCGCCGTGTTCCTTGGGCGCCTAGCAAGGAACTGCCTGCGTTCGGCGCCTCGCCGCATCGCAGCCTAGCAAAGCGCTGCGTGCCTTCGGCGGCTGGCAAAGCCGTGCGTGCCTTCGCCGCCTCACACACCGCGGCGTGCCTTCGCCGCCTGGCAGAGCAGCGCGTGCCTTCGCCGCCTCGCCGCCTGAGAAAGCGCTGCGTGCCTTCTCGCCCTCGCCGCCTAGCAAAGCGCCGTGTCCCTTCACCGCCTCGCCGCCTAGCAAAGCTGCGCGTGCCGTCGCCGCCTAGCAAAGCGCCGTGTTCCTTCGGCGCCTAGCAAAGCAGCGCGTGCCTTCGCCGCCTCGCCGCCTAAGAAAGCGCTGCGTCCCTTTCGCCCTCGCCGCCCAACAAAGCGCCCTGTCCCTTCACCGCCTCCCCAATCGCTTCGGCCCTTCGCCGCCTCGCCGCCCAGCAAAGCGCTGCTTGCCTTCGCCGCCTCACACACCGCTGCGTCCCTTCGCCGCCTCGCCGCTTAGCAAACGCCGTAGTAGCGCCGAAGGCACACGGCGCTTTTGTAGGCGCCCAAGGCACGTGGCGCTTTGCTAAGCAGCGAGGCAGCGAAGGCACGCAGCGATCTGATCGTGGTGGACGGGCTAGGGCGCCTTGCTAGGCGGCGAGGCGGCGAAGGCACGCAGCGCTTTGCCAGGCGCCCAAGGACGCAGCGCTGTGCGAGGCGGCGAGGGCACGCAGTGCTTTGCCAGGCGCCGAAGGCACTCAGCGCTTTGCCAGGCGCCGAAGGCACGCAGCGCTGTGCGAGGTGGCGAGGGCACGCAGCGCTGTGCTAGGCGGCGAGCCGACGTGGAGCTTTGCTAGGCAGCGAAGGGTGAGGACGCTTTGCTAGGCGCTTTGCTAGGCGGCGAAGGCACGAGGCGATTGGGGAGGCGGCGAAGGCACACGGCGCTTTGCTAGGCGGCGAGGGCGAGAAGGCACGCAGCGCTCTCTTAGGCGGCGAGGCAGCGAAGGCACGCGCTGCTTTGCTAGGCGCCGAAGGCACGCAGCGCTTCCTTCGTTTGCGAGGCAGCGAAGAGATGGAGCGGTTTGCTTGTTGGCCAGGCAGCGAACAGGCGCTGTGCTTTGCTTTCTGCCACTCAGCGAATACACGCAGCGCTCTGCTTTGGCGAGGCACTGAACAGATGCAGCGTTTAGTTTGCGAGGCGGCCAAGAGACGCGGCGCTTTGCATGCTGGCGAGGCGGCGAGCAGATCGAGTGGTTTGCTTTTTGGCGAGGCACTGAACAGATGCAGCGTTTAGTTTGCGAGGCGGCCAAGAGACGCGGCGCTTTGCATGCTGGCGAGGCGGCGAGCAGATCGAGTGGTTTGCTTGTTGGCGAGGCAGCGAAGAGATTCAACAGTCTCCTTGTTTGTGAGACAGCCAACATGCACAGTGCTTGCTCCTTGTGCGAGGCAGCGAAGAGATGCAGCACTTTGCTTGTGCACCAGGTGGCGCAGTGGCATGGCGGATGGCTTTTTGGCGTGGAGGCGAAGCGAGGCAGCACTTTGCTAGTTGGCGAGGCAGCGAAGAGACGCAGCAGGCTGCTTGTTTGTGAGACAGCCAACATGCCCAGTGGTTAGCTCTTGTGCGAGGCAGCGAATGACCGCCGAGCAAATGGCTTTGTGCGTTCGCCGCCTCGCTGCCTAGCAAAGCGTCGTCTGCCTTGGGCGCCTAGCAAAGCTGCGCGTGCCGTCGCCGTCAGGCAAAGCGCCGTGTTCCTTGGGCGCCTAGCAAGGAACTGCCTGCGTTCGGCGCCTCGCCGCATCGCAGCCTAGCAAAGCGCTGCGTGCCTTCGGCGGCTGGCAAAGCCGTGCGTGCCTTCGCCGCCTCACACACCGCGGCGTGCCTTCGCCGCCTGGCAGAGCAGCGCGTGCCTTCGCCGCCTCGCCGCCTGAGAAAGCGCTGCGTGCCTTCTCGCCCTCGCCGCCTAGCAAAGCGCCGTGTCCCTTCACCGCCTCGCCGCCTAGCAAAGCTGCGCGTGCCGTCGCCGCCTAGCAAAGCGCCGTGTTCCTTCGGCGCCTAGCAAAGCAGCGCGTGCCTTCGCCGCCTCGCCGCCTAAGAAAGCGCTGCGTCCCTTTCGCCCTCGCCGCCCAACAAAGCGCCCTGTCCCTTCACCGCCTCCCCAATCGCTTCGGCCCTTCGCCGCCTCGCCGCCCAGCAAAGCGCTGCTTGCCTTCGCCGCCTCACACACCGCTGCGTCCCTTCGCCGCCTCGCCGCTTAGCAAACGCCGTAGTAGCGCCGAAGGCACACGGCGCTTTTGTAGGCGCCCAAGGCACGTGGCGCTTTGCTAAGCAGCGAGGCAGCGAAGGCACGCAGCGATCTGATCGTGGTGGACGGGCTAGGGCGCCTTGCTAGGCGGCGAGGCGGCGAAGGCACGCAGCGCTTTGCCAGGCGCCCAAGGACGCAGCGCTGTGCGAGGCGGCGAGGGCACGCAGTGCTTTGCCAGGCGCCGAAGGCACTCAGCGCTTTGGCAGGCGCCGAAGGCACTCAGCGCTGTGCGAGGTGGCGAGGGCACGCAGTGCTTTGGCAGGCGCCGAAGGCACTCAGCGCTTTGCCAGGCGCCCAAGGACGCAGCGCTGTGCGAGGCGGTGAGGGCACACAGCGCTGTGCTAGGCGGCGAGCCGACGTGGAGCTTTGCTAGGCAGCGAAGGCTGAGGACGCTTTGCTAGGCGCTTTGCTAGGCGGCGAAGGCACGAGGCGATTGGGGAGGCGGCGAAGGCACACGGCGCTTTGCTAGGCGGCGAGGGCGAGAAGGCACGCAGCGCTCTCTTAGGCGGCGAGGCAGCGAAGGCACGCGCTGCTTTGCTAGGCGCCGAAGGCACGCAGCGCTTCCTTCGTTTGCGAGGCAGCGAAGAGATGGAGCGGTTTGCTTGTTGGCCAGGCAGCGAACAGGCGCTGTGCTTTGCTTTCTGCCACTCAGCGAATACACGCAGCGCTCTGCTTTTTGGCGAGGCACTGAACAGATGCAGCGTTTAGTTTGCGAGGCGGCCAAGACACGCGGCGCTTTGCATGCTGGCGAGGCGGCGAGCAGATCGAGTGGTTTGCTTGTTGGCGAGGCAGCGAAGAGATTCAGCAGTCTGCTTGTTTGTGAGACAGCCAACATGCACAGTGCTTGCTCCTTGTGCGAGGCAGCGAAGAGATGCAGCACTTTGCTTGTGCACCAGGTGGCGCAGTGGCATGGCGGATGGCTTTTTGGCGTGGAGGCGAAGCGAGGCAGCACTTTGCTAGTTGGCGAGGCAGCGAAGAGACGCAGCAGGCTGCTTGTTTGTGAGACAGCCAACATGCCCAGTGGTTAGCTCTTGTGCGAGGCAGCGAATGACCGCCGAGCAAATGGCTTTGTGCGTTCGCCGCCTCGCTGCCTAGCAAAGCGTCGTCTGCCTTGGGCGCCTAGCAAAGCTGCGCGTGCCGTCGCCGTCAGGCAAAGCGCCGTGTTCCTTGGGCGCCTAGCAAGGAACTGCCTGCGTTCGGCGCCTCGCCGCATCGCAGCCTAGCAAAGCGCTGCGTGCCTTCGGCGGCTGGCAAAGCCGTGCGTGCCTTCGCCGCCTCACACACCGCGGCGTGCCTTCGCCGCCTGGCAGAGCAGCGCGTGCCTTCGCCGCCTCGCCGCCTGAGAAAGCGCTGCGTGCCTTCTCGCCCTCGCCGCCTAGCAAAGCGCCGTGTCCCTTCACCGCCTCGCCGCCTAGCAAAGCTGCGCGTGCCGTCGCCGCCTAGCAAAGCGCCGTGTTCCTTCGGCGCCTAGCAAAGCAGCGCGTGCCTTCGCCGCCTCGCCGCCTAAGAAAGCGCTGCGTCCCTTTCGCCCTCGCCGCCCAACAAAGCGCCCTGTCCCTTCACCGCCTCCCCAATCGCTTCGGCCCTTCGCCGCCTCGCCGCCCAGCAAAGCGCTGCTTGCCTTCGCCGCCTCACACACCGCTGCGTCCCTTCGCCGCCTCGCCGCTTAGCAAACGCCGTAGTAGCGCCGAAGGCACACGGCGCTTTTGTAGGCGCCCAAGGCACGTGGCGCTTTGCTAAGCAGCGAGGCAGCGAAGGCACGCAGCGATCTGATCGTGGTGGACGGGCTAGGGCGCCTTGCTAGGCGGCGAGGCGGCGAAGGCACGCAGCGCTTTGCCAGGCGCCCAAGGACGCAGCGCTGTGCGAGGCGGCGAGGGCACGCAGTGCTTTGCCAGGCGCCGAAGGCACTCAGCGCTTTGCCAGGCGCCGAAGGCACTCAGCGCTGTGCGAGGTGGCGAGGGCACGCAGTGCTTTGGCAGGCGCCGAAGGCACTCAGCGCTTTGCCAGGCGCCCAAGGACGCAGCGCTGTGCGAGGCGGTGAGGGCACACAGCGCTGTGCTAGGCGGCGAGCCGACGTGGAGCTTTGCTAGGCAGCGAAGGCTGAGGACGCTTTGCTAGGCGCTTTGCTAGGCGGCGAAGGCACGAGGCGATTGGGGAGGCGGCGAAGGCACACGGCGCTTTGCTAGGCGGCGAGGGCGAGAAGGCACGCAGCGCTCTCTTAGGCGGCGAGGCAGCGAAGGCACGCGCTGCTTTGCTAGGCGCCGAAGGCACGCAGCGCTTCCTTCGTTTGCGAGGCAGCGAAGAGATGGAGCGGTTTGCTTGTTGGCCAGGCAGCGAACAGGCGCTGTGCTTTGCTTTCTGCCACTCAGCGAATACACGCAGCGCTCTGCTTTTTGGCGAGGCACTGAACAGATGCAGCGTTTAGTTTGCGAGGCGGCCAAGACACGCGGCGCTTTGCATGCTGGCGAGGCGGCGAGCAGATCGAGTGCTTTGCTTGTTGGCGAGGCAGCGAAGAGATTCAGCAGTCTGCTTGTTTGTGAGACAGCCAACATGCACAGTGCTTGCTCCTTGTGCGAGGCAGCGAAGAGATGCAGCACTTTGCTTGTGCACCAGGTGGCGCAGTGGCATCGCGGATGGCTTTTTGGCGTGGAGGCGAAGCGAGGCAGCACTTTGCTAGTTGGCGAGGCAGCGAAGAGACGCAGCAAGCTGCTTGTTTGTGAGACAGCCAACATGCCCAGTGGTTAGCTATTGTGCGAGGCAGCGAATGACCGCCGAGCAAATGGCTTTGTGCGTTCGCCGCCTCGCTGCCTAGCAAAGCGTCGTCTGCCTTGGGCGCCTAGCAAAGCTGCGCGTGCCGTCGCCGTCAGGCAAAGCGCCGTGTTCCTTGGGCGCCTAGCAAGGAACTGCCTGCGTTGGGCGCCTCGCCGCATCGCAGCCTAGCAAAGCGCTGCGTGCCTTCGGCGGCTGGCAAAGCCGTGCGTGCCTTCGCCGCCTCACACACCGCGGCGTGCCTTCGCCGCCTGGCAGAGCAGCGCGTGCCTTCGCCGCCTCGCCGCCTGAGAAAGCGCTGCGTGCCTTCTCGCCCTCGCCGCCTAGCAAAGCGCCGTGTCCCTTCACCGCCTCGCCGCCTAGCAAAGCTGCGCGTGCCGTCGCCGCCTAGCAAAGCGCCGTGTTCCTTCGGCGCCTAGCAAAGCAGCGCGTGCCTTCGCCGCCTCGCCGCCTAAGAAAGCGCTGCGTCCCTTTCGCCCTCGCCGCCCAACAAAGCGCCCTGTCCCTTCACCGCCTCCCCAATCGCTTCGTGCCTTCGGCGCCTAGCAAAGCGCTGCTTGCCTTCGCCGCCTCACACACCGCTGCGTCCCTTCGCCGCCTCGCCGCTTAGCAAACGCCGTAGTAGCGCCGAAGGCACACGGCGCTTTTGTAGGCGCCCAAGGCACGTGGCGCTTTGCTAAGCAGCGAGGCAGCGAAGGCACGCAGCGATCTGATCGTGGTGGACGGGCTAGGGCGCCTTGCTAGGCGGCGAGGCGGCGAAGGCACGCAGCGCTTTGCCAGGCGCCCAAGGACGCAGCGCTGTGCGAGGCGGCGAGGGCACGCAGTGCTTTGCCAGGCGCCGAAGGCACTCAGCGCTTTGGCAGGCGCCGAAGGCACTCAGCGCTGTGCGAGGTGGCGAGGGCACGCAGTGCTTTGGCAGGCGCCGAAGGCACTCAGCGCTTTGCCAGGCGCCCAAGGACGCAGCGCTGTGCGAGGCGGTGAGGGCACACAGCGCTGTGCTAGGCGGCGAGCCGACGTGGAGCTTTGCTAGGCAGCGAAGGCTGAGGACGCTTTGCTAGGCGCTTTGCTAGGCGGCGAAGGCACGAGGCGATTGGGGAGGCGGCGAAGGCACACGGCGCTTTGCTAGGCGGCGAGGGCGAGAAGGCACGCAGCGCTCTCTTAGGCGGCGAGGCAGCGAAGGCACGCGCTGCTTTGCTAGGCGCCGAAGGCACGCAGCGCTTCCTTCGTTTGCGAGGCAGCGAAGAGATGGAGCGGTTTGCTTGTTGGCCAGGCAGCGAACAGGCGCTGTGCTTTGCTTTCTGCCACTCAGCGAATACACGCAGCGCTCTGCTTTTTGGCGAGGCACTGAACAGATGCAGCGTTTAGTTTGCGAGGCGGCCAAGAGACGCGGCGCTTTGCATGCTGGCGAGGCGGCGAGCAGATCGAGTGCTTTGCTTGTTGGCGAGGCAGCGAAGAGATGCAGCGGTTTGCTTGTTGGCGAGGCAGCGAAGAGATTCAGCAGTCTCCTTGTTTGTGAGACAGCCAACATGCACAGTGCTTGCTCCTTGTGCGAGGCAGCGAAGAGATGCAGCACTTTGCTTGTGCACCAGGTGGCGCAGTGGCATCGCGGATGGCTTTTTGGCGTGGAGGCGAAGCGAGGCAGCACTTTGCTAGTTGGCGAGGCAGCGAAGAGACGCAGCAGGCTGCTTGTTTGTGAGACAGCCAACATGCCCAGTGGTTAGCTCTTGTGCGAGGCAGCGAATGACCGCCGAGCAAATGGCTTTGTGCGTTCGCCGCCTCGCTGCCTAGCAAAGCGTCGTCTGCCTTGGGCGCCTAGCAAAGCTGCGCGTGCCGTCGCCGTCAGGCAAAGCGCCGTGTTCCTTGGGCGCCTAGCAAGGAACTGCCTGCGTTGGGCGCCTCGCCGCATCGCAGCCTAGCAAAGCGCTGCGTGCCTTCGGCGGCTGGCAAAGCCGTGCGTGCCTTCGCCGCCTCACACACCGCGGCGTGCCTTCGCCGCCTGGCAGAGCAGCGCGTGCCTTCGCCGCCTCGCCGCCTGAGAAAGCGCTGCGTGCCTTCTCGCCCTCGCCGCCTAGCAAAGCGCCGTGTCCCTTCACCGCCTCGCCGCCTAGCAAAGCTGCGCGTGCCGTCGCCGCCTAGCAAAGCGCCGTGTTCCTTCGGCGCCTAGCAAAGCAGCGCGTGCCTTCGCCGCCTCGCCGCCTAAGAAAGCGCTGCGTCCCTTTCGCCCTCGCCGCCCAACAAAGCGCCCTGTCCCTTCACCGCCTCCCCAATCGCTTCGGCCCTTCGCCGCCTCGCCGCCCAGCAAAGCGCTGCTTGCCTTCGCCGCCTCACACACCGCTGCGTCCCTTCGCCGCCTCGCCGCTTAGCAAACGCCGTAGTAGCGCCGAAGGCACACGGCGCTTTTGTAGGCGCCCAAGGCACGTGGCGCTTTGCTAAGCAGCGAGGCAGCGAAGGCACGCAGCGATCTGATCGTGGTGGACGGGCTAGGGCGCCTTGCTAGGCGGCGAGGCGGCGAAGGCACGCAGCGCTTTGCCAGGCGCCCAAGGACGCAGCGCTGTGCGAGGCGGCGAGGGCACGCAGTGCTTTGCCAGGCGCCGAAGGCACTCAGCGCTTTGCCAGGCGCCGAAGGCACGCAGCGCTGTGCGAGGTGGCGAGGGCACGCAGTGCTTTGGCAGGCGCCGAAGGCACTCAGCGCTTTGCCAGGCGCCGAAGGCACGCAGCGCTGTGCGAGGTGGCGAGGGCACGCAGTGCTTTGGCAGGCGCCGAAGGCACTCAGCGCTGTGCGAGGTGGCGAGGGCACGCTGTGCTTTGGCAGGCGCCGAAGGCACTCAGCGCTTTGCCAGGCGCCCAAGGACGCAGCGCTGTGCGAGGCGGTGAGGGCACACAGCGCTGTGCTAGGCGGCGAGCCGACGTGGAGCTTTGCTAGGCAGCGAAGGCTGAGGACGCTTTGCTAGGCGCTTTGCTAGGCGGCGAAGGCACGAGGCGATTGGGGAGGCGGCGAAGGCACACGGCGCTTTGCTAGGCGGCGAGGGCGAGAAGGCACGCAGCGCTCTCTTAGGCGGCGAGGCAGCGAAGGCACGCGCTGCTTTGCTAGGCGCCGAAGGCACGCAGCGCTTCCTTCGTTTGCGAGGCAGCGAAGAGATGGAGCGGTTTGCTTGTTGGCCAGGCAGCGAACAGGCGCTGTGCTTTGCTTTCTGCCACTCAGCGAATACACGCAGCGCTCTGCTTTTTGGCGAGGCACTGAACAGATGCAGCGTTTAGTTTGCGAGGCGGCCAAGAGACGCGGCGCTTTGCATGCTGGCGAGGCGGCGAGCAGATCGAGTGGTTTGCTTGTTGGTGAGGCAGCGAAGAGATGCAGCGGTTTGCTTGTTGGCGAGGCAGCGAAGAGATTCAGCAGTCTCCTTGTTTGTGACACAGCCAACATGCACAGTGCTTGCTCCTTGTGCGAGGCAGCGAAGAGATGCAGCACTTTGCTTGTGCACCAGGTGGCGCAGTGGCATCGCGGATGGCTTTTTGGCGTGGAGGCGAAGCGAGGCAGCACTTTGCTAGTTGGCGAGGCAGCGAAGAGACGCAGCAGGCTGCTTGTTTGTGAGACAGCCAACATGCCCAGTGGTTAGCTCTTGTGCGAGGCAGCGAATGACCGCCGAGCAAATGGCTTTGTGCGTTCGCCGCCTCGCTGCCTAGCAAAGCGTCGTCTGCCTTGGGCGCCTAGCAAAGCTGCGCGTGCCGTCGCCGTCAGGCAAAGCGCCGTGTTCCTTGGGCGCCTAGCAAGGAACTGCCTGCGTTCGGCGCCTCGCCGCATCGCAGCCTAGCAAAGCGCTGCGTGCCTTCGGCGGCTGGCAAAGCCGTGCGTGCCTTCGCCGCCTCACACACCGCGGCGTGCCTTCGCCGCCTGGCAGAGCAGCGCGTGCCTTCGCCGCCTCGCCGCCTGAGAAAGCGCTGCGTGCCTTCTCGCCCTCGCCGCCTAGCAAAGCGCCGTGTCCCTTCACCGCCTCGCCGCCTAGCAAAGCTGCGCGTGCCGTCGCCGCCTAGCAAAGCGCCGTGTTCCTTCGGCGCCTAGCAAAGCAGCGCGTGCCTTCGCCGCCTCGCCGCCTAAGAAAGCGCTGCGTCCCTTTCGCCCTCGCCGCCCAACAAAGCGCCCTGTCCCTTCACCGCCTCCCCAATCGCTTCGGCCCTTCGCCGCCTCGCCGCCCAGCAAAGCGCTGCTTGCCTTCGCCGCCTCACACACCGCTGCGTCCCTTCGCCGCCTCGCCGCTTAGCAAACGCCGTAGTAGCGCCGAAGGCACACGGCGCTTTTGTAGGCGCCCAAGGCACGTGGCGCTTTGCTAAGCAGCGAGGCAGCGAAGGCACGCAGCGATCTGATCGTGGTGGACGGGCTAGGGCGCCTTGCTAGGCGGCGAGGCGGCGAAGGCACGCAGCGCTTTGCCAGGCGCCCAAGGACGCAGCGCTGTGCGAGGTGGCGAGGGCACGCAGTGCTTTGGCAGGCGCCGAAGGCACTCAGCGCTGTGCGAGGTGGCGAGGGCACGCAGTGCTTTGCCAGGCGCCGAAGGCACTCAGCGCTTTGCCAGGCGCCGAAGGCACGCAGCGCTGTGCGAGGTGGCGAGGGCACGCAGCGCTGTGCTAGGCGGCGAGCCGACGTGGAGCTTTGCTAGGCAGCGAAGGCTGAGGACGCTTTGCTAGGCGCTTTGCTAGGCGGCGAAGGCACGAGGCGATTGGGGAGGCGGCGAAGGCACACGGCGCTTTGCTAGGCGGCGAGGGCGAGAAGGCACGCAGCGCTCTCTTAGGCGGCGAGGCAGCGAAGGCACGCGCTGCTTTGCTAGGCGCCGAAGGCACGCAGCGCTTCCTTCGTTTGCGAGGCAGCGAAGAGATGGAGCGGTTTGCTTGTTGGCCAGGCAGCGAACAGGCGCTGTGCTTTGCTTTCTGCCACTCAGCGAATACACGCAGCGCTCTGCTTTGGCGAGGCACTGAACAGATGCAGCGTTTAGTTTGCGAGGCGGCCAAGAGACGCGGCGCTTTGCATGCTGGCGAGGCGGCGAGCAGATCGAGTGGTTTGCTTTTTGGCGAGGCACTGAACAGATGCAGCGTTTAGTTTGCGAGGCGGCCAAGAGACGCGGCGCTTTGCATGCTGGCGAGGCGGCGAGCAGATCGAGTGGTTTGCTTGTTGGCGAGGCAGCGAAGAGATTCAACAGTCTCCTTGTTTGTGAGACAGCCAACATGCACAGTGCTTGCTCCTTGTGCGAGGCAGCGAAGAGATGCAGCACTTTGCTTGTGCACCAGGTGGCGCAGTGGCATGGCGGATGGCTTTTTGGCGTGGAGGCGAAGCGAGGCAGCACTTTGCTAGTTGGCGAGGCAGCGAAGAGACGCAGCAGGCTGCTTGTTTGTGAGACAGCCAACATGCCCAGTGGTTAGCTCTTGTGCGAGGCAGCGAATGACCGCCGAGCAAATGGCTTTGTGCGTTCGCCGCCTCGCTGCCTAGCAAAGCGTCGTCTGCCTTGGGCGCCTAGCAAAGCTGCGCGTGCCGTCGCCGTCAGGCAAAGCGCCGTGTTCCTTGGGCGCCTAGCAAGGAACTGCCTGCGTTCGGCGCCTCGCCGCATCGCAGCCTAGCAAAGCGCTGCGTGCCTTCGGCGGCTGGCAAAGCCGTGCGTGCCTTCGCCGCCTCACACACCGCGGCGTGCCTTCGCCGCCTGGCAGAGCAGCGCGTGCCTTCGCCGCCTCGCCGCCTGAGAAAGCGCTGCGTGCCTTCTCGCCCTCGCCGCCTAGCAAAGCGCCGTGTCCCTTCACCGCCTCGCCGCCTAGCAAAGCTGCGCGTGCCGTCGCCGCCTAGCAAAGCGCCGTGTTCCTTCGGCGCCTAGCAAAGCAGCGCGTGCCTTCGCCGCCTCGCCGCCTAAGAAAGCGCTGCGTCCCTTTCGCCCTCGCCGCCCAACAAAGCGCCCTGTCCCTTCACCGCCTCCCCAATCGCTTCGGCCCTTCGCCGCCTCGCCGCCCAGCAAAGCGCTGCTTGCCTTCGCCGCCTCACACACCGCTGCGTCCCTTCGCCGCCTCGCCGCTTAGCAAACGCCGTAGTAGCGCCGAAGGCACACGGCGCTTTTGTAGGCGCCCAAGGCACGTGGCGCTTTGCTAAGCAGCGAGGCAGCGAAGGCACGCAGCGATCTGATCGTGGTGGACGGGCTAGGGCGCCTTGCTAGGCGGCGAGGCGGCGAAGGCACGCAGCGCTTTGCCAGGCGCCCAAGGACGCAGCGCTGTGCGAGGCGGCGAGGGCACGCAGTGCTTTGCCAGGCGCCGAAGGCACTCAGCGCTTTGCCAGGCGCCGAAGGCACGCAGCGCTGTGCGAGGTGGCGAGGGCACGCAGCGCTGTGCTAGGCGGCGAGCCGACGTGGAGCTTTGCTAGGCAGCGAAGGCTGAGGACGCTTTGCTAGGCGCTTTGCTAGGCGGCGAAGGCACGAGGCGATTGGGGAGGCGGCGAAGGCACACGGCGCTTTGCTAGGCGGCGAGGGCGAGAAGGCACGCAGCGCTCTCTTAGGCGGCGAGGCAGCGAAGGCACGCGCTGCTTTGCTAGGCGCCGAAGGCACGCAGCGCTTCCTTCGTTTGCGAGGCAGCGAAGAGATGGAGCGGTTTGCTTGTTGGCCAGGCAGCGAACAGGCGCTGTGCTTTGCTTTCTGCCACTCAGCGAATACACGCAGCGCTCTGCTTTGGCGAGGCACTGAACAGATGCAGCGTTTAGTTTGCGAGGCGGCCAAGAGACGCGGCGCTTTGCATGCTGGCGAGGCGGCGAGCAGATCGAGTGGTTTGCTTTTTGGCGAGGCACTGAACAGATGCAGCGTTTAGTTTGCGAGGCGGCCAAGAGACGCGGCGCTTTGCATGCTGGCGAGGCGGCGAGCAGATCGAGTGGTTTGCTTGTTGGCGAGGCAGCGAAGAGATTCAACAGTCTCCTTGTTTGTGAGACAGCCAACATGCACAGTGCTTGCTCCTTGTGCGAGGCAGCGAAGAGATGCAGCACTTTGCTTGTGCACCAGGTGGCGCAGTGGCATGGCGGATGGCTTTTTGGCGTGGAGGCGAAGCGAGGCAGCACTTTGCTAGTTGGCGAGGCAGCGAAGAGACGCAGCAGGCTGCTTGTTTGTGAGACAGCCAACATGCCCAGTGGTTAGCTCTTGTGCGAGGCAGCGAATGACCGCCGAGCAAATGGCTTTGTGCGTTCGCCGCCTCGCTGCCTAGCAAAGCGTCGTCTGCCTTGGGCGCCTAGCAAAGCTGCGCGTGCCGTCGCCGTCAGGCAAAGCGCCGTGTTCCTTGGGCGCCTAGCAAGGAACTGCCTGCGTTCGGCGCCTCGCCGCATCGCAGCCTAGCAAAGCGCTGCGTGCCTTCGGCGGCTGGCAAAGCCGTGCGTGCCTTCGCCGCCTCACACACCGCGGCGTGCCTTCGCCGCCTGGCAGAGCAGCGCGTGCCTTCGCCGCCTCGCCGCCTGAGAAAGCGCTGCGTGCCTTCTCGCCCTCGCCGCCTAGCAAAGCGCCGTGTCCCTTCACCGCCTCGCCGCCTAGCAAAGCTGCGCGTGCCGTCGCCGCCTAGCAAAGCGCCGTGTTCCTTCGGCGCCTAGCAAAGCAGCGCGTGCCTTCGCCGCCTCGCCGCCTAAGAAAGCGCTGCGTCCCTTTCGCCCTCGCCGCCCAACAAAGCGCCCTGTCCCTTCACCGCCTCCCCAATCGCTTCGGCCCTTCGCCGCCTCGCCGCCCAGCAAAGCGCTGCTTGCCTTCGCCGCCTCACACACCGCTGCGTCCCTTCGCCGCCTCGCCGCTTAGCAAACGCCGTAGTAGCGCCGAAGGCACACGGCGCTTTTGTAGGCGCCCAAGGCACGTGGCGCTTTGCTAAGCAGCGAGGCAGCGAAGGCACGCAGCGATCTGATCGTGGTGGACGGGCTAGGGCGCCTTGCTAGGCGGCGAGGCGGCGAAGGCACGCAGCGCTTTGCCAGGCGCCCAAGGACGCAGCGCTGTGCGAGGCGGCGAGGGCACGCAGTGCTTTGCCAGGCGCCGAAGGCACTCAGCGCTTTGGCAGGCGCCGAAGGCACTCAGCGCTGTGCGAGGTGGCGAGGGCACGCAGTGCTTTGGCAGGCGCCGAAGGCACTCAGCGCTTTGCCAGGCGCCCAAGGACGCAGCGCTGTGCGAGGCGGTGAGGGCACACAGCGCTGTGCTAGGCGGCGAGCCGACGTGGAGCTTTGCTAGGCAGCGAAGGCTGAGGACGCTTTGCTAGGCGCTTTGCTAGGCGGCGAAGGCACGAGGCGATTGGGGAGGCGGCGAAGGCACACGGCGCTTTGCTAGGCGGCGAGGGCGAGAAGGCACGCAGCGCTCTCTTAGGCGGCGAGGCAGCGAAGGCACGCGCTGCTTTGCTAGGCGCCGAAGGCACGCAGCGCTTCCTTCGTTTGCGAGGCAGCGAAGAGATGGAGCGGTTTGCTTGTTGGCCAGGCAGCGAACAGGCGCTGTGCTTTGCTTTCTGCCACTCAGCGAATACACGCAGCGCTCTGCTTTTTGGCGAGGCACTGAACAGATGCAGCGTTTAGTTTGCGAGGCGGCCAAGACACGCGGCGCTTTGCATGCTGGCGAGGCGGCGAGCAGATCGAGTGGTTTGCTTGTTGGCGAGGCAGCGAAGAGATTCAGCAGTCTGCTTGTTTGTGAGACAGCCAACATGCACAGTGCTTGCTCCTTGTGCGAGGCAGCGAAGAGATGCAGCACTTTGCTTGTGCACCAGGTGGCGCAGTGGCATGGCGGATGGCTTTTTGGCGTGGAGGCGAAGCGAGGCAGCACTTTGCTAGTTGGCGAGGCAGCGAAGAGACGCAGCAGGCTGCTTGTTTGTGAGACAGCCAACATGCCCAGTGGTTAGCTCTTGTGCGAGGCAGCGAATGACCGCCGAGCAAATGGCTTTGTGCGTTCGCCGCCTCGCTGCCTAGCAAAGCGTCGTCTGCCTTGGGCGCCTAGCAAAGCTGCGCGTGCCGTCGCCGTCAGGCAAAGCGCCGTGTTCCTTGGGCGCCTAGCAAGGAACTGCCTGCGTTGGGCGCCTCGCCGCATCGCAGCCTAGCAAAGCGCTGCGTGCCTTCGGCGGCTGGCAAAGCCGTGCGTGCCTTCGCCGCCTCACACACCGCGGCGTGCCTTCGCCGCCTGGCAGAGCAGCGCGTGCCTTCGCCGCCTCGCCGCCTGAGAAAGCGCTGCGTGCCTTCTCGCCCTCGCCGCCTAGCAAAGCGCCGTGTCCCTTCACCGCCTCGCCGCCTAGCAAAGCTGCGCGTGCCGTCGCCGCCTAGCAAAGCGCCGTGTTCCTTCGGCGCCTAGCAAAGCAGCGCGTGCCTTCGCCGCCTCGCCGCCTAAGAAAGCGCTGCGTCCCTTTCGCCCTCGCCGCCCAACAAAGCGCCCTGTCCCTTCACCGCCTCCCCAATCGCTTCGGCCCTTCGCCGCCTCGCCGCCCAGCAAAGCGCTGCTTGCCTTCGCCGCCTCACACACCGCTGCGTCCCTTCGCCGCCTCGCCGCTTAGCAAACGCCGTAGTAGCGCCGAAGGCACACGGCGCTTTTGTAGGCGCCCAAGGCACGTGGCGCTTTGCTAAGCAGCGAGGCAGCGAAGGCACGCAGCGATCTGATCGTGGTGGACGGGCTAGGGCGCCTTGCTAGGCGGCGAGGCGGCGAAGGCACGCAGCGCTTTGCCAGGCGCCCAAGGACGCAGCGCTGTGCGAGGCGGCGAGGGCACGCAGTGCTTTGCCAGGCGCCGAAGGCACTCAGCGCTTTGCCAGGCGCCGAAGGCACGCAGCGCTGTGCGAGGTGGCGAGGGCACGCAGTGCTTTGGCAGGCGCCGAAGGCACTCAGCGCTTTGCCAGGCGCCGAAGGCACGCAGCGCTGTGCGAGGTGGCGAGGGCACGCAGTGCTTTGGCAGGCGCCGAAGGCACTCAGCGCTGTGCGAGGTGGCGAGGGCACGCTGTGCTTTGGCAGGCGCCGAAGGCACTCAGCGCTTTGCCAGGCGCCCAAGGACGCAGCGCTGTGCGAGGCGGTGAGGGCACACAGCGCTGTGCTAGGCGGCGAGCCGACGTGGAGCTTTGCTAGGCAGCGAAGGCTGAGGACGCTTTGCTAGGCGCTTTGCTAGGCGGCGAAGGCACGAGGCGATTGGGGAGGCGGCGAAGGCACACGGCGCTTTGCTAGGCGGCGAGGGCGAGAAGGCACGCAGCGCTCTCTTAGGCGGCGAGGCAGCGAAGGCACGCGCTGCTTTGCTAGGCGCCGAAGGCACGCAGCGCTTCCTTCGTTTGCGAGGCAGCGAAGAGATGGAGCGGTTTGCTTGTTGGCCAGGCAGCGAACAGGCGCTGTGCTTTGCTTTCTGCCACTCAGCGAATACACGCAGCGCTCTGCTTTTTGGCGAGGCACTGAACAGATGCAGCGTTTAGTTTGCGAGGCGGCCAAGAGACGCGGCGCTTTGCATGCTGGCGAGGCGGCGAGCAGATCGAGTGGTTTGCTTGTTGGTGAGGCAGCGAAGAGATGCAGCGGTTTGCTTGTTGGCGAGGCAGCGAAGAGATTCAGCAGTCTCCTTGTTTGTGACACAGCCAACATGCACAGTGCTTGCTCCTTGTGCGAGGCAGCGAAGAGATGCAGCACTTTGCTTGTGCACCAGGTGGCGCAGTGGCATCGCGGATGGCTTTTTGGCGTGGAGGCGAAGCGAGGCAGCACTTTGCTAGTTGGCGAGGCAGCGAAGAGACGCAGCAGGCTGCTTGTTTGTGAGACAGCCAACATGCCCAGTGGTTAGCTCTTGTGCGAGGCAGCGAATGACCGCCGAGCAAATGGCTTTGTGCGTTCGCCGCCTCGCTGCCTAGCAAAGCGTCGTCTGCCTTGGGCGCCTAGCAAAGCTGCGCGTGCCGTCGCCGTCAGGCAAAGCGCCGTGTTCCTTGGGCGCCTAGCAAGGAACTGCCTGCGTTCGGCGCCTCGCCGCATCGCAGCCTAGCAAAGCGCTGCGTGCCTTCGGCGGCTGGCAAAGCCGTGCGTGCCTTCGCCGCCTCACACACCGCGGCGTGCCTTCGCCGCCTGGCAGAGCAGCGCGTGCCTTCGCCGCCTCGCCGCCTGAGAAAGCGCTGCGTGCCTTCTCGCCCTCGCCGCCTAGCAAAGCGCCGTGTCCCTTCACCGCCTCGCCGCCTAGCAAAGCTGCGCGTGCCGTCGCCGCCTAGCAAAGCGCCGTGTTCCTTCGGCGCCTAGCAAAGCAGCGCGTGCCTTCGCCGCCTCGCCGCCTAAGAAAGCGCTGCGTCCCTTTCGCCCTCGCCGCCCAACAAAGCGCCCTGTCCCTTCACCGCCTCCCCAATCGCTTCGGCCCTTCGCCGCCTCGCCGCCCAGCAAAGCGCTGCTTGCCTTCGCCGCCTCACACACCGCTGCGTCCCTTCGCCGCCTCGCCGCTTAGCAAACGCCGTAGTAGCGCCGAAGGCACACGGCGCTTTTGTAGGCGCCCAAGGCACGTGGCGCTTTGCTAAGCAGCGAGGCAGCGAAGGCACGCAGCGATCTGATCGTGGTGGACGGGCTAGGGCGCCTTGCTAGGCGGCGAGGCGGCGAAGGCACGCAGCGCTTTGCCAGGCGCCCAAGGACGCAGCGCTGTGCGAGGTGGCGAGGGCACGCAGTGCTTTGGCAGGCGCCGAAGGCACTCAGCGCTGTGCGAGGTGGCGAGGGCACGCAGTGCTTTGCCAGGCGCCGAAGGCACTCAGCGCTTTGCCAGGCGCCGAAGGCACGCAGCGCTGTGCGAGGTGGCGAGGGCACGCAGCGCTGTGCTAGGCGGCGAGCCGACGTGGAGCTTTGCTAGGCAGCGAAGGCTGAGGACGCTTTGCTAGGCGCTTTGCTAGGCGGCGAAGGCACGAGGCGATTGGGGAGGCGGCGAAGGCACACGGCGCTTTGCTAGGCGGCGAGGGCGAGAAGGCACGCAGCGCTCTCTTAGGCGGCGAGGCAGCGAAGGCACGCGCTGCTTTGCTAGGCGCCGAAGGCACGCAGCGCTTCCTTCGTTTGCGAGGCAGCGAAGAGATGGAGCGGTTTGCTTGTTGGCCAGGCAGCGAACAGGCGCTGTGCTTTGCTTTCTGCCACTCAGCGAATACACGCAGCGCTCTGCTTTGGCGAGGCACTGAACAGATGCAGCGTTTAGTTTGCGAGGCGGCCAAGAGACGCGGCGCTTTGCATGCTGGCGAGGCGGCGAGCAGATCGAGTGGTTTGCTTTTTGGCGAGGCACTGAACAGATGCAGCGTTTAGTTTGCGAGGCGGCCAAGAGACGCGGCGCTTTGCATGCTGGCGAGGCGGCGAGCAGATCGAGTGGTTTGCTTGTTGGCGAGGCAGCGAAGAGATTCAACAGTCTCCTTGTTTGTGAGACAGCCAACATGCACAGTGCTTGCTCCTTGTGCGAGGCAGCGAAGAGATGCAGCACTTTGCTTGTGCACCAGGTGGCGCAGTGGCATGGCGGATGGCTTTTTGGCGTGGAGGCGAAGCGAGGCAGCACTTTGCTAGTTGGCGAGGCAGCGAAGAGACGCAGCAGGCTGCTTGTTTGTGAGACAGCCAACATGCCCAGTGGTTAGCTCTTGTGCGAGGCAGCGAATGACCGCCGAGCAAATGGCTTTGTGCGTTCGCCGCCTCGCTGCCTAGCAAAGCGTCGTCTGCCTTGGGCGCCTAGCAAAGCTGCGCGTGCCGTCGCCGTCAGGCAAAGCGCCGTGTTCCTTGGGCGCCTAGCAAGGAACTGCCTGCGTTCGGCGCCTCGCCGCATCGCAGCCTAGCAAAGCGCTGCGTGCCTTCGGCGGCTGGCAAAGCCGTGCGTGCCTTCGCCGCCTCACACACCGCGGCGTGCCTTCGCCGCCTGGCAGAGCAGCGCGTGCCTTCGCCGCCTCGCCGCCTGAGAAAGCGCTGCGTGCCTTCTCGCCCTCGCCGCCTAGCAAAGCGCCGTGTCCCTTCACCGCCTCGCCGCCTAGCAAAGCTGCGCGTGCCGTCGCCGCCTAGCAAAGCGCCGTGTTCCTTCGGCGCCTAGCAAAGCAGCGCGTGCCTTCGCCGCCTCGCCGCCTAAGAAAGCGCTGCGTCCCTTTCGCCCTCGCCGCCCAACAAAGCGCCCTGTCCCTTCACCGCCTCCCCAATCGCTTCGGCCCTTCGCCGCCTCGCCGCCCAGCAAAGCGCTGCTTGCCTTCGCCGCCTCACACACCGCTGCGTCCCTTCGCCGCCTCGCCGCTTAGCAAACGCCGTAGTAGCGCCGAAGGCACACGGCGCTTTTGTAGGCGCCCAAGGCACGTGGCGCTTTGCTAAGCAGCGAGGCAGCGAAGGCACGCAGCGATCTGATCGTGGTGGACGGGCTAGGGCGCCTTGCTAGGCGGCGAGGCGGCGAAGGCACGCAGCGCTTTGCCAGGCGCCCAAGGACGCAGCGCTGTGCGAGGCGGCGAGGGCACGCAGTGCTTTGCCAGGCGCCGAAGGCACTCAGCGCTTTGCCAGGCGCCGAAGGCACGCAGCGCTGTGCGAGGTGGCGAGGGCACGCAGCGCTGTGCTAGGCGGCGAGCCGACGTGGAGCTTTGCTAGGCAGCGAAGGCTGAGGACGCTTTGCTAGGCGCTTTGCTAGGCGGCGAAGGCACGAGGCGATTGGGGAGGCGGCGAAGGCACACGGCGCTTTGCTAGGCGGCGAGGGCGAGAAGGCACGCAGCGCTCTCTTAGGCGGCGAGGCAGCGAAGGCACGCGCTGCTTTGCTAGGCGCCGAAGGCACGCAGCGCTTCCTTCGTTTGCGAGGCAGCGAAGAGATGGAGCGGTTTGCTTGTTGGCCAGGCAGCGAACAGGCGCTGTGCTTTGCTTTCTGCCACTCAGCGAATACACGCAGCGCTCTGCTTTGGCGAGGCACTGAACAGATGCAGCGTTTAGTTTGCGAGGCGGCCAAGAGACGCGGCGCTTTGCATGCTGGCGAGGCGGCGAGCAGATCGAGTGGTTTGCTTTTTGGCGAGGCACTGAACAGATGCAGCGTTTAGTTTGCGAGGCGGCCAAGAGACGCGGCGCTTTGCATGCTGGCGAGGCGGCGAGCAGATCGAGTGGTTTGCTTGTTGGCGAGGCAGCGAAGAGATTCAACAGTCTCCTTGTTTGTGAGACAGCCAACATGCACAGTGCTTGCTCCTTGTGCGAGGCAGCGAAGAGATGCAGCACTTTGCTTGTGCACCAGGTGGCGCAGTGGCATGGCGGATGGCTTTTTGGCGTGGAGGCGAAGCGAGGCAGCACTTTGCTAGTTGGCGAGGCAGCGAAGAGACGCAGCAGGCTGCTTGTTTGTGAGACAGCCAACATGCCCAGTGGTTAGCTCTTGTGCGAGGCAGCGAATGACCGCCGAGCAAATGGCTTTGTGCGTTCGCCGCCTCGCTGCCTAGCAAAGCGTCGTCTGCCTTGGGCGCCTAGCAAAGCTGCGCGTGCCGTCGCCGTCAGGCAAAGCGCCGTGTTCCTTGGGCGCCTAGCAAGGAACTGCCTGCGTTCGGCGCCTCGCCGCATCGCAGCCTAGCAAAGCGCTGCGTGCCTTCGGCGGCTGGCAAAGCCGTGCGTGCCTTCGCCGCCTCACACACCGCGGCGTGCCTTCGCCGCCTGGCAGAGCAGCGCGTGCCTTCGCCGCCTCGCCGCCTGAGAAAGCGCTGCGTGCCTTCTCGCCCTCGCCGCCTAGCAAAGCGCCGTGTCCCTTCACCGCCTCGCCGCCTAGCAAAGCTGCGCGTGCCGTCGCCGCCTAGCAAAGCGCCGTGTTCCTTCGGCGCCTAGCAAAGCAGCGCGTGCCTTCGCCGCCTCGCCGCCTAAGAAAGCGCTGCGTCCCTTTCGCCCTCGCCGCCCAACAAAGCGCCCTGTCCCTTCACCGCCTCCCCAATCGCTTCGGCCCTTCGCCGCCTCGCCGCCCAGCAAAGCGCTGCTTGCCTTCGCCGCCTCACACACCGCTGCGTCCCTTCGCCGCCTCGCCGCTTAGCAAACGCCGTAGTAGCGCCGAAGGCACACGGCGCTTTTGTAGGCGCCCAAGGCACGTGGCGCTTTGCTAAGCAGCGAGGCAGCGAAGGCACGCAGCGATCTGATCGTGGTGGACGGGCTAGGGCGCCTTGCTAGGCGGCGAGGCGGCGAAGGCACGCAGCGCTTTGCCAGGCGCCCAAGGACGCAGCGCTGTGCGAGGCGGCGAGGGCACGCAGTGCTTTGCCAGGCGCCGAAGGCACTCAGCGCTTTGGCAGGCGCCGAAGGCACTCAGCGCTGTGCGAGGTGGCGAGGGCACGCAGTGCTTTGGCAGGCGCCGAAGGCACTCAGCGCTTTGCCAGGCGCCCAAGGACGCAGCGCTGTGCGAGGCGGTGAGGGCACACAGCGCTGTGCTAGGCGGCGAGCCGACGTGGAGCTTTGCTAGGCAGCGAAGGCTGAGGACGCTTTGCTAGGCGCTTTGCTAGGCGGCGAAGGCACGAGGCGATTGGGGAGGCGGCGAAGGCACACGGCGCTTTGCTAGGCGGCGAGGGCGAGAAGGCACGCAGCGCTCTCTTAGGCGGCGAGGCAGCGAAGGCACGCGCTGCTTTGCTAGGCGCCGAAGGCACGCAGCGCTTCCTTCGTTTGCGAGGCAGCGAAGAGATGGAGCGGTTTGCTTGTTGGCCAGGCAGCGAACAGGCGCTGTGCTTTGCTTTCTGCCACTCAGCGAATACACGCAGCGCTCTGCTTTTTGGCGAGGCACTGAACAGATGCAGCGTTTAGTTTGCGAGGCGGCCAAGACACGCGGCGCTTTGCATGCTGGCGAGGCGGCGAGCAGATCGAGTGGTTTGCTTGTTGGCGAGGCAGCGAAGAGATTCAGCAGTCTGCTTGTTTGTGAGACAGCCAACATGCACAGTGCTTGCTCCTTGTGCGAGGCAGCGAAGAGATGCAGCACTTTGCTTGTGCACCAGGTGGCGCAGTGGCATGGCGGATGGCTTTTTGGCGTGGAGGCGAAGCGAGGCAGCACTTTGCTAGTTGGCGAGGCAGCGAAGAGACGCAGCAGGCTGCTTGTTTGTGAGACAGCCAACATGCCCAGTGGTTAGCTCTTGTGCGAGGCAGCGAATGACCGCCGAGCAAATGGCTTTGTGCGTTCGCCGCCTCGCTGCCTAGCAAAGCGTCGTCTGCCTTGGGCGCCTAGCAAAGCTGCGCGTGCCGTCGCCGTCAGGCAAAGCGCCGTGTTCCTTGGGCGCCTAGCAAGGAACTGCCTGCGTTCGGCGCCTCGCCGCATCGCAGCCTAGCAAAGCGCTGCGTGCCTTCGGCGGCTGGCAAAGCCGTGCGTGCCTTCGCCGCCTCACACACCGCGGCGTGCCTTCGCCGCCTGGCAGAGCAGCGCGTGCCTTCGCCGCCTCGCCGCCTGAGAAAGCGCTGCGTGCCTTCTCGCCCTCGCCGCCTAGCAAAGCGCCGTGTCCCTTCACCGCCTCGCCGCCTAGCAAAGCTGCGCGTGCCGTCGCCGCCTAGCAAAGCGCCGTGTTCCTTCGGCGCCTAGCAAAGCAGCGCGTGCCTTCGCCGCCTCGCCGCCTAAGAAAGCGCTGCGTCCCTTTCGCCCTCGCCGCCCAACAAAGCGCCCTGTCCCTTCACCGCCTCCCCAATCGCTTCGGCCCTTCGCCGCCTCGCCGCCCAGCAAAGCGCTGCTTGCCTTCGCCGCCTCACACACCGCTGCGTCCCTTCGCCGCCTCGCCGCTTAGCAAACGCCGTAGTAGCGCCGAAGGCACACGGCGCTTTTGTAGGCGCCCAAGGCACGTGGCGCTTTGCTAAGCAGCGAGGCAGCGAAGGCACGCAGCGATCTGATGGTGGTGGACGGGCTAGGGCGCCTTGCTAGGCGGCGAGGCGGCGAAGGCACGCAGCGCTTTGCCAGGCGCCCAAGGACGCAGCGCTGTGCGAGGCGGCGAGGGCACGCAGTGCTTTGCCAGGCGCCGAAGGCACTCAGCGCTTTGCCAGGCGCCGAAGGCACTCAGCGCTGTGCGAGGTGGCGAGGGCACGCAGTGCTTTGGCAGGCGCCGAAGGCACTCAGCGCTTTGCCAGGCGCCCAAGGACGCAGCGCTGTGCGAGGCGGTGAGGGCACACAGCGCTGTGCTAGGCGGCGAGCCGACGTGGAGCTTTGCTAGGCAGCGAAGGCTGAGGACGCTTTGCTAGGCGCTTTGCTAGGCGGCGAAGGCACGAGGCGATTGGGGAGGCGGCGAAGGCACACGGCGCTTTGCTAGGCGGCGAGGGCGAGAAGGCACGCAGCGCTCTCTTAGGCGGCGAGGCAGCGAAGGCACGCGCTGCTTTGCTAGGCGCCGAAGGCACGCAGCGCTTCCTTCGTTTGCGAGGCAGCGAAGAGATGGAGCGGTTTGCTTGTTGGCCAGGCAGCGAACAGGCGCTGTGCTTTGCTTTCTGCCACTCAGCGAATACACGCAGCGCTCTGCTTTTTGGCGAGGCACTGAACAGATGCAGCGTTTAGTTTGCGAGGCGGCCAAGACACGCGGCGCTTTGCATGCTGGCGAGGCGGCGAGCAGATCGAGTGGTTTGCTTGTTGGCGAGGCAGCGAAGAGATTCAGCAGTCTGCTTGTTTGTGAGACAGCCAACATGCACAGTGCTTGCTCCTTGTGCGAGGCAGCGAAGAGATGCAGCACTTTGCTTGTGCACCAGGTGGCGCAGTGGCATCGCGGATGGCTTTTTGGCGTGGAGGCGAAGCGAGGCAGCACTTTGCTAGTTGGCGAGGCAGCGAAGAGACGCAGCAAGCTGCTTGTTTGTGAGACAGCCAACATGCCCAGTGGTTAGCTATTGTGCGAGGCAGCGAATGACCGCCGAGCAAATGGCTTTGTGCGTTCGCCGCCTCGCTGCCTAGCAAAGCGTCGTCTGCCTTGGGCGCCTAGCAAAGCTGCGCGTGCCGTCGCCGTCAGGCAAAGCGCCGTGTTCCTTGGGCGCCTAGCAAGGAACTGCCTGCGTTGGGCGCCTCGCCGCATCGCAGCCTAGCAAAGCGCTGCGTGCCTTCGGCGGCTGGCAAAGCCGTGCGTGCCTTCGCCGCCTCACACACCGCGGCGTGCCTTCGCCGCCTGGCAGAGCAGCGCGTGCCTTCGCCGCCTCGCCGCCTGAGAAAGCGCTGCGTGCCTTCTCGCCCTCGCCGCCTAGCAAAGCGCCGTGTCCCTTCACCGCCTCGCCGCCTAGCAAAGCTGCGCGTGCCGTCGCCGCCTAGCAAAGCGCCGTGTTCCTTCGGCGCCTAGCAAAGCAGCGCGTGCCTTCGCCGCCTCGCCGCCTAAGAAAGCGCTGCGTCCCTTTCGCCCTCGCCGCCCAACAAAGCGCCCTGTCCCTTCACCGCCTCCCCAATCGCTTCGTGCCTTCGGCGCCCAGCAAAGCGCTGCTTGCCTTCGCCGCCTCACACACCGCTGCGTCCCTTCGCCGCCTCGCCGCTTAGCAAACGCCGTAGTAGCGCCGAAGGCACACGGCGCTTTTGTAGGCGCCCAAGGCACGTGGCGCTTTGCTAAGCAGCGAGGCAGCGAAGGCACGCAGCGATCTGATCGTGGTGGACGGGCTAGGGCGCCTTGCTAGGCGGCGAGGCGGCGAAGGCACGCAGCGCTTTGCCAGGCGCCCAAGGACGCAGCGCTGTGCGAGGCGGCGAGGGCACGCAGTGCTTTGCCAGGCGCCGAAGGCACTCAGCGCTTTGGCAGGCGCCGAAGGCACTCAGCGCTGTGCGAGGTGGCGAGGGCACGCAGTGCTTTGGCAGGCGCCGAAGGCACTCAGCGCTTTGCCAGGCGCCCAAGGACGCAGCGCTGTGCGAGGCGGTGAGGGCACACAGCGCTGTGCTAGGCGGCGAGCCGACGTGGAGCTTTGCTAGGCAGCGAAGGCTGAGGACGCTTTGCTAGGCGCTTTGCTAGGCGGCGAAGGCACGAGGCGATTGGGGAGGCGGCGAAGGCACACGGCGCTTTGCTAGGCGGCGAGGGCGAGAAGGCACGCAGCGCTCTCTTAGGCGGCGAGGCAGCGAAGGCACGCGCTGCTTTGCTAGGCGCCGAAGGCACGCAGCGCTTCCTTCGTTTGCGAGGCAGCGAAGAGATGGAGCGCTTTGCTTGTTGGCCAGGCAGCGAACAGGCGCTGTGCTTTGCTTTCTGCCACTCAGCGAATACACGCAGCGCTCTGCTTTTTGGCGAGGCACTGAACAGATGCAGCGTTTAGTTTGCGAGGCGGCCAAGAGACGCGGCGCTTTGCATGCTGGCGAGGCGGCGAGCAGATCGAGTGCTTTGCTTGTTGGCGAGGCAGCGAAGAGATGCAGCGGTTTGCTTGTTGGCGAGGCAGCGAAGAGATTCAGCAGTCTCCTTGTTTGTGAGACAGCCAACATGCACAGTGCTTGCTCCTTGTGCGAGGCAGCGAAGAGATGCAGCACTTTGCTTGTGCACCAGGTGGCGCAGTGGCATCGCGGATGGCTTTTTGGCGTGGAGGCGAAGCGAGGCAGCACTTTGCTAGTTGGCGAGGCAGCGAAGAGACGCAGCAGGCTGCTTGTTTGTGAGACAGCCAACATGCCCAGTGGTTAGCTCTTGTGCGAGGCAGCGAATGACCGCCGAGCAAATGGCTTTGTGCGTTCGCCGCCTCGCTGCCTAGCAAAGCGTCGTCTGCCTTGGGCGCCTAGCAAAGCTGCGCGTGCCGTCGCCGTCAGGCAAAGCGCCGTGTTCCTTGGGCGCCTAGCAAGGAACTGCCTGCGTTCGGCGCCTCGCCGCATCGCAGCCTAGCAAAGCGCTGCGTGCCTTCGGCGGCTGGCAAAGCCGTGCGTGCCTTCGCCGCCTCACACACCGCGGCGTGCCTTCGCCGCCTGGCAGAGCAGCGCGTGCCTTCGCCGCCTCGCCGCCTGAGAAAGCGCTGCGTGCCTTCTCGCCCTCGCCGCCTAGCAAAGCGCCGTGTCCCTTCACCGCCTCGCCGCCTAGCAAAGCTGCGCGTGCCGTCGCCGCCTAGCAAAGCGCCGTGTTCCTTCGGCGCCTAGCAAAGCAGCGCGTGCCTTCGCCGCCTCGCCGCCTAAGAAAGCGCTGCGTCCCTTTCGCCCTCGCCGCCCAACAAAGCGCCCTGTCCCTTCACCGCCTCCCCAATCGCTTCGGCCCTTCGCCGCCTCGCCGCCCAGCAAAGCGCTGCTTGCCTTCGCCGCCTCACACACCGCTGCGTCCCTTCGCCGCCTCGCCGCTTAGCAAACGCCGTAGTAGCGCCGAAGGCACACGGCGCTTTTGTAGGCGCCCAAGGCACGTGGCGCTTTGCTAAGCAGCGAGGCAGCGAAGGCACGCAGCGATCTGATCGTGGTGGACGGGCTAGGGCGCCTTGCTAGGCGGCGAGGCGGCGAAGGCACGCAGCGCTTTGCCAGGCGCCCAAGGACGCAGCGCTGTGCGAGGCGGCGAGGGCACGCAGTGCTTTGCCAGGCGCCGAAGGCACTCAGCGCTTTGCCAGGCGCCGAAGGCACGCAGCGCTGTGCGAGGTGGCGAGGGCACGCAGTGCTTTGGCAGGCGCCGAAGGCACTCAGCGCTTTGCCAGGCGCCGAAGGCACGCAGCGCTGTGCGAGGTGGCGAGGGCACGCAGTGCTTTGGCAGGCGCCGAAGGCACTCAGCGCTGTGCGAGGTGGCGAGGGCACGCTGTGCTTTGGCAGGCGCCGAAGGCACTCAGCGCTTTGCCAGGCGCCCAAGGACGCAGCGCTGTGCGAGGCGGTGAGGGCACACAGCGCTGTGCTAGGCGGCGAGCCGACGTGGAGCTTTGCTAGGCAGCGAAGGCTGAGGACGCTTTGCTAGGCGCTTTGCTAGGCGGCGAAGGCACGAGGCGATTGGGGAGGCGGCGAAGGCACACGGCGCTTTGCTAGGCGGCGAGGGCGAGAAGGCACGCAGCGCTCTCTTAGGCGGCGAGGCAGCGAAGGCACGCGCTGCTTTGCTAGGCGCCGAAGGCACGCAGCGCTTCCTTCGTTTGCGAGGCAGCGAAGAGATGGAGCGGTTTGCTTGTTGGCCAGGCAGCGAACAGGCGCTGTGCTTTGCTTTCTGCCACTCAGCGAATACACGCAGCGCTCTGCTTTTTGGCGAGGCACTGAACAGATGCAGCGTTTAGTTTGCGAGGCGGCCAAGAGACGCGGCGCTTTGCATGCTGGCGAGGCGGCGAGCAGATCGAGTGGTTTGCTTGTTGGTGAGGCAGCGAAGAGATGCAGCGGTTTGCTTGTTGGCGAGGCAGCGAAGAGATTCAGCAGTCTCCTTGTTTGTGACACAGCCAACATGCACAGTGCTTGCTCCTTGTGCGAGGCAGCGAAGAGATGCAGCACTTTGCTTGTGCACCAGGTGGCGCAGTGGCATCGCGGATGGCTTTTTGGCGTGGAGGCGAAGCGAGGCAGCACTTTGCTAGTTGGCGAGGCAGCGAAGAGACGCAGCAGGCTGCTTGTTTGTGAGACAGCCAACATGCCCAGTGGTTAGCTCTTGTGCGAGGCAGCGAATGACCGCCGAGCAAATGGCTTTGTGCGTTCGCCGCCTCGCTGCCTAGCAAAGCGTCGTCTGCCTTGGGCGCCTAGCAAAGCTGCGCGTGCCGTCGCCGTCAGGCAAAGCGCCGTGTTCCTTGGGCGCCTAGCAAGGAACTGCCTGCGTTCGGCGCCTCGCCGCATCGCAGCCTAGCAAAGCGCTGCGTGCCTTCGGCGGCTGGCAAAGCCGTGCGTGCCTTCGCCGCCTCACACAGCGCGGCGTGCCTTCGCCGCCTGGCAGAGCAGCGCGTGCCTTCGCCGCCTCGCCGCCTGAGAAAGCGCTGCGTGCCTTCTCGCCCTCGCCGCCTAGCAAAGCGCCGTGTCCCTTCACCGCCTCGCCGCCTAGCAAAGCTGCGCGTGCCGTCGCCGCCTAGCAAAGCGCCGTGTTCCTTCGGCGCCTAGCAAAGCAGCGCGTGCCTTCGCCGCCTCGCCGCCTAAGAAAGCGCTGCGTCCCTTTCGCCCTCGCCGCCCAACAAAGCGCCCTGTCCCTTCACCGCCTCCCCAATCGCTTCGGCCCTTCGCCGCCTCGCCGCCCAGCAAAGCGCTGCTTGCCTTCGCCGCCTCACACACCGCTGCGTCCCTTCGCCGCCTCGCCGCTTAGCAAACGCCGTAGTAGCGCCGAAGGCACACGGCGCTTTTGTAGGCGCCCAAGGCACGTGGCGCTTTGCTGAGCACCGAGGCAGCGAAGGCACGCAGCGATCTGATCGTGGTGGACGGGCTAGGGCGCCTTGCTAGGCGGCGAGGCGGCGAAGGCACGCAGCGCTTTGCCAGGCGCCCAAGGACGCAGCGCTGTGCGAGGTGGCGAGGGCACGCAGTGCTTTGGCAGGCGCCGAAGGCACTCAGCGCTGTGCGAGGTGGCGAGGGCACGCAGTGCTTTGCCAGGCGCCGAAGGCACTCAGCGCTTTGCCAGGCGCCGAAGGCACGCAGCGCTGTGCGAGGTGGCGAGGGCACGCAGCGCTGTGCTAGGCGGCGAGCCGACGTGGAGCTTTGCTAGGCAGCGAAGGCTGAGGACGCTTTGCTAGGCGCTTTGCTAGGCGGCGAAGGCACGAGGCGATTGGGGAGGCGGCGAAGGCACACGGCGCTTTGCTAGGCGGCGAGGGCGAGAAGGCACGCAGCGCTCTCTTAGGCGGCGAGGCAGCGAAGGCACGCGCTGCTTTGCTAGGCGCCGAAGGCACGCAGCGCTTCCTTCGTTTGCGAGGCAGCGAAGAGATGGAGCGGTTTGCTTGTTGGCCAGGCAGCGAACAGGCGCTGTGCTTTGCTTTCTGCCACTCAGCGAATACACGCAGCGCTCTGCTTTGGCGAGGCACTGAACAGATGCAGCGTTTAGTTTGCGAGGCGGCCAAGAGACGCGGCGCTTTGCATGCTGGCGAGGCGGCGAGCAGATCGAGTGGTTTGCTTTTTGGCGAGGCACTGAACAGATGCAGCGTTTAGTTTGCGAGGCGGCCAAGAGACGCGGCGCTTTGCATGCTGGCGAGGCGGCGAGCAGATCGAGTGGTTTGCTTGTTGGCGAGGCAGCGAAGAGATTCAACAGTCTCCTTGTTTGTGAGACAGCCAACATGCACAGTGCTTGCTCCTTGTGCGAGGCAGCGAAGAGATGCAGCACTTTGCTTGTGCACCAGGTGGCGCAGTGGCATGGCGGATGGCTTTTTGGCGTGGAGGCGAAGCGAGGCAGCACTTTGCTAGTTGGCGAGGCAGCGAAGAGACGCAGCAGGCTGCTTGTTTGTGAGACAGCCAACATGCCCAGTGGTTAGCTCTTGTGCGAGGCAGCGAATGACCGCCGAGCAAATGGCTTTGTGCGTTCGCCGCCTCGCTGCCTAGCAAAGCGTCGTCTGCCTTGGGCGCCTAGCAAAGCTGCGCGTGCCGTCGCCGTCAGGCAAAGCGCCGTGTTCCTTGGGCGCCTAGCAAGGAACTGCCTGCGTTCGGCGCCTCGCCGCATCGCAGCCTAGCAAAGCGCTGCGTGCCTTCGGCGGCTGGCAAAGCCGTGCGTGCCTTCGCCGCCTCACACACCGCGGCGTGCCTTCGCCGCCTGGCAGAGCAGCGCGTGCCTTCGCCGCCTCGCCGCCTGAGAAAGCGCTGCGTGCCTTCTCGCCCTCGCCGCCTAGCAAAGCGCCGTGTCCCTTCACCGCCTCGCCGCCTAGCAAAGCTGCGCGTGCCGTCGCCGCCTAGCAAAGCGCCGTGTTCCTTCGGCGCCTAGCAAAGCAGCGCGTGCCTTCGCCGCCTCGCCGCCTAAGAAAGCGCTGCGTCCCTTTCGCCCTCGCCGCCCAACAAAGCGCCCTGTCCCTTCACCGCCTCCCCAATCGCTTCGGCCCTTCGCCGCCTCGCCGCCCAGCAAAGCGCTGCTTGCCTTCGCCGCCTCACACACCGCTGCGTCCCTTCGCCGCCTCGCCGCTTAGCAAACGCCGTAGTAGCGCCGAAGGCACACGGCGCTTTTGTAGGCGCCCAAGGCACGTGGCGCTTTGCTAAGCAGCGAGGCAGCGAAGGCACGCAGCGATCTGATCGTGGTGGACGGGCTAGGGCGCCTTGCTAGGCGGCGAGGCGGCGAAGGCACGCAGCGCTTTGCCAGGCGCCCAAGGACGCAGCGCTGTGCGAGGTGGCGAGGGCACGCAGTGCTTTGCCAGGCGCCGAAGGCACTCAGCGCTTTGCCAGGCGCCGAAGGCACGCAGCGCTGTGCGAGGTGGCGAGGGCACGCAGCGCTGTGCTAGGCGGCGAGCCGACGTGGAGCTTTGCTAGGCAGCGAAGGCTGAGGACGCTTTGCTAGGCGCTTTGCTAGGCGGCGAAGGCACGAGGCGATTGGGGAGGCGGCGAAGGCACACGGCGCTTTGCTAGGCGGCGAGGGCGAGAAGGCACGCAGCGCTCTCTTAGGCGGCGAGGCAGCGAAGGCACGCGCTGCTTTGCTAGGCGCCGAAGGCACGCAGCGCTTCCTTCGTTTGCGAGGCAGCGAAGAGATGGAGCGGTTTGCTTGTTGGCCAGGCAGCGAACAGGCGCTGTGCTTTGCTTTCTGCCACTCAGCGAATACACGCAGCGCTCTGCTTTGGCGAGGCACTGAACAGATGCAGCGTTTAGTTTGCGAGGCGGCCAAGAGACGCGGCGCTTTGCATGCTGGCGAGGCGGCGAGCAGATCGAGTGGTTTGCTTTTTGGCGAGGCACTGAACAGATGCAGCGTTTAGTTTGCGAGGCGGCCAAGAGACGCGGCGCTTTGCATGCTGGCGAGGCGGCGAGCAGATCGAGTGGTTTGCTTGTTGGCGAGGCAGCGAAGAGATTCAACAGTCTCCTTGTTTGTGAGACAGCCAACATGCACAGTGCTTGCTCCTTGTGCGAGGCAGCGAAGAGATGCAGCACTTTGCTTGTGCACCAGGTGGCGCAGTGGCATGGCGGATGGCTTTTTGGCGTGGAGGCGAAGCGAGGCAGCACTTTGCTAGTTGGCGAGGCAGCGAAGAGACGCAGCAGGCTGCTTGTTTGTGAGACAGCCAACATGCCCAGTGGTTAGCTCTTGTGCGAGGCAGCGAATGACCGCCGAGCAAATGGCTTTGTGCGTTCGCCGCCTCGCTGCCTAGCAAAGCGTCGTCTGCCTTGGGCGCCTAGCAAAGCTGCGCGTGCCGTCGCCGTCAGGCAAAGCGCCGTGTTCCTTGGGCGCCTAGCAAGGAACTGCCTGCGTTCGGCGCCTCGCCGCATCGCAGCCTAGCAAAGCGCTGCGTGCCTTCGGCGGCTGGCAAAGCCGTGCGTGCCTTCGCCGCCTCACACACCGCGGCGTGCCTTCGCCGCCTGGCAGAGCAGCGCGTGCCTTCGCCGCCTCGCCGCCTGAGAAAGCGCTGCGTGCCTTCTCGCCCTCGCCGCCTAGCAAAGCGCCGTGTCCCTTCACCGCCTCGCCGCCTAGCAAAGCTGCGCGTGCCGTCGCCGCCTAGCAAAGCGCCGTGTTCCTTCGGCGCCTAGCAAAGCAGCGCGTGCCTTCGCCGCCTCGCCGCCTAAGAAAGCGCTGCGTCCCTTTCGCCCTCGCCGCCCAACAAAGCGCCCTGTCCCTTCACCGCCTCCCCAATCGCTTCGGCCCTTCGCCGCCTCGCCGCCCAGCAAAGCGCTGCTTGCCTTCGCCGCCTCACACACCGCTGCGTCCCTTCGCCGCCTCGCCGCTTAGCAAACGCCGTAGTAGCGCCGAAGGCACACGGCGCTTTTGTAGGCGCCCAAGGCACGTGGCGCTTTGCTAAGCAGCGAGGCAGCGAAGGCACGCAGCGATCTGATCGTGGTGGACGGGCTAGGGCGCCTTGCTAGGCGGCGAGGCGGCGAAGGCACGCAGCGCTTTGCCAGGCGCCCAAGGACGCAGCGCTGTGCGAGGCGGCGAGGGCACGCAGTGCTTTGCCAGGCGCCGAAGGCACTCAGCGCTTTGGCAGGCGCCGAAGGCACTCAGCGCTGTGCGAGGTGGCGAGGGCACGCAGTGCTTTGGCAGGCGCCGAAGGCACTCAGCGCTTTGCCAGGCGCCCAAGGACGCAGCGCTGTGCGAGGCGGTGAGGGCACACAGCGCTGTGCTAGGCGGCGAGCCGACGTGGAGCTTTGCTAGGCAGCGAAGGCTGAGGACGCTTTGCTAGGCGCTTTGCTAGGCGGCGAAGGCACGAGGCGATTGGGGAGGCGGCGAAGGCACACGGCGCTTTGCTAGGCGGCGAGGGCGAGAAGGCACGCAGCGCTCTCTTAGGCGGCGAGGCAGCGAAGGCACGCGCTGCTTTGCTAGGCGCCGAAGGCACGCAGCGCTTCCTTCGTTTGCGAGGCAGCGAAGAGATGGAGCGGTTTGCTTGTTGGCCAGGCAGCGAACAGGCGCTGTGCTTTGCTTTCTGCCACTCAGCGAATACACGCAGCGCTCTGCTTTTTGGCGAGGCACTGAACAGATGCAGCGTTTAGTTTGCGAGGCGGCCAAGACACGCGGCGCTTTGCATGCTGGCGAGGCGGCGAGCAGATCGAGTGGTTTGCTTGTTGGCGAGGCAGCGAAGAGATTCAGCAGTCTGCTTGTTTGTGAGACAGCCAACATGCACAGTGCTTGCTCCTTGTGCGAGGCAGCGAAGAGATGCAGCACTTTGCTTGTGCACCAGGTGGCGCAGTGGCATGGCGGATGGCTTTTTGGCGTGGAGGCGAAGCGAGGCAGCACTTTGCTAGTTGGCGAGGCAGCGAAGAGACGCAGCAGGCTGCTTGTTTGTGAGACAGCCAACATGCCCAGTGGTTAGCTCTTGTGCGAGGCAGCGAATGACCGCCGAGCAAATGGCTTTGTGCGTTCGCCGCCTCGCTGCCTAGCAAAGCGTCGTCTGCCTTGGGCGCCTAGCAAAGCTGCGCGTGCCGTCGCCGTCAGGCAAAGCGCCGTGTTCCTTGGGCGCCTAGCAAGGAACTGCCTGCGTTCGGCGCCTCGCCGCATCGCAGCCTAGCAAAGCGCTGCGTGCCTTCGGCGGCTGGCAAAGCCGTGCGTGCCTTCGCCGCCTCACACAGCGCGGCGTGCCTTCGCCGCCTGGCAGAGCAGCGCGTGCCTTCGCCGCCTCGCCGCCTGAGAAAGCGCTGCGTGCCTTCTCGCCCTCGCCGCCTAGCAAAGCGCCGTGTCCCTTCACCGCCTCGCCGCCTAGCAAAGCTGCGCGTGCCGTCGCCGCCTAGCAAAGCGCCGTGTTCCTTCGGCGCCTAGCAAAGCAGCGCGTGCCTTCGCCGCCTCGCCGCCTAAGAAAGCGCTGCGTCCCTTTCGCCCTCGCCGCCCAACAAAGCGCCCTGTCCCTTCACCGCCTCCCCAATCGCTTCGGCCCTTCGCCGCCTCGCCGCCCAGCAAAGCGCTGCTTGCCTTCGCCGCCTCACACACCGCTGCGTCCCTTCGCCGCCTCGCCGCTTAGCAAACGCCGTAGTAGCGCCGAAGGCACACGGCGCTTTTGTAGGCGCCCAAGGCACGTGGCGCTTTGCTAAGCAGCGAGGCAGCGAAGGCACGCAGCGATCTGATCGTGGTGGACGGGCTAGGGCGCCTTGCTAGGCGGCGAGGCGGCGAAGGCACGCAGCGCTTTGCCAGGCGCCCAAGGACGCAGCGCTGTGCGAGGCGGCGAGGGCACGCAGTGCTTTGCCAGGCGCCGAAGGCACTCAGCGCTTTGCCAGGCGCCGAAGGCACTCAGCGCTGTGCGAGGTGGCGAGGGCACGCAGTGCTTTGGCAGGCGCCGAAGGCACTCAGCGCTTTGCCAGGCGCCCAAGGACGCAGCGCTGTGCGAGGCGGTGAGGGCACACAGCGCTGTGCTAGGCGGCGAGCCGACGTGGAGCTTTGCTAGGCAGCGAAGGCTGAGGACGCTTTGCTAGGCGCTTTGCTAGGCGGCGAAGGCACGAGGCGATTGGGGAGGCGGCGAAGGCACACGGCGCTTTGCTAGGCGGCGAGGGCGAGAAGGCACGCAGCGCTCTCTTAGGCGGCGAGGCAGCGAAGGCACGCGCTGCTTTGCTAGGCGCCGAAGGCACGCAGCGCTTCCTTCGTTTGCGAGGCAGCGAAGAGATGGAGCGGTTTGCTTGTTGGCCAGGCAGCGAACAGGCGCTGTGCTTTGCTTTCTGCCACTCAGCGAATACACGCAGCGCTCTGCTTTTTGGCGAGGCACTGAACAGATGCAGCGTTTAGTTTGCGAGGCGGCCAAGACACGCGGCGCTTTGCATGCTGGCGAGGCGGCGAGCAGATCGAGTGCTTTGCTTGTTGGCGAGGCAGCGAAGAGATTCAGCAGTCTGCTTGTTTGTGAGACAGCCAACATGCACAGTGCTTGCTCCTTGTGCGAGGCAGCGAAGAGATGCAGCACTTTGCTTGTGCACCAGGTGGCGCAGTGGCATGGCGGATGGCTTTTTGGCGTGGAGGCGAAGCGAGGCAGCACTTTGCTAGTTGGCGAGGCAGCGAAGAGACGCAGCAAGCTGCTTGTTTGTGAGACAGCCAACATGCCCAGTGGTTAGCTATTGTGCGAGGCAGCGAATGACCGCCGAGCAAATGGCTTTGTGCGTTCGCCGCCTCGCTGCCTAGCAAAGCGTCGTCTGCCTTGGGCGCCTAGCAAAGCTGCGCGTGCCGTCGCCGTCAGGCAAAGCGCCGTGTTCCTTGGGCGCCTAGCAAGGAACTGCCTGCGTTGGGCGCCTCGCCGCATCGCAGCCTAGCAAAGCGCTGCGTGCCTTCGGCGGCTGGCAAAGCCGTGCGTGCCTTCGCCGCCTCACACACCGCGGCGTGCCTTCGCCGCCTGGCAGAGCAGCGCGTGCCTTCGCCGCCTCGCCGCCTGAGAAAGCGCTGCGTGCCTTCTCGCCCTCGCCGCCTAGCAAAGCGCCGTGTCCCTTCACCGCCTCGCCGCCTAGCAAAGCTGCGCGTGCCGTCGCCGCCTAGCAAAGCGCCGTGTTCCTTCGGCGCCTAGCAAAGCAGCGCGTGCCTTCGCCGCCTCGCCGCCTAAGAAAGCGCTGCGTCCCTTTCGCCCTCGCCGCCCAACAAAGCGCCCTGTCCCTTCACCGCCTCCCCAATCGCTTCGGCCCTTCGCCGCCTCGCCGCCCAGCAAAGCGCTGCTTGCCTTCGCCGCCTCACACACCGCTGCGTCCCTTCGCCGCCTCGCCGCTTAGCAAACGCCGTAGTAGCGCCGAAGGCACACGGCGCTTTTGTAGGCGCCCAAGGCACGTGGCGCTTTGCTAAGCAGCGAGGCAGCGAAGGCACGCAGCGATCTGATCGTGGTGGACGGGCTAGGGCGCCTTGCTAGGCGGCGAGGCGGCGAAGGCACGCAGCGCTTTGCCAGGCGCCCAAGGACGCAGCGCTGTGCGAGGCGGCGAGGGCACGCAGTGCTTTGCCAGGCGCCGAAGGCACTCAGCGCTTTGCCAGGCGCCGAAGGCACGCAGCGCTGTGCGAGGTGGCGAGGGCACGCAGTGCTTTGGCAGGCGCCGAAGGCACTCAGCGCTTTGCCAGGCGCCGAAGGCACGCAGCGCTGTGCGAGGTGGCGAGGGCACGCAGTGCTTTGGCAGGCGCCGAAGGCACTCAGCGCTGTGCGAGGTGGCGAGGGCACGCTGTGCTTTGGCAGGCGCCGAAGGCACTCAGCGCTTTGCCAGGCGCCCAAGGACGCAGCGCTGTGCGAGGCGGTGAGGGCACACAGCGCTGTGCTAGGCGGCGAGCCGACGTGGAGCTTTGCTAGGCAGCGAAGGCTGAGGACGCTTTGCTAGGCGCTTTGCTAGGCGGCGAAGGCACGAGGCGATTGGGGAGGCGGCGAAGGCACACGGCGCTTTGCTAGGCGGCGAGGGCGAGAAGGCACGCAGCGCTCTCTTAGGCGGCGAGGCAGCGAAGGCACGCGCTGCTTTGCTAGGCGCCGAAGGCACGCAGCGCTTCCTTCGTTTGCGAGGCAGCGAAGAGATGGAGCGGTTTGCTTGTTGGCCAGGCAGCGAACAGGCGCTGTGCTTTGCTTTCTGCCACTCAGCGAATACACGCAGCGCTCTGCTTTTTGGCGAGGCACTGAACAGATGCAGCGTTTAGTTTGCGAGGCGGCCAAGAGACGCGGCGCTTTGCATGCTGGCGAGGCGGCGAGCAGATCGAGTGGTTTGCTTGTTGGTGAGGCAGCGAAGAGATGCAGCGGTTTGCTTGTTGGCGAGGCAGCGAAGAGATTCAGCAGTCTCCTTGTTTGTGACACAGCCAACATGCACAGTGCTTGCTCCTTGTGCGAGGCAGCGAAGAGATGCAGCACTTTGCTTGTGCACCAGGTGGCGCAGTGGCATCGCGGATGGCTTTTTGGCGTGGAGGCGAAGCGAGGCAGCACTTTGCTAGTTGGCGAGGCAGCGAAGAGACGCAGCAGGCTGCTTGTTTGTGAGACAGCCAACATGCCCAGTGGTTAGCTATTGTGCGAGGCAGCGAATGACCGCCGAGCAAATGGCTTTGTGCGTTCGCCGCCTCGCTGCCTAGCAAAGCGTCGTCTGCCTTGGGCGCCTAGCAAAGCTGCGCGTGCCGTCGCCGTCAGGCAAAGCGCCGTGTTCCTTGGGCGCCTAGCAAGGAACTGCCTGCGTTGGGCGCCTCGCCGCATCGCAGCCTAGCAAAGCGCTGCGTGCCTTCGGCGGCTGGCAAAGCCGTGCGTGCCTTCGCCGCCTCACACACCGCGGCGTGCCTTCGCCGCCTGGCAGAGCAGCGCGTGCCTTCGCCGCCTCGCCGCCTGAGAAAGCGCTGCGTGCCTTCTCGCCCTCGCCGCCTAGCAAAGCGCCGTGTCCCTTCACCGCCTCGCCGCCTAGCAAAGCTGCGCGTGCCGTCGCCGCCTAGCAAAGCGCCGTGTTCCTTCGGCGCCTAGCAAAGCAGCGCGTGCCTTCGCCGCCTCGCCGCCTAAGAAAGCGCTGCGTCCCTTTCGCCCTCGCCGCCCAACAAAGCGCCCTGTCCCTTCACCGCCTCCCCAATCGCTTCGGCCCTTCGCCGCCTCGCCGCCCAGCAAAGCGCTGCTTGCCTTCGCCGCCTCACACACCGCTGCGTCCCTTCGCCGCCTCGCCGCTTAGCAAACGCCGTAGTAGCGCCGAAGGCACACGGCGCTTTTGTAGGCGCCCAAGGCACGTGGCGCTTTGCTAAGCACCGAGGCAGCGAAGGCACGCAGCGATCTGATCGTGGTGGACGGGCTAGGGCGCCTTGCTAGGCGGCGAGGCGGCGAAGGCACGCAGCGCTTTGCCAGGCGCCCAAGGACGCAGCGCTGTGCGAGGCGGCGAGGGCACGCAGTGCTTTGCCAGGCGCCGAAGGCACTCAGCGCTTTGCCAGGCGCCCAAGGACGCAGCGCTGTGCGAGGTGGCGAGGGCACGCAGCGCTTTGGCAGGCGCCGAAGGCACTCAGCGCTGTGCGAGGTGGCGAGGGCACGCAGTGCTTTGGCAGGCGCCGAAGGCACTCAGCGCTTTGCCAGGCGCCCAAGGACGCAGCGCTGTGCGAGGCGGTGAGGGCACACAGCGCTGTGCTAGGCGGCGAGCCGACGTGGAGCTTTGCTAGGCAGCGAAGGCTGAGGACGCTTTGCTAGGCGCTTTGCTAGGCGGCGAAGGCACGAGGCGATTGGGGAGGCGGCGAAGGCACACGGCGCTTTGCTAGGCGGCGAGGGCGAGAAGGCACGCAGCGCTCTCTTAGGCGGCGAGGCAGCGAAGGCACGCGCTGCTTTGCTAGGCGCCGAAGGCACGCAGCGCTTCCTTCGTTTGCGAGGCAGCGAAGAGATGGAGCGGTTTGCTTGTTGGCCAGGCAGCGAACAGGCGCTGTGCTTTGCTTTCTGCCACTCAGCGAATACACGCAGCGCTCTGCTTTTTGGCGAGGCACTGAACAGATGCAGCGTTTAGTTTGCGAGGCGGCCAAGACACGCGGCGCTTTGCATGCTGGCGAGGCGGCGAGCAGATCGAGTGCTTTGCTTGTTGGCGAGGCAGCGAAGAGATTCAGCAGTCTGCTTGTTTGTGAGACAGCCAACATGCACAGTGCTTGCTCCTTGTGCGAGGCAGCGAAGAGATGCAGCACTTTGCTTGTGCACCAGGTGGCGCAGTGGCATCGCGGATGGCTTTTTGGCGTGGAGGCGAAGCGAGGCAGCACTTTGCTAGTTGGCGAGGCAGCGAAGAGACGCAGCAAGCTGCTTGTTTGTGAGACAGCCAACATGCCCAGTGGTTAGCTATTGTGCGAGGCAGCGAATGACCGCCGAGCAAATGGCTTTGTGCGTTCGCCGCCTCGCTGCCTAGCAAAGCGTCGTCTGCCTTGGGCGCCTAGCAAAGCTGCGCGTGCCGTCGCCGTCAGGCAAAGCGCCGTGTTCCTTGGGCGCCTAGCAAGGAACTGCCTGCGTTGGGCGCCTCGCCGCATCGCAGCCTAGCAAAGCGCTGCGTGCCTTCGGCGGCTGGCAAAGCCGTGCGTGCCTTCGCCGCCTCACACACCGCGGCGTGCCTTCGCCGCCTGGCAGAGCAGCGCGTGCCTTCGCCGCCTCGCCGCCTGAGAAAGCGCTGCGTGCCTTCTCGCCCTCGCCGCCTAGCAAAGCGCCGTGTCCCTTCACCGCCTCGCCGCCTAGCAAAGCTGCGCGTGCCGTCGCCGCCTAGCAAAGCGCCGTGTTCCTTCGGCGCCTAGCAAAGCAGCGCGTGCCTTCGCCGCCTCGCCGCCTAAGAAAGCGCTGCGTCCCTTTCGCCCTCGCCGCCCAACAAAGCGCCCTGTCCCTTCACCGCCTCCCCAATCGCTTCGGCCCTTCGCCGCCTCGCCGCCCAGCAAAGCGCTGCTTGCCTTCGCCGCCTCACACACCGCTGCGTCCCTTCGCCGCCTCGCCGCTTAGCAAACGCCGTAGTAGCGCCGAAGGCACACGGCGCTTTTGTAGGCGCCCAAGGCACGTGGCGCTTTGCTAAGCAGCGAGGCAGCGAAGGCACGCAGCGATCTGATCGTGGTGGACGGGCTAGGGCGCCTTGCTAGGCGGCGAGGCGGCGAAGGCACGCAGCGCTTTGCCAGGCGCCCAAGGACGCAGCGCTGTGCGAGGCGGCGAGGGCACGCAGTGCTTTGCCAGGCGCCGAAGGCACTCAGCGCTTTGCCAGGCGCCGAAGGCACGCAGCGCTGTGCGAGGTGGCGAGGGCACGCAGTGCTTTGGCAGGCGCCGAAGGCACTCAGCGCTTTGCCAGGCGCCGAAGGCACGCAGCGCTGTGCGAGGTGGCGAGGGCACGCAGTGCTTTGGCAGGCGCCGAAGGCACTCAGCGCTGTGCGAGGTGGCGAGGGCACGCTGTGCTTTGGCAGGCGCCGAAGGCACTCAGCGCTTTGCCAGGCGCCCAAGGACGCAGCGCTGTGCGAGGCGGTGAGGGCACACAGCGCTGTGCTAGGCGGCGAGCCGACGTGGAGCTTTGCTAGGCAGCGAAGGCTGAGGACGCTTTGCTAGGCGCTTTGCTAGGCGGCGAAGGCACGAGGCGATTGGGGAGGCGGCGAAGGCACACGGCGCTTTGCTAGGCGGCGAGGGGGAGAAGGCACGCAGCGCTCTCTTAGGCGGCGAGGCAGCGAAGGCACGCGCTGCTTTGCTAGGCGCCGAAGGCACGCAGCGCTTCCTTCGTTTGCGAGGCAGCGAAGAGATGGAGCGGTTTGCTTGTTGGCCAGGCAGCGAACAGGCGCTGTGCTTTGCTTTCTGCCACTCAGCGAATACACGCAGCGCTCTGCTTTTTGGCGAGGCACTGAACAGATGCAGCGTTTAGTTTGCGAGGCGGCCAAGAGACGCGGCGCTTTGCATGCTGGCGAGGCGGCGAGCAGATCGAGTGGTTTGCTTGTTGGTGAGGCAGCGAAGAGATGCAGCGGTTTGCTTGTTGGCGAGGCAGCGAAGAGATTCAGCAGTCTCCTTGTTTGTGACACAGCCAACATGCACAGTGCTTGCTCCTTGTGCGAGGCAGCGAAGAGATGCAGCACTTTGCTTGTGCACCAGGTGGCGCAGTGGCATCGCGGATGGCTTTTTGGCGTGGAGGCGAAGCGAGGCAGCACTTTGCTAGTTGGCGAGGCAGCGAAGAGACGCAGCAGGCTGCTTGTTTGTGAGACAGCCAACATGCCCAGTGGTTAGCTCTTGTGCGAGGCAGCGAATGACCGCCGAGCAAATGGCTTTGTGCGTTCGCCGCCTCGCTGCCTAGCAAAGCGTCGTCTGCCTTGGGCGCCTAGCAAAGCTGCGCGTGCCGTCGCCGTCAGGCAAAGCGCCGTGTTCCTTGGGCGCCTAGCAAGGAACTGCCTGCGTTCGGCGCCTCGCCGCATCGCAGCCTAGCAAAGCGCTGCGTGCCTTCGGCGGCTGGCAAAGCCGTGCGTGCCTTCGCCGCCTCACACACCGCGGCGTGCCTTCGCCGCCTGGCAGAGCAGCGCGTGCCTTCGCCGCCTCGCCGCCTGAGAAAGCGCTGCGTGCCTTCTCGCCCTCGCCGCCTAGCAAAGCGCCGTGTCCCTTCACCGCCTCGCCGCCTAGCAAAGCTGCGCGTGCCGTCGCCGCCTAGCAAAGCGCCGTGTTCCTTCGGCGCCTAGCAAAGCAGCGCGTGCCTTCGCCGCCTCGCCGCCTAAGAAAGCGCTGCGTCCCTTTCGCCCTCGCCGCCCAACAAAGCGCCCTGTCCCTTCACCGCCTCCCCAATCGCTTCGGCCCTTCGCCGCCTCGCCGCCCAGCAAAGCGCTGCTTGCCTTCGCCGCCTCACACACCGCTGCGTCCCTTCGCCGCCTCGCCGCTTAGCAAACGCCGTAGTAGCGCCGAAGGCACACGGCGCTTTTGTAGGCGCCCAAGGCACGTGGCGCTTTGCTAAGCAGCGAGGCAGCGAAGGCACGCAGCGATCTGATCGTGGTGGACGGGCTAGGGCGCCTTGCTAGGCGGCGAGGCGGCGAAGGCACGCAGCGCTTTGCCAGGCGCCCAAGGACGCAGCGCTGTGCGAGGCGGCGAGGGCACGCAGTGCTTTGGCAGGCGCCGAAGGCACTCAGCGCTTTGCCAGGCGCCCAAGGACGCAGCGCTGTGCGAGGTGGCGAGGGCACGCAGCGCTTTGGCAGGCGCCGAAGGCACTCAGCGCTGTGCGAGGTGGCGAGGGCACGCAGTGCTTTGGCAGGCGCCGAAGGCACTCAGCGCTTTGCCAGGCGCCCAAGGACGCAGCGCTGTGCGAGGCGGTGAGGGCACACAGCGCTGTGCTAGGCGGCGAGCCGACGTGGAGCTTTGCTAGGCAGCGAAGGCTGAGGACGCTTTGCTAGGCGCTTTGCTAGGCGGCGAAGGCACGAGGCGATTGGGGAGGCGGCGAAGGCACACGGCGCTTTGCTAGGCGGCGAGGGCGAGAAGGCACGCAGCGCTCTCTTAGGCGGCGAGGCAGCGAAGGCACGCGCTGCTTTGCTAGGCGCCGAAGGCACGCAGCGCTTCCTTCGTTTGCGAGGCAGCGAAGAGATGGAGCGGTTTGCTTGTTGGCCAGGCAGCGAACAGGCGCTGTGCTTTGCTTTCTGCCACTCAGCGAATACACGCAGCGCTCTGCTTTTTGGCGAGGCACTGAACAGATGCAGCGTTTAGTTTGCGAGGCGGCCAAGAGACGCGGCGCTTTGCATGCTGGCGAGGCGGCGAGCAGATCGAGTGGTTTGCTTGTTGGCGAGGCAGCGAAGAGATTCAGCAGTCTGCTTGTTTGTGAGACAGCCAACATGCACAGTGCTTGCTCCTTGTGCGAGGCAGCGAAGAGATGCAGCACTTTGCTTGTGCACCAGGTGGCGCAGTGGCATGGCGGATGGCTTTTTGGCGTGGAGGCGAAGCGAGGCAGCACTTTGCTAGTTGGCGAGGCAGCGAAGAGACGCAGCAGGCTGCTTGTTTGTGAGACAGCCAACATGCCCAGTGGTTAGCTATTGTGCGAGGCAGCGAATGACCGCCGAGCAAATGGCTTTGTGCGTTCGCCGCCTCGCTGCCTAGCAAAGCGTCGTCTGCCTTGGGCGCCTAGCAAAGCTGCGCGTGCCGTCGCCGTCAGGCAAAGCGCCGTGTTCCTTGGGCGCCTAGCAAGGAACTGCCTGCGTTCGGCGCCTCGCCGCATCGCAGCCTAGCAAAGCGCTGCGTGCCTTCGGCGGCTGGCAAAGCCGTGCGTGCCTTCGCCGCCTCACACAGCGCGGCGTGCCTTCGCCGCCTGGCAGAGCAGCGCGTGCCTTCGCCGCCTCGCCGCCTGAGAAAGCGCTGCGTGCCTTCTCGCCCTCGCCGCCTAGCAAAGCGCCGTGTCCCTTCACCGCCTCGCCGCCTAGCAAAGCTGCGCGTGCCGTCGCCGCCTAGCAAAGCGCCGTGTTCCTTCGGCGCCTAGCAAAGCAGCGCGTGCCTTCGCCGCCTCGCCGCCTAAGAAAGCGCTGCGTCCCTTTCGCCCTCGCCGCCCAACAAAGCGCCCTGTCCCTTCACCGCCTCCCCAATCGCTTCGGCCCTTCGCCGCCTCGCCGCCCAGCAAAGCGCTGCTTGCCTTCGCCGCCTCACACACCGCTGCGTCCCTTCGCCGCCTCGCCGCTTAGCAAACGCCGTAGTAGCGCCGAAGGCACACGGCGCTTTTGTAGGCGCCCAAGGCACGTGGCGCTTTGCTAAGCAGCGAGGCAGCGAAGGCACGCAGCGATCTGATCGTGGTGGACGGGCTAGGGCGCCTTGCTAGGCGGCGAGGCGGCGAAGGCACGCAGCGCTTTGCCAGGCGCCCAAGGACGCAGCGCTGTGCGAGGCGGCGAGGGCACGCAGTGCTTTGGCAGGCGCCGAAGGCACTCAGCGCTTTGCCAGGCGCCCAAGGACGCAGCGCTGTGCGAGGTGGCGAGGGCACGCAGCGCTTTGGCAGGCGCCGAAGGCACTCAGCGCTGTGCGAGGTGGCGAGGGCACGCAGTGCTTTGGCAGGCGCCGAAGGCACTCAGCGCTTTGCCAGGCGCCCAAGGACGCAGCGCTGTGCGAGGCGGTGAGGGCACACAGCGCTGTGCTAGGCGGCGAGCCGACGTGGAGCTTTGCTAGGCAGCGAAGGCTGAGGACGCTTTGCTAGGCGCTTTGCTAGGCGGCGAAGGCACGAGGCGATTGGGGAGGCGGCGAAGGCACACGGCGCTTTGCTAGGCGGCGAGGGCGAGAAGGCACGCAGCGCTCTCTTAGGCGGCGAGGCAGCGAAGGCACGCGCTGCTTTGCTAGGCGCCGAAGGCACGCAGCGCTTCCTTCGTTTGCGAGGCAGCGAAGAGATGGAGCGGTTTGCTTGTTGGCCAGGCAGCGAACAGGCGCTGTGCTTTGCTTTCTGCCACTCAGCGAATACACGCAGCGCTCTGCTTTGGCGAGGCACTGAACAGATGCAGCGTTTAGTTTGCGAGGCGGCCAAGAGACGCGGCGCTTTGCATGCTGGCGAGGCGGCGAGCAGATCGAGTGGTTTGCTTTTTGGCGAGGCACTGAACAGATGCAGCGTTTAGTTTGCGAGGCGGCCAAGAGACGCGGCGCTTTGCATGCTGGCGAGGCGGCGAGCAGATCGAGTGCTTTGCTTGTTGGCGAGGCAGCGAAGAGATTCAGCAGTCTCCTTGTTTGTGAGACAGCCAACATGCACAGTGCTTGCTCCTTGTGCGAGGCAGCGAAGAGATGCAGCACTTTGCTTGTGCACCAGGTGGCGCAGTGGCATGGCGGATGGCTTTTTGGCGTGGAGGCGAAGCGAGGCAGCACTTTGCTAGTTGGCGAGGCAGCGAAGAGACGCAGCAGGCTGCTTGTTTGTGAGACAGCCAACATGCCCAGTGGTTAGCTATTGTGCGAGGCAGCGAATGACCGCCGAGCAAATGGCTTTGTGCGTTCGCCGCCTCGCTGCCTAGCAAAGCGTCGTCTGCCTTGGGCGCCTAGCAAAGCTGCGCGTGCCGTCGCCGTCAGGCAAAGCGCCGTGTTCCTTGGGCGCCTAGCAAGGAACTGCCTGCGTTCGGCGCCTCGCCGCATCGCAGCCTAGCAAAGCGCTGCGTGCCTTCGGCGGCTGGCAAAGCCGTGCGTGCCTTCGCCGCCTCACACACCGCGGCGTGCCTTCGCCGCCTGGCAGAGCAGCGCGTGCCTTCGCCGCCTCGCCGCCTGAGAAAGCGCTGCGTGCCTTCTCGCCCTCGCCGCCTAGCAAAGCGCCGTGTCCCTTCACCGCCTCGCCGCCTAGCAAAGCTGCGCGTGCCGTCGCCGCCTAGCAAAGCGCCGTGTTCCTTCGGCGCCTAGCAAAGCAGCGCGTGCCTTCGCCGCCTCGCCGCCTAAGAAAGCGCTGCGTCCCTTTCGCCCTCGCCGCCCAACAAAGCGCCCTGTCCCTTCACCGCCTCCCCAATCGCTTCGGCCCTTCGCCGCCTCGCCGCCCAGCAAAGCGCTGCTTGCCTTCGCCGCCTCACACACCGCTGCGTCCCTTCGCCGCCTCGCCGCTTAGCAAACGCCGTAGTAGCGCCGAAGGCACACGGCGCTTTTGTAGGCGCCCAAGGCACGTGGCGCTTTGCTAAGCACCGAGGCAGCGAAGGCACGCAGCGATCTGATCGTGGTGGACGGGCTAGGGCGCCTTGCTAGGCGGCGAGGCGGCGAAGGCACGCAGCGCTTTGCCAGGCGCCCAAGGACGCAGCGCTGTGCGAGGCGGCGAGGGCACGCAGTGCTTTGCCAGGCGCCGAAGGCACTCAGCGCTTTGCCAGGCGCCGAAGGCACGCAGCGCTGTGCGAGGTGGCGAGGGCACGCAGCGCTGTGCTAGGCGGCGAGCCGACGTGGAGCTTTGCTAGGCAGCGAAGGCTGAGGACGCTTTGCTAGGCGCTTTGCTAGGCGGCGAAGGCACGAGGCGATTGGGGAGGCGGCGAAGGCACACGGCGCTTTGCTAGGCGGCGAGGCAGCGAAGGCACGCGCTGCTTTGCTAGGCGCCGAAGGCACGCAGCGCTTCCTTCGTTTGCGAGGCAGCGAAGAGATGGAGCGGTTTGCTTGTTGGCCAGGCAGCGAACAGGCGCTGTGCTTTGCTTTCTGCCACTCAGCGAATACACGCAGCGCTCTGCTTTGGCGAGGCACTGAACAGATGCAGCGTTTAGTTTGCGAGGCGGCCAAGAGACGCGGCGCTTTGCATGCTGGCGAGGCGGCGAGCAGATCGAGTGGTTTGCTTTTTGGCGAGGCACTGAACAGATGCAGCGTTTAGTTTGCGAGGCGGCCAAGAGACGCGGCGCTTTGCATGCTGGCGAGGCGGCGAGCAGATCGAGTGGTTTGCTTGTTGGCGAGGCAGCGAAGAGATTCAACAGTCTCCTTGTTTGTGACACAGCCAACATGCACAGTGCTTGCTCCTTGTGCGAGGCAGCGAAGAGATGCAGCACTTTGCTTGTGCACCAGGTGGCGCAGTGGCATGGCGGATGGCTTTTTGGCGTGGAGGCGAAGCGAGGCAGCACTTTGCTAGTTGGCGAGGCAGCGAAGAGACGCAGCAGGCTGCTTGTTTGTGAGACAGCCAACATGCCCAGTGGTTAGCTATTGTGCGAGGCAGCGAATGACCGCCGAGCAAATGGCTTTGTGCGTTCGCCGCCTCGCTGCCTAGCAAAGCGTCGTCTGCCTTGGGCGCCTAGCAAAGCTGCGCGTGCCGTCGCCGTCAGGCAAAGCGCCGTGTTCCTTGGGCGCCTAGCAAGGAACTGCCTGCGTTCGGCGCCTCGCCGCATCGCAGCCTAGCAAAGCGCTGCGTGCCTTCGGCGGCTGGCAAAGCCGTGCGTGCCTTCGCCGCCTCACACACCGCGGCGTGCCTTCGCCGCCTCGCCGCCTGAGAAAGCGCTGCGTGCCTTCTCGCCCTCGCCGCCTAGCAAAGCGCCGTGTCCCTTCACCGCCTCGCCGCCTAGCAAAGCTGCGCGTGCCGTCGCCGCCTAGCAAAGCGCCGTGTTCCTTCGGCGCCTAGCAAAGCAGCGCGTGCCTTCGCCGCCTCGCCGCCTAAGAAAGCGCTGCGTCCCTTTCGCCCTCGCCGCCCAACAAAGCGCCCTGTCCCTTCACCGCCTCCCCAATCGCTTCGGCCCTTCGCCGCCTCGCCGCCCAGCAAAGCGCTGCTTGCCTTCGCCGCCTCACACACCGCTGCGTCCCTTCGCCGCCTCGCCGCTTAGCAAACGCCGTAGTAGCGCCGAAGGCACACGGCGCTTTTGTAGGCGCCCAAGGCACGTGGCGCTTTGCTAAGCAGCGAGGCAGCGAAGGCACGCAGCGATCTGATCGTGGTGGACGGGCTAGGGCGCCTTGCTAGGCGGCGAGGCGGCGAAGGCACGCAGCGCTTTGCCAGGCGCCCAAGGACGCAGCGCTGTGCGAGGCGGCGAGGGCACGCAGTGCTTTGCCAGGCGCCGAAGGCACTCAGCGCTTTGCCAGGCGCCGAAGGCACTCAGCGCTGTGCGAGGTGGCGAGGGCACGCAGTGCTTTGGCAGGCGCCGAAGGCACTCAGCGCTTTGCCAGGCGCCCAAGGACGCAGCGCTGTGCGAGGCGGTGAGGGCACACAGCGCTGTGCTAGGCGGCGAGCCGACGTGGAGCTTTGCTAGGCAGCGAAGGCTGAGGACGCTTTGCTAGGCGCTTTGCTAGGCGGCGAAGGCACGAGGCGATTGGGGAGGCGGCGAAGGCACACGGCGCTTTGCTAGGCGGCGAGGGCGAGAAGGCACGCAGCGCTCTCTTAGGCGGCGAGGCAGCGAAGGCACGCGCTGCTTTGCTAGGCGCCGAAGGCACGCAGCGCTTCCTTCGTTTGCGAGGCAGCGAAGAGATGGAGCGGTTTGCTTGTTGGCCAGGCAGCGAACAGGCGCTGTGCTTTGCTTTCTGCCACTCAGCGAATACACGCAGCGCTCTGCTTTTTGGCGAGGCACTGAACAGATGCAGCGTTTAGTTTGCGAGGCGGCCAAGACACGCGGCGCTTTGCATGCTGGCGAGGCGGCGAGCAGATCGAGTGCTTTGCTTGTTGGCGAGGCAGCGAAGAGATTCAGCAGTCTGCTTGTTTGTGAGACAGCCAACATGCACAGTGCTTGCTCCTTGTGCGAGGCAGCGAAGAGATGCAGCACTTTGCTTGTGCACCAGGTGGCGCAGTGGCATCGCGGATGGCTTTTTGGCGTGGAGGCGAAGCGAGGCAGCACTTTGCTAGTTGGCGAGGCAGCGAAGAGACGCAGCAAGCTGCTTGTTTGTGAGACAGCCAACATGCCCAGTGGTTAGCTATTGTGCGAGGCAGCGAATGACCGCCGAGCAAATGGCTTTGTGCGTTCGCCGCCTCGCTGCCTAGCAAAGCGTCGTCTGCCTTGGGCGCCTAGCAAAGCTGCGCGTGCCGTCGCCGTCAGGCAAAGCGCCGTGTTCCTTGGGCGCCTAGCAAGGAACTGCCTGCGTTGGGCGCCTCGCCGCATCGCAGCCTAGCAAAGCGCTGCGTGCCTTCGGCGGCTGGCAAAGCCGTGCGTGCCTTCGCCGCCTCACACACCGCGGCGTGCCTTCGCCGCCTGGCAGAGCAGCGCGTGCCTTCGCCGCCTCGCCGCCTGAGAAAGCGCTGCGTGCCTTCTCGCCCTCGCCGCCTAGCAAAGCGCCGTGTCCCTTCACCGCCTCGCCGCCTAGCAAAGCTGCGCGTGCCGTCGCCGCCTAGCAAAGCGCCGTGTTCCTTCGGCGCCTAGCAAAGCAGCGCGTGCCTTCGCCGCCTCGCCGCCTAAGAAAGCGCTGCGTCCCTTTCGCCCTCGCCGCCCAACAAAGCGCCCTGTCCCTTCACCGCCTCCCCAATCGCTTCGGCCCTTCGCCGCCTCGCCGCCCAGCAAAGCGCTGCTTGCCTTCGCCGCCTCACACACCGCTGCGTCCCTTCGCCGCCTCGCCGCTTAGCAAACGCCGTAGTAGCGCCGAAGGCACACGGCGCTTTTGTAGGCGCCCAAGGCACGTGGCGCTTTGCTAAGCAGCGAGGCAGCGAAGGCACGCAGCGATCTGATCGTGGTGGACGGGCTAGGGCGCCTTGCTAGGCGGCGAGGCGGCGAAGGCACGCAGCGCTTTGCCAGGCGCCCAAGGACGCAGCGCTGTGCGAGGCGGCGAGGGCACGCAGTGCTTTGCCAGGCGCCGAAGGCACTCAGCGCTTTGCCAGGCGCCGAAGGCACGCAGCGCTGTGCGAGGTGGCGAGGGCACGCAGTGCTTTGGCAGGCGCCGAAGGCACTCAGCGCTTTGCCAGGCGCCGAAGGCACGCAGCGCTGTGCGAGGTGGCGAGGGCACGCAGTGCTTTGGCAGGCGCCGAAGGCACTCAGCGCTGTGCGAGGTGGCGAGGGCACGCTGTGCTTTGGCAGGCGCCGAAGGCACTCAGCGCTTTGCCAGGCGCCCAAGGACGCAGCGCTGTGCGAGGCGGTGAGGGCACACAGCGCTGTGCTAGGCGGCGAGCCGACGTGGAGCTTTGCTAGGCAGCGAAGGCTGAGGACGCTTTGCTAGGCGCTTTGCTAGGCGGCGAAGGCACGAGGCGATTGGGGAGGCGGCGAAGGCACACGGCGCTTTGCTAGGCGGCGAGGGCGAGAAGGCACGCAGCGCTCTCTTAGGCGGCGAGGCAGCGAAGGCACGCGCTGCTTTGCTAGGCGCCGAAGGCACGCAGCGCTTCCTTCGTTTGCGAGGCAGCGAAGAGATGGAGCGGTTTGCTTGTTGGCCAGGCAGCGAACAGGCGCTGTGCTTTGCTTTCTGCCACTCAGCGAATACACGCAGCGCTCTGCTTTTTGGCGAGGCACTGAACAGATGCAGCGTTTAGTTTGCGAGGCGGCCAAGAGACGCGGCGCTTTGCATGCTGGCGAGGCGGCGAGCAGATCGAGTGGTTTGCTTGTTGGTGAGGCAGCGAAGAGATGCAGCGGTTTGCTTGTTGGCGAGGCAGCGAAGAGATTCAGCAGTCTCCTTGTTTGTGACACAGCCAACATGCACAGTGCTTGCTCCTTGTGCGAGGCAGCGAAGAGATGCAGCACTTTGCTTGTGCACCAGGTGGCGCAGTGGCATCGCGGATGGCTTTTTGGCGTGGAGGCGAAGCGAGGCAGCACTTTGCTAGTTGGCGAGGCAGCGAAGAGACGCAGCAGGCTGCTTGTTTGTGAGACAGCCAACATGCCCAGTGGTTAGCTATTGTGCGAGGCAGCGAATGACCGCCGAGCAAATGGCTTTGTGCGTTCGCCGCCTCGCTGCCTAGCAAAGCGTCGTCTGCCTTGGGCGCCTAGCAAAGCTGCGCGTGCCGTCGCCGTCAGGCAAAGCGCCGTGTTCCTTGGGCGCCTAGCAAGGAACTGCCTGCGTTCGGCGCCTCGCCGCATCGCAGCCTAGCAAAGCGCTGCGTGCCTTCGGCGGCTGGCAAAGCCGTGCGTGCCTTCGCCGCCTCACACACCGCGGCGTGCCTTCGCCGCCTGGCAGAGCAGCGCGTGCCTTCGCCGCCTCGCCGCCTGAGAAAGCGCTGCGTGCCTTCTCGCCCTCGCCGCCTAGCAAAGCGCCGTGTCCCTTCACCGCCTCGCCGCCTAGCAAAGCTGCGCGTGCCGTCGCCGCCTAGCAAAGCGCCGTGTTCCTTCGGCGCCTAGCAAAGCAGCGCGTGCCTTCGCCGCCTCGCCGCCTAAGAAAGCGCTGCGTCCCTTTCGCCCTCGCCGCCCAACAAAGCGCCCTGTCCCTTCACCGCCTCCCCAATCGCTTCGGCCCTTCGCCGCCTCGCCGCCCAGCAAAGCGCTGCTTGCCTTCGCCGCCTCACACACCGCTGCGTCCCTTCGCCGCCTCGCCGCTTAGCAAACGCCGTAGTAGCGCCGAAGGCACACGGCGCTTTTGTAGGCGCCCAAGGCACGTGGCGCTTTGCTAAGCACCGAGGCAGCGAAGGCACGCAGCGATCTGATCGTGGTGGACGGGCTAGGGCGCCTTGCTAGGCGGCGAGGCGGCGAAGGCACGCAGCGCTTTGCCAGGCGCCCAAGGACGCAGCGCTGTGCGAGGCGGCGAGGGCACGCAGTGCTTTGCCAGGCGCCGAAGGCACTCAGCGCTTTGCCAGGCGCCCAAGGACGCAGCGCTGTGCGAGGTGGCGAGGGCACGCAGCGCTTTGGCAGGCGCCGAAGGCACTCAGCGCTGTGCGAGGTGGCGAGGGCACGCAGTGCTTTGGCAGGCGCCGAAGGCACTCAGCGCTTTGCCAGGCGCCCAAGGACGCAGCGCTGTGCGAGGCGGTGAGGGCACACAGCGCTGTGCTAGGCGGCGAGCCGACGTGGAGCTTTGCTAGGCAGCGAAGGCTGAGGACGCTTTGCTAGGCGCTTTGCTAGGCGGCGAAGGCACGAGGCGATTGGGGAGGCGGCGAAGGCACACGGCGCTTTGCTAGGCGGCGAGGGCGAGAAGGCACGCAGCGCTCTCTTAGGCGGCGAGGCAGCGAAGGCACGCGCTGCTTTGCTAGGCGCCGAAGGCACGCAGCGCTTCCTTCGTTTGCGAGGCAGCGAAGAGATGGAGCGGTTTGCTTGTTGGCCAGGCAGCGAACAGGCGCTGTGCTTTGCTTTCTGCCACTCAGCGAATACACGCAGCGCTCTGCTTTTTGGCGAGGCACTGAACAGATGCAGCGTTTAGTTTGCGAGGCGGCCAAGACACGCGGCGCTTTGCATGCTGGCGAGGCGGCGAGCAGATCGAGTGCTTTGCTTGTTGGCGAGGCAGCGAAGAGATTCAGCAGTCTGCTTGTTTGTGAGACAGCCAACATGCACAGTGCTTGCTCCTTGTGCGAGGCAGCGAAGAGATGCAGCACTTTGCTTGTGCACCAGGTGGCGCAGTGGCATCGCGGATGGCTTTTTGGCGTGGAGGCGAAGCGAGGCAGCACTTTGCTAGTTGGCGAGGCAGCGAAGAGACGCAGCAAGCTGCTTGTTTGTGAGACAGCCAACATGCCCAGTGGTTAGCTATTGTGCGAGGCAGCGAATGACCGCCGAGCAAATGGCTTTGTGCGTTCGCCGCCTCGCTGCCTAGCAAAGCGTCGTCTGCCTTGGGCGCCTAGCAAAGCTGCGCGTGCCGTCGCCGTCAGGCAAAGCGCCGTGTTCCTTGGGCGCCTAGCAAGGAACTGCCTGCGTTGGGCGCCTCGCCGCATCGCAGCCTAGCAAAGCGCTGCGTGCCTTCGGCGGCTGGCAAAGCCGTGCGTGCCTTCGCCGCCTCACACACCGCGGCGTGCCTTCGCCGCTGGCAGAGCAGCGCGTGCCTTCGCCGCCTCGCCGCCTGAGAAAGCGCTGCGTGCCTTCTCGCCCTCGCCGCCTAGCAAAGCGCCGTGTCCCTTCACCGCCTCGCCGCCTAGCAAAGCTGCGCGTGCCGTCGCCGCCTAGCAAAGCGCCGTGTTCCTTCGGCGCCTAGCAAAGCAGCGCGTGCCTTCGCCGCCTCGCCGCCTAAGAAAGCGCTGCGTCCCTTTCGCCCTCGCCGCCCAACAAAGCGCCCTGTCCCTTCACCGCCTCCCCAATCGCTTCGGCCCTTCGCCGCCTCGCCGCCCAGCAAAGCGCTGCTTGCCTTCGCCGCCTCACACACCGCTGCGTCCCTTCGCCGCCTCGCCGCTTAGCAAACGCCGTAGTAGCGCCGAAGGCACACGGCGCTTTTGTAGGCGCCCAAGGCACGTGGCGCTTTGCTAAGCACCGAGGCAGCGAAGGCACGCAGCGATCTGATCGTGGTGGACGGGCTAGGGCGCCTTGCTAGGCGGCGAGGCGGCGAAGGCACGCAGCGCTTTGCCAGGCGCCCAAGGACGCAGCGCTGTGCGAGGCGGCGAGGGCACGCAGTGCTTTGCCAGGCGCCGAAGGCACTCAGCGCTTTGCCAGGCGCCGAAGGCACGCAGCGCTGTGCGAGGTGGCGAGGGCACGCAGTGCTTTGGCAGGCGCCGAAGGCACTCAGCGCTTTGCCAGGCGCCGAAGGCACGCAGCGCTGTGCGAGGTGGCGAGGGCACGCAGTGCTTTGGCAGGCGCCGAAGGCACTCAGCGCTGTGCGAGGTGGCGAGGGCACGCTGTGCTTTGGCAGGCGCCGAAGGCACTCAGCGCTTTGCCAGGCGCCCAAGGACGCAGCGCTGTGCGAGGCGGTGAGGGCACACAGCGCTGTGCTAGGCGGCGAGCCGACGTGGAGCTTTGCTAGGCAGCGAAGGCTGAGGACGCTTTGCTAGGCGCTTTGCTAGGCGGCGAAGGCACGAGGCGATTGGGGAGGCGGCGAAGGCACACGGCGCTTTGCTAGGCGGCGAGGGCGAGAAGGCACGCAGCGCTCTCTTAGGCGGCGAGGCAGCGAAGGCACGCGCTGCTTTGCTAGGCGCCGAAGGCACGCAGCGCTTCCTTCGTTTGCGAGGCAGCGAAGAGATGGAGCGGTTTGCTTGTTGGCCAGGCAGCGAACAGGCGCTGTGCTTTGCTTTCTGCCACTCAGCGAATACACGCAGCGCTCTGCTTTTTGGCGAGGCACTGAACAGATGCAGCGTTTAGTTTGCGAGGCGGCCAAGAGACGCGGCGCTTTGCATGCTGGCGAGGCGGCGAGCAGATCGAGTGTTTGCTTGTTGGTGAGGCAGCGAGAGATGCAGCGGTTTGCTTGTTGGCGAGGCAGCGAAGAGATTCAGCAGTCTGCTTGTTTGTGACACAGCCAACATGCACAGTGCTTGCTCCTTGTGCGAGGCAGCGAAGAGATGCAGCACTTTGCTTGTGCACCAGGTGGCGCAGTGGCATCGCGGATGGCTTTTTGGCGTGGAGGCGAAGCGAGGCAGCACTTTGCTAGTTGGCGAGGCAGCGAAGAGACGCAGCAGGCTGCTTGTTTGTGAGACAGCCAACATGCCCAGTGGTTAGCTATTGTGCGAGGCAGCGAATGACCGCCGAGCAAATGGCTTTGTGCGTTCGCCGCCTCGCTGCCTAGCAAAGCGTCGTCTGCCTTGGGCGCCTAGCAAAGCTGCGCGTGCCGTCGCCGTCAGGCAAAGCGCCGTGTTCCTTGGGCGCCTAGCAAGGAACTGCCTGCGTTCGGCGCCTCGCCGCATCGCAGCCTAGCAAAGCGCTGCGTGCCTTCGGCGGCTGGCAAAGCCGTGCGTGCCTTCGCCGCCTCACACACCGCGGCGTGCCTTCGCCGCCTGGCAGAGCAGCGCGTGCCTTCGCCGCCTCGCCGCCTGAGAAAGCGCTGCGTGCCTTCTCGCCCTCGCCGCCTAGCAAAGCGCCGTGTCCCTTCACCGCCTCGCCGCCTAGCAAAGCTGCGCGTGCCGTCGCCGCCTAGCAAAGCGCCGTGTTCCTTCGGCGCCTAGCAAAGCAGCGCGTGCCTTCGCCGCCTCGCCGCCTAAGAAAGCGCTGCGTGCCTTTCGCCCTCGCCGCCCAACAAAGCGCCCTGTCCCTTCACCGCCTCCCCAATCGCTTCGGCCCTTCGCCGCCTCGCCGCCCAGCAAAGCGCTGCTTGCCTTCGCCGCCTCACACACCGCTGCGTCCCTTCGCCGCCTCGCCGCTTAGCAAACGCCGTAGTAGCGCCGAAGGCACACGGCGCTTTTGTAGGCGCCCAAGGCACGTGGCGCTTTGCTAAGCAGCGAGGCAGCGAAGGCACGCAGCGATCTGATCGTGGTGGACGGGCTAGGGCGCCTTGCTAGGCGGCGAGGCGGCGAAGGCACGCAGCGCTTTGCCAGGCGCCCAAGGACGCAGCGCTGTGCGAGGCGGCGAGGGCACGCAGTGCTTTGCCAGGCGCCGAAGGCACTCAGCGCTTTGCCAGGCGCCCAAGGACGCAGCGCTGTGCGAGGTGGCGAGGGCACGCAGCGCTTTGGCAGGCGCCGAAGGCACTCAGCGCTGTGCGAGGTGGCGAGGGCACGCAGTGCTTTGGCAGGCGCCGAAGGCACTCAGCGCTTTGCCAGGCGCCCAAGGACGCAGCGCTGTGCGAGGCGGTGAGGGCACACAGCGCTGTGCTAGGCGGCGAGCCGACGTGGAGCTTTGCTAGGCAGCGAAGGCTGAGGACGCTTTGCTAGGCGCTTTGCTAGGCGGCGAAGGCACGAGGCGATTGGGGAGGCGGCGAAGGCACACGGCGCTTTGCTAGGCGGCGAGGGCGAGAAGGCACGCAGCGCTCTCTTAGGCGGCGAGGCAGCGAAGGCACGCGCTGCTTTGCTAGGCGCCGAAGGCACGCAGCGCTTCCTTCGTTTGCGAGGCAGCGAAGAGATGGAGCGGTTTGCTTGTTGGCCAGGCAGCGAACAGGCGCTGTGCTTTGCTTTCTGCCACTCAGCGAATACACGCAGCGCTCTGCTTTTTGGCGAGGCACTGAACAGATGCAGCGTTTAGTTTGCGAGGCGGCCAAGACACGCGGCGCTTTGCATGCTGGCGAGGCGGCGAGCAGATCGAGTGGTTTGCTTGTTGGCGAGGCAGCGAAGAGATTCAGCAGTCTGCTTGTTTGTGAGACAGCCAACATGCACAGTGCTTGCTCCTTGTGCGAGGCAGCGAAGAGATGCAGCACTTTGCTTGTGCACCAGGTGGCGCAGTGGCATGGCGGATGGCTTTTTGGCGTGGAGGCGAAGCGAGGCAGCACTTTGCTAGTTGGCGAGGCAGCGAAGAGACGCAGCAGGCTGCTTGTTTGTGAGACAGCCAACATGCCCAGTGGTTAGCTCTTGTGCGAGGCAGCGAATGACCGCCGAGCAAATGGCTTTGTGCGTTCGCCGCCTCGCTGCCTAGCAAAGCGTCGTCTGCCTTGGGCGCCTAGCAAAGCTGCGCGTGCCGTCGCCGTCAGGCAAAGCGCCGTGTTCCTTGGGCGCCTAGCAAGGAACTGCCTGCGTTCGGCGCCTCGCCGCATCGCAGCCTAGCAAAGCGCTGCGTGCCTTCGGCGGCTGGCAAAGCCGTGCGTGCCTTCGCCGCCTCACACAGCGCGGCGTGCCTTCGCCGCCTGGCAGAGCAGCGCGTGCCTTCGCCGCCTCGCCGCCTGAGAAAGCGCTGCGTGCCTTCTCGCCCTCGCCGCCTAGCAAAGCGCCGTGTCCCTTCACCGCCTCGCCGCCTAGCAAAGCTGCGCGTGCCGTCGCCGCCTAGCAAAGCGCCGTGTTCCTTCGGCGCCTAGCAAAGCAGCGCGTGCCTTCGCCGCCTCGCCGCCTAAGAAAGCGCTGCGTCCCTTTCGCCCTCGCCGCCCAACAAAGCGCCCTGTCCCTTCACCGCCTCCCCAATCGCTTCGGCCCTTCGCCGCCTCGCCGCCCAGCAAAGCGCTGCTTGCCTTCGCCGCCTCACACACCGCTGCGTCCCTTCGCCGCCTCGCCGCTTAGCAAACGCCGTAGTAGCGCCGAAGGCACACGGCGCTTTTGTAGGCGCCCAAGGCACGTGGCGCTTTGCTAAGCAGCGAGGCAGCGAAGGCACGCAGCGATCTGATCGTGGTGGACGGCTAGGGCGCCTTGCTAGGCGGCGAGGCGGCGAAGGCACGCAGCGCTTTGCCAGGCGCCCAAGGACGCAGCGCTGTGCGAGGCGGCGAGGGCACGCAGTGCTTTGCCAGGCGCCGAAGGCACTCAGCGCTTTGCCAGGCGCCGAAGGCACTCAGCGCTGTGCGAGGTGGCGAGGGCACGCAGTGCTTTGGCAGGCGCCGAAGGCACTCAGCGCTTTGCCAGGCGCCCAAGGACGCAGCGCTGTGCGAGGCGGTGAGGGCACACAGCGCTGTGCTAGGCGGCGAGCCGACGTGGAGCTTTGCTAGGCAGCGAAGGCTGAGGACGCTTTGCTAGGCGCTTTGCTAGGCGGCGAAGGCACGAGGCGATTGGGGAGGCGGCGAAGGCACACGGCGCTTTGCTAGGCGGCGAGGGCGAGAAGGCACGCAGCGCTCTCTTAGGCGGCGAGGCAGCGAAGGCACGCGCTGCTTTGCTAGGCGCCGAAGGCACGCAGCGCTTCCTTCGTTTGCGAGGCAGCGAAGAGATGGAGCGGTTTGCTTGTTGGCCAGGCAGCGAACAGGCGCTGTGCTTTGCTTTCTGCCACTCAGCGAATACACGCAGCGCTCTGCTTTTTGGCGAGGCACTGAACAGATGCAGCGTTTAGTTTGCGAGGCGGCCAGACACGCGGCGCTTTGCATGCTGGCGAGGCGGCGAGCAGATCGAGTGCTTTGCTTGTTGGCGAGGCAGCGAAGAGATTCAGCAGTCTGCTTGTTTGTGAGACAGCCAACATGCACAGTGCTTGCTCCTTGTGCGAGGCAGCGAAGAGATGCAGCACTTTGCTTGTGCACCAGGTGGCGCAGTGGCATGGCGGATGGCTTTTTGGCGTGGAGGCGAAGCGAGGCAGCACTTTGCTAGTTGGCGAGGCAGCGAAGAGACGCAGCAAGCTGCTTGTTTGTGAGACAGCCAACATGCCCAGTGGTTAGCTATTGTGCGAGGCAGCGAATGACCGCCGAGCAAATGGCTTTGTGCGTTCGCCGCCTCGCTGCCTAGCAAAGCGTCGTCTGCCTTGGGCGCCTAGCAAAGCTGCGCGTGCCGTCGCCGTCAGGCAAAGCGCCGTGTTCCTTGGGCGCCTAGCAAGGAACTGCCTGCGTTGGGCGCCTCGCCGCATCGCAGCCTAGCAAAGCGCTGCGTGCCTTCGGCGGCTGGCAAAGCCGTGCGTGCCTTCGCCGCCTCACACACCGCGGCGTGCCTTCGCCGCCTGGCAGAGCAGCGCGTGCCTTCGCCGCCTCGCCGCCTGAGAAAGCGCTGCGTGCCTTCTCGCCCTCGCCGCCTAGCAAAGCGCCGTGTCCCTTCACCGCCTCGCCGCCTA